>NC_054482.1:60757623-61059706 GCF_017639515.1 Carcharodon carcharias | reverse complement strand
TCCGAGGGAGAGACGCAGAGTCCGAGAGAGAGACAGAATCTGAGAGAGAGACTGAATCTGAGAGACACCGAATCTAAAGAGAAACTGAGAGAGAGACAAATAATCTAAAGAGAAACTGAGCGAGAGTCACCGAATCTGAGAGAGAGAGACACCAAGAGTGAATCTGAGAGAGAGAGAGACACCAACAACGAATCTGAGAGAGAAATAGAGACACCAACACCAAATCTGAGAGAGAGATACCAACACTGAATCTGAGAGAGAGAGTGATACCAACACCGAATCTGAGAGAGAAAGAGAGACACCAACACTGAATATGAGAGAGAAAGAGAGACACCAATACCAAATCTGTCAGAAAGAGAAGCAGACAACGAATCAGAGAGAGAGAGAAAAACCAAATCTGAGAGAGAGCCACCAGATCTGAGAGAGAGACAAAATCTGAGAGAGGGAGAACACAGAACCTGAGAGAGAGGAGAATCAAAGAGAGAGAGAATCTGAGAGAGGGCGAGAGACGCAGAGTCTGAGAGTGAGAGACAGAATCTGAGAGAGAGACAGAATCTGCGAGAGAGTGTGTGTGAGAGAGAGACACACAGAATCAGAGAGGGAGAGAGACACAGAGTCTGAGAGAGAGAGAGAGAGACGAAGAGTCTGAGAGAGAGGGAGAGATGCAGAGTCTGAGAGAGAGAGACGCAGAGTCTGAGAGAGAGAGACGCAGAGTCCGAGAGAGTGAGAGACGCAGAGTCCGAGAGAGAGAGAGACGCATCGTCCGAGAGAGAGGGATGCAGAGTTCGAGAGAGAGAGAGATGCAGAGTCCGAGAGAGAGAGAGACGCAGAGTCCGAGAGAGAGAGACGCAGAGTCCGAGCGAGGGATGCAGAGTCCGCGCGAGAGACGCATAGTCTGAGAGAGAGACGCAGAGTCCGAGAGAGAGACAGAATCTGAGAGACACCGAATCTAAAGAGAATCTGAGAGAGAGACACCTAATCTAAAGAGAAACTGAGCGAGAGACACCGAATCTGAGAGAGAGAGACACCAGCAGCGAATCTGAGAGAGATTGAGACACCAACAACGAATCTGAGAGAGAAAGAGAGACACCAACACCGAATCTGAGAGAGAAAGGGAGACACCAATACCAAATCTGTGAGAAAGAGAAGCAGACATCAAATCAGAGAGAGATAGAATAACCGAATCTGAGAGAGAGCCACCATTTCTGAGAGGGAGACAAAATCTGAGAGAGGGAGGACACAGAACCTGAGAGAGAGGAGAATCAAAGAGAGAGAGAATCTGAGAGAGGGCGAGAGACGCAGAGTCTGAGAGTGAGAGACAGAATCTGAGAGAGAGACAGAATCTGAGAGAGAGCGTGTGTGAGAGAGAGAGACACACAGAATCAGAGAGAGGGAGAGAGACACAGAGTCTGAGAGAGAGAGAGAGACGAAGAGTCTGAGAGAGAGGGAGAGATGCAGAGTCTGAGAGAGAGAGACACAGAGTCTGAGAGAGAGCGATGCAGAGTCCGAGAGAGAGAGACGCAGAGTCTGAGAGAGAGAGAGACGCAGTGTCCGAGAGAGAGAGAGACGCAGAGTCCGAGAGAGAGAGTGATGCAGAGTCCGAGAGAGAGAGACACAGAGTCCGAGAGAGAGATGCAGAGTCCGAGAGAGAGACGCAGTGTCCGAGAGAGAGAGACGCAGAGTCCGAGGGAGAGACGCAGAGTCCGAGAGAGAGACAGAATCTGAGAGAGAGACTGAATCTGAGAGACACCGAATCTAAAGAGAAACTGAGAGACACCTAATCTAAAGAGAAACTGAGTGAGAGACACCGAACCTGAGAGAGAGAGACACCAACAGCGAATCTGAGAGAGAGAGAGAGAGACACCAACAACGAATCTGAGAGAGAAAGAGAGACACCAACACCAAATCTGAGAGAGAAAGAGAGACACCAATACCAAATCTGTGAGAAAGAGATGCAGTCACTGAATCAGAGAGAGAGAAAAACCGAATCTGAGAGAGAGCCACCAGATCTGAGAGAGAGATAAAATCTGAGAGAGGGAGGACACAGAACCTGAGAGAGAGGAGAATCAAAGAGAGAGAGAATCTGAGAGAGGGCGAGAGAGGCAGAGTCTGAGAGAGAGAGACAGAATCTGAGAGAGAGACAGAATCTGAGAGAGAGAGTGTGTGAGAGAGAGACACACAGAATCTGAGAGAGGGAGAGAGACAGTCAGAGAGAGAGAGAGACGAAGAGTCTGAGAGAGAGGGAGAGATGCAGAGTCTGAGAGAGAGAGACGCAGAGTCTGAGAGAGAGGGACGCAGAGTCCGAGAGAGAGAGAGACGCAGAGTCCGAGAGAGAGAGAGATGCAGAGTCCGAGAGAGAGAGAGACGCAGCGTCCGAGAGGGAGAGAGACTCAGAGTCCGAGAGAGAGACGCAGAGTCCGAGAGAGAGACAGAATCTGAGAGAGAGACAGAATCTGAGAGAGAGAGTGTGTGAGAGAGAGAGACAAACAGAATCAGAGAGAGGGAGAGAGACACAGAGTCTGAGAGAGAGAGAGAGACGAATAGTCTGAGAGAGAGGGAGAGATGCAGAGTCTGAGAGAGACGCAGAGTCTGAGAGAGAGCGACGCAGAGTCCGAGAGAGAGAGAGACGCAGAGTCTGAGAGAGAGAGAGAGGCAGCGTCCGAGCGAGAGAGAGACGCAGAGTCCAAGAGAGAGAGTGACGCAGAGTCCGAAAGAGAGAGACGCATAGTCCGAGTGAGAGACGCAGAGTCCGAGAGAGAGACGCAGAGTCCGAGAGAGAGAGACGCAGAGTCCGAGGGAGAGACGCAGAGTCCGAGAGTGAGACAGAATCTGAGAGAGAGACTGAATCTGAGAGACACCGAATCTTAGGAGAAACTGAGAGAGAGACACCTAATCTAAAGAGAAACTGAGCGAGAGTCACCGAATCTGAGAGAGAGTGACACCAAGAGTGAATCTGAGAGAGGGAGAGACACCAACAACGAATCTGAGAGAGAAATAGAGACACCAACACCAAATCTGAGAGAGAGATACCAACACTGAATCTGAGAGAGAGAGTGATACCAACACCGAATCTGAGAGAGAAAGAGAGACACCAATACCAAATCAGTCAGAAAGAGAAGCAGACAACGAATCAGAGAGAAAGAGAAAAACCAAATCTGAGAGAGAGCCACCAGATCTGAGAGAGAGACAAAATCTGAGAGAGGGAGAACACAGAACCTGAGAGAGAGGAGAATCAAAGAGAGAGAGAATCTGAGAGAGGGCGAGAGACGCAGAGTCTGAGAGTGAGAGACAGAATCTGAGAGAGAGACAGAATCTGAGAGAGAGTGTGTGTGAGAGAGAGACACACAGAATCAGAGAGGGAGAGAGACACAGAGTCTGAGAGAGAGAGAGAGAGACGAAGAGTCAGAGAGAGAGGGAGAGATGCAGAGTCTGAGAGAGACGCAGAGTCTGAGAGAGAGAGACGCAGAGTCCGAGAGAGAGAGAGACGCATCGTCCGAGAGAGAGGGATGCAGAGTTCGAGAGAGAGAGAGACCCAGAGTCCGAGAGAGAGAGAGACGCAGAGTCCGAGAGAGAGAGACGCAGAGTCCGAGCGAGGGATGCAGAGTCCGCGCAAGAGACGCAGAGTCCGAGAGAGAGACGCAGAGTCCGAGAGAGAGACAGAATCTGAGAGACACCGAATCTAAAGAGAAACTGAGAGAGAGACACCTAATCTAAAGAGAAACTGAGCGAGAGACACCGAATCTGAGAGAGAGAGACACCAACAGCGAATCTGAGAGAGAGAGACCAACAGCGAATCAGAGAGAAAGAGAGACACCAACACCAAATCTGAGAGAGATATACCAACACTGAATCTGAGAGAGAGAGAGATACCAACACCGAATCTGAGAGAGAAAGAGAGACACCAACACTGAATCTGATAGAGAAAGAGAGACACCAACACCAAATCTGAGAGAGAGATACCAGCACTGAATCTGAGAGAGAGAGAGATACCAACACTGAATCTGACAGAGAAAGAGAGACACCAACACCAAATCAGAGAGAGAGAGACAGCAATACCAAATCTGAGAGAAAGATAAACAGACACCGAATCTGAGGCACCGAATCAGAGAGAGATATACAAATCGAATCTGAGAGTGAGCCACCAGATCTGAGAGAGAGAGAAAATCTGAGAGAGAGAGGACACAGAACCTGAGAGAGAGGAGAATCGAAGAGAGAGAGAATCTGAGAGATGGCGAGAGAGGCAGAGTCTGAGAGAGAGAGACAGAATCTGAGAGAGAGACAGAATCAGAGAGAGAGTGTGTGAGAGAGAGAGACACACAGAATCTGAGAGAGGGAGAGAGACACAGAGTCTGAGAGGGAGAGAGAGACGATGGGTCTGGGAGAGATGGAGAGATGCAGAGTCTGAGAGAGAGAGGCGCAGTCTGAGAGAGAGAGACGCAGAGTCCGAGAGAGAGAGAGACGCAGAGTCTGAGAGAGAGAGAGACGCAGAGTCCGAGAGAGAGAGAGACGCAGCGTCCGAGAGAGAGAGAGACGCAGAGTCCGAGAGAGAGAGAGACGCAGAGTCCGAGAGAGAGAGAGACGCAGAGTCCGAGAGAGAAAGACGCAGAGTCCGAGCGAGGGATGCAGAGTCCGAGCGAGAGACGCAGAGTCCGAGAGAGAGACGCAGATTCCGAGAGAGAGACAGAATCTGAGAGACACCGAATCTAAAGAGAAACTGAGAGAGAGACACCTAATCTAAAGAGAAACTGAGCGAGAGACACCGAATCTGAGAGAGAGAGACACCAACAGCGAATCTGAGAGAGAGAGGGACACCAACAGCGAATCAGAGAGAAAGAGAGACACCAACACCAAATCTGAGAGAGATATACCAACACTGAATCTGAGAGAGAGAGAGATACCAACACCGAATCTGAGAGAGAAAGAGAGACACCAACACTGAATCTGATAGAGAAAGAGAGACACCAACACCAAATCTGAGAGAGAGATACCAGCACTGAATCTGAGAGAGAGAGAGATACCAACACTGAATCTGACAGAGAAAGAGAGACACCAACACCAAATCAGAGAGAGAGAGACAGCAATACCAAATCTGAGAGAAAGAGAAACAGACACCGAATCTGAGGCACCGAATCAGAGAGAGAGAGACAAATCGAATCTGAGAGTGAGCCACCAGATCTGAGAGAGAGAGAAAATCTGAGAGAGAGAGGACACAGAACCTGAGAGAGAGGAGAATCGAAGAGAGAGAGAATCTGAGAGATGGCGAGAGAGGCAGAGTCTGAGAGAGAGAGACAGAATCTGAGAGAGAGACAGAATCAGAGAGAGAGTGTGTGAGAGAGAGAGACACACAGAATCTGAGAGAGGGAGAGAGACACAGAGTCTGAGAGGGAGAGAGAGAGACGAAGGGTCTGAGAGAGAGGGAGAGATGCAGAGTCGGAGAGAGAGAGGCGCAGTCTAAGAGAGAGAGATGCAGAGTCTGAGAGAGAGAGAGACGCAGAGTCCGAGAGAGGGAGAGAGATGCAGCGTCTGAGAGAGAGAGAGACGCAGCGTCCGAGAGAGAGAGAGACGCAGCGTCCGAGAGAGAGAGAGACGCAGCGTCCGAGAGAGAGAGAGACGCAGCGTCCGAGAGAGAGAGAGACGCAGAGTCTGAGAGAGAGTGAGAGACGCAGATTCCGAGAGAGAGAGAGAGACGCAGAGTCCGAGTGAGAGAGACGCAGAGTCCGTGCGAGAGACGCATAGTCCGAGAGAAAGACGCAGAGTCCGAGAGAGAGACGCAGAGTCCGAGAGAGAGACACAGAGTCCGAGAGAGAGACAGAATCTGAGAGAGAGACAGAATCTGAGAGACACCGAATCTAAAGAGAAACTGAGAGAGAGACACCTAATCTAAAGAGAAACTGAGCGAGAGACACCGAATCTGAGAGAGAGAGACACCAACAGCGAATCTGAGAGAGAGAGAGACACCAACAGCGAATCAGAGAGAAAGAGAGACACCAACACCAAATCTGAGAGAGATATACCAACACTGAATCTGAGAGAGAGAGAGATTCCAACACCGAATCTGAGAGAGAAAGAGAGACACCAACACTGAATCTGATAGAGAAAGAGAGACACCAACACCAAATCTGAGAGAGAGATACCAACACTGAATCTGAGAGAGAGAGAGATACCAACACTGAATCTGACAGAGAAAGAGAGACACCAACACCAAATCAGAGAGAGAGAGACAGCAATACCAAATCTGAGAGAAAGAGAAACAGACACCGAATCTGAGGCACCGAATCAGAGAGAGATATACAAATCGAATCTGAGAGTGAGCCACCAGATCTGAGAGAGAGAGAAAATCTGAGAGAGAGAGGACACAGAACCTGAGAGAGAGGAGAATCGAAGAGAGGGAGAATCTGAGAGATGGCGAGAGAGGCAGAGTCTGAGAGAGAGAGACAGAATCTGAGAGAGACAGAATCAGAGAGAGAGTGTGTGAGAGAGAGAGACACACAGAATCTGAGAGAGGGAGAGAGACACAGAGTCTGAGAGGGAGAGAGAGACGATGGGTCTGGGAGAGATGGAGAGATGCAGAGTCTGAGAGAGAGAGGCGCAGTCTGAGAGAGAGAGACGCAGAGTCCGAGAGAGAGAGACGCAGAGTCCGAGAGAGAGAGAGACGCAGAGTCCGAGAGAGAGAGACGCAGAGTCCGAGCGTGGGACGCAGAGTCCGAGCGAGAGACGCAGAGTCCGAGAGAGAGACGCAGATTCCGAGAGAGAGACAGAATCTGAGAGACACCGAATCTAAAGAGAAACTGAGAGAGAGACACCTAATCTAAATAGAAACTGAGCGAGAGACACCGAATCTGTGAGAGAGAGACACCAACAGCGAATCTGAGAGAGAGAGAGACGCCAACAGCGAATCAGAGAGAAAGAGAGACACCAACACCAAATCTGAGAGAGATTTACCAACACTGAATCTGAGAGAGAGAGAGATACCAACACCGAATCTGAGAGAGAAAGAGAGACACCAACACTGAATCTGATAGAGAAAGAGAGACACCAACACCAAATCTGAGAGAGAGATACCAACACTGAATCTGAGAGAGAGAGAGATACCAACACTGAATCTGACAGAGAAAGAGAGACACCAACACCAAATCAGAGAGCGAGAGACAGCAATACCAAATCTGAGAGAAAGAGAAACAGACACCGAATCTGAGGCACCGAACCAGAGAGAGAGAGACAAATCGAATCTGAGAGTGAGCCACCAGATCTGAGAGAGAGAGAAAATCTGAGAGAGAGAGGACACAGAACCTGAGAGAGAGGAGAATCGAAGAGAGAGAGAATCTGAGAGATGGCGAGAGAGGCAGAGTCTGAGAGAGAGAGACAGAATCTGAGAGAGAGACAGAATCAGAGAGAGAGTGTGTGAGAGAGAGAGACACACAGAATCTGAGAGAGGGAGAGAGACACAGAGTCTGAGAGGGAGAGAGAGAGACGAAGGGTCTGAGAGAGAGGGAGAGATGCAGAGTCGGAGAGAGAGAGGCGCAGTCTAAGAGAGAGAGAAGCAGAGTCTGAGAGAGAGAGAGACGCAGAGTCCGAGAGAGGGAGAGAGATGCAGCGTCTGAGAGAGAGAGAGACGCAGCGTCCGAGAGAGAGAGAGACGCAGCGTCCGAGAGAGAGAGAGACGCAGAGTCTGAGAGAGAGTGAGAGACGCAGATTCCGAGAGAGAGAGAGAGACGCAGAGTCCGAGAGAGAGAGATGCAGAGTCCGTGCGAGTGACGCATAGTCCGAGAGAAAGACGCAGAATCCGAGAGAGAGACGCAGAGTCCGAGAGAGAGACACAGAGTCCGAGAGAGAGACAGAATCTGAGAGAGAGACAGAATCTGAGAGACACCGAATCTAAAGAGAAACTGAGAGAGAGACACCGAATTTAAAGAGAAACTGAGCGAGAGACACCGAATCTGAGAGAGAGAGACACCAACAGCGAATCTGAGAGAGATTGAGACACCAACAACGAATCTGAGAGAGAAAGAGAGACACCAACGCCAAATCTGAGAGAGAAAGGGAGACACTTTAACCAAATCTGTGAGAAAGAGAAGCAGACATCAAATCAGAGAGAGATAGAAAAACCGAATCTGAGTGAGAGCCACCAGATCTGAGAGAGAGACAAAATCTGAGAGAGGGAGGACACAGAACCTGAGAGAGAGGAGAATCAAAGAGAGAGAGAATCTGAGAGAGGGCGAGAGACGCAGAGTCTGAGAGTGAGAGACAGAATCTGAGAGAGAGACAGAATCTGAGAGAGAGAGTGTGTGAGAGAGAGAGACACACAGAATCAGAGAGAGGGAGAGAGACACAGAGTCTGAGAGAGAGAGAGAGACGAAGAGTCTGAGAGAGAGGGAGAGATGCAGAGTCTGAGAGAGAGAGACGCAGAGTCTGAGAGAGAGGGACGCGGAGTCCGAGAGAGAGAGAGATGCAGAGTCCGAGAGAGAGAGAGATGCAGAGTCCGAGAGAGAGAGAGAGACGCAGCGTCCGAGAGAGAGACGCAGAGTCCGAGAGAGAGACAGAATCTGAGAGAGAGACAGAATCTGAGAGAGAGAGTGTGTGAGAGAGGGAGACACACAGAATCAGAGAGAGGGAGAGAGACACAGAGTCTGAAAGAGAGAGAGAGACGAATAGTCTGAGAGAGAGGGAGAGATGCAGAGTCTGAGAGAGAGAGACGCAGAGTCTGAGAGAGAGCGACGCAGAGTCTGAGAGAGAGAGAGACGCAGAGTCTGAGAGAGAGAGAGACACGGTGTCCGAGCGAGAGAGAGACGCAGAGTCCGAGAGAGAGAGTGACGCAGAGTCCAAAAGAGAGAGACGCAGAGTCCGAGGGAGAGACGCAGAGTCCGAGAGAGAGACGCAGAGTCCGAGAGAGAGAGAGACGCAGAGTCCGAGGGAGAGACGCAGAGTCCGAGAGAGAGACAGAATCTGAGAGAGAGACTGAATCTGAGAGACACCGAAACTAAAGAGAAACTCAGAGAGAGACACCTAATCTAAAGAGAAACTGAGCAAGAGTCACCGAATCTGAGAGAGAGAGACACCAAGTGTGAATCTGAGAGAGAGAGAGACACCAAGTGTGAATCTGAGAGAGAAATAGAGACACCAACACCAAATCTGAGAGAGAAAGAGAGACACCAACACCGAATCTGCGAGAGAAAGAGAGACACCAATACCAAATCTGTCAGAAAGAGAAGCAGACAACGAATCAGAGAGAGGGAGAAACACCAAATCTGAGAGAGAGCCACCAGATCTGAGAGAGAGACAAAATCTGAGAGAGGGAGAACACAGAACCTGAGAGAGAGGAGAATCAAAGAGAGAGAGAATCTGAGAGAGGGCGAGAGACGCAGAGTCTGAGAGTGAGAGACAGAATCTGAGAGAGAGACAGAATCTGAGAGAGAGTGTGTGTGAGAGAGAGACACACAGAATCAGAGAGGGAGAGAGACACAGAGTCTGAGAGGGAGAGAGAGACGAAGGGTCTGAGAGAGAGGGAGAGATGCAGAGTCTGAGAGAGAGAGGCGCAGTCTGAGAGAGAGAGACGCAGAGTCTGAGAGAGAGAGAGACGCAGAGTCCGAGAGAGAGAGAGACGCAACGTCTGACAGAGAGAGAGATGCAGCGTCCGAGATAGAGAGAGAGACGCAGCGTCCGAGAGAGAGAGAGACGCAGAGTCCGAGAGAGAGAGTGAGAGACGCAGATTCCGAGAGTGAGAGAGAGACGCAGAGTCCGAGAGAGAGAGACGCAGAGTCCGTGCGATAGACGCAGAGTCCGAGAGAGAGAGACGCAGAGTCCGACCGAGGGATGCAGAGTCCAAGCGAGAGACACAGAGTCCGAGAGAGAGACGCAGAGTCCGAGAGAGAGACAGAATCTGAGAGACACCGAATCTAAAGAGAAACTGAGAGAGAGACACCTAATCTAAAGAGAAACTGAGCGAGAGACACCGAATCTGAGAGAGAGAGACACCAACAGCGAATCTGAGAGAGAGAGAGACACCAACAGCGAATCAGAGAGAAAGAGGGACACCAACACCAAATCTGAGAAAGATATACCAACACTGAATCTGAGAGCGAGAGAGATACCAACACCGAATCTGAGAGAGAAAGAGAGACACCAACACTGAATCTGATAGAGAAAGAGAGACACCAACACCAAATCTGAGAGAGAGATACCAACACTGAATCTGAGAGAGAGAGAGATACCAACACTGAATCTGACAGAGAAAGAGAGACACCAACACCAAATCAGAGAGAGAGAGACAGCAATACCAAATCTGAGAGAAAGAGAAACAGACACCGAATCTGAGGCACCGAATCAGAGAGAGAGAGACAAATCGAATCTGAGAGTGAGCCACCAGATCTGAGAGAGAGAGAAAATCTGAGAGAGAGAGGACACAGAACCTGAGAGAGAGGAGAATCGAAGAGAGAGAGAATCTGAGAGATGGCGAGAGAGGCAGAGTCTGAGAGAGAGAGACAGAATCTGAGAGAGAGACAGAATCAGAGAGAGAGTGTGTGAGAGAGAGAGACACACAGAATCTGAGAGAGGGAGAGAGACACAGAGTCTGAGAGGGAGAGAGAGAGACAAAGGGTCTGAGAGAGAGGGAGAGATGCAGAGTCGGAGAGAGAGAGGCGCAGTCTGAGAGAGAGAGGCGCAGTCTGAGAGAGAGAGACGCAGAGTTTGAGAGAGAGAGAGACGCAGAGTCCGAGAGAGAGAGAGACGCAGCGTCTGAGAGAGAGAGAGATGCAGAGTCCGAGAGAGAGAGAGACGCAGCGTCCGAGAGAGAGAGAGACGCAGAGTCTGAGAGAGAGTGAGAGACGCAGATTCCGAGAGAGAGAGAGAGAGACGCAGAGTCCGAGAGAGAGAGACGCAGAGTCCGTGCGAGAGACGCATAGTCCGAGAGAAAGACGCAGAATCCGACAGAGAGACGCAGAGTCCGAGAGAGAGACGCAGAGTCCGAGAGAGAGACAGAATCTGAGAGAGAGACAGAATCTGAGAGAGAGAGTGTGTGAGAGAGAGAGACACACAGAATCAGAGAGAGGGAGAGAGACACAGAGTCTGAAAGAGAGAGAGAGACGAATAGTCTGAGAGAGAGGGAGAGATGCAGAGTCTGAGAGAGAGAAACGCAGAGTCTGAGAGAGAGCGACGCAGAGTCCGAGTGAGAGAGAGACGCAGAGTCTGAGAGAGAGAGAGACGCAGTGTCCGAGCGAAAGAGAGACGCAGAGTCCGAGAGAGAGAGTGACGCAGAGTCCGAGAGAGAGAGACGCATAGTCCGAGGGAGAGACGCAGAGTCCGAGAGAGAGACAGAATCTGAGAGAGAGACTGAATCTGAGAGACACCGAAACTAAAGAGAAACTCAGAGAGAGACACCTAATCTAAAGGGAAACTGAGCGAGAGTCACCGAATCTGAGAGAGAGAGACACCAAGAGTGAATCTGAGAGAGAGAGAGACACCAACAACGAATCTGAGAGAGAAATAGAGACACCAACACCAAATCTGAGAGAGAGATACCAACACTGAATCTGAGAGAGAGAGTGATACCAACACCGAATCTGAGAGAGAAAGAGAGACACCAAGACCGAATCTGAGAGAGAAAGAGAGACACCAATACCAAATCTGTCAGAAAGAGAAACAGACAACGAATCAGAGAGAGAGAGAAAAACCAAATCTGAGAGAGAGCCACCAGATCTGAGAGAGAGACAAAATCTGAGAGAGGGAGAACACAGAACCTGAGAGAGAGGAGAATCAAAGAGAGAGAGAATCTGAGAGAGGGCGAGAGACGCAGAGTCTGAGAGTGAGAGACAGAATCTGAGAGAGAGACAGAATCTGCGAGAGAGTGTGTGTGAGAGAGAGACACACAGAATCAGAGAGGGAGAGAGATACAGAGTCTGAGAGGGAGAGAGAGACGAAGGGTCTGAGAGAGAGGGATAGATGGAGAGTCTGAGAGAGAGAGGCGCAGTCTGAGAGAGAGAGACGCAGAGTCTGAGAGAGAGAGAGACGCAGAGTCCGAGAGAGAGAGAGACGCAGCGTCTGAGAGAGAGAGAGATGCAGAGTCCGAGAGAGAGAGAGACACAGCGTCCGAGAGAGAGAGAGACGCAGAGTACGAGAGAGAGAGTGAGAGACGCAGATTCTGAGAGAGAGAGAGAGACGCAGAGTCCGTGCGAGAGACGCATAGTCCGAGAGAAAGACGCAGAATCCGAGAGAGAGACGCAGAGTCTGAGAGAGAGACGCAGAGTCCGAGAGAGAGACAGAATCTGAGAGAGTGACAGAATCTGTGAGACACGAATCTAAAGAGAAACTGAGAGAGAGACACCTAATCTAAAGAGAAACTGAGCGAGAGACACCGAATCTGAGAGAGAGAGACACCAACAGCGAATCTGAGAGAGATTGAAACACCAACAAAGAATCTGAGAGAGAAAGAGAGACACCAACACCAAATCTGAGAGAGAGATACCAACACTGAATCTGAGAGAGAGAGAGATACCAACACTGAATCTGACAGAGAAAGAGAGACACCAACACCAAATCAGAGAGAGAGAGACAGCAATACCAAATCTGAGAGAAAGAGAAACAGACACCGAATCTGAGGCACCGAATCAGAGAGAGAGAGACAAATCGAATCTGAGAGTGAGCCACCAGATCTGAGAGAGAGAGAAAATCTGAGAGAGAGAGGACACAGAACCTGAGAGAGAGGAGAATCGAAGAGAGAGAGAATCTGAGAGATGGCGAGAGAGGCAGAGTCTGAGAGAGAGAGACAGAATCTGAGAGAGAGACAGAATCAGAGAGAGAGTGTGTGAGAGAGAGAGACACACAGAATCTGAGAGAGGGAGAGAGACACAGAGTCTGAGAGGGAGAGAGAGAGACGAAGGGTCTGAGAGAGAGGGAGAGATGCAGAGTCGGAGAGAGAGAGGCGCAGTCTGAGAGAGAGAGACGCAGAGTCTGAGAGAGAGAGAGACGCAGAGTCCGAGAGAGAGAGAGACGCAGCATCTGAGAGAGAGAGAGATGCAGAGTCCGAGAGAGAGAGAGACGCAGCGTCCAAGAGAGAGACGCAGAGTCTGAGAGAGAGTGAGAGACGCAGATTCCGAGAGAGAGAGAGAGAGAGACGCAGAGTCCGAGAGAGAGAGACGCAGAGTCCGTGCGAGAGACGCATAGTCCGAGAGAAAGACGCAGAATCCGAGAGAGAGATGCAGAGTCCGAGAGACAGAATCTGAGAGAGAGACAGAATCTGAAAGACACCGAATCTGAAGAGAAACTGAGAGAGAGACACCTAATCTAAAGAGAAACTGAGCGAGAGACACCGAATCTGAGAGAGAGAGACACCAACAGCGAATCTGAGAGAGATTGAGACACCACCAACGAATCTGAGAGAGAAAGAGAGACACCAACACCGAATCTGAGAGAGAAAGGGAGACACCAATACCAAATCTGTGATAAAGAGAAGCAGACATCAAATCAGAGAGAGATAGAAAAACCGAATCTGAGAGAGAGCCACCAGATCTGAGAGAGAGACAAAATCTGAGAGAGGGAGGACACAGAACCTGAGAGAGAGGAGAATCAAAGAGAGAGAGAATCTGAGAGAGGGCGAGAGACGCAGAGTCTGAGAGTGAGAGACAGAATCTGAGAGAGAGACAGAATCTGAGAGAGAGAGTGTGTGAGAGAGAGAGACACACAGAATCAGAGAGAGGGAGAGAGACACAGAGTCTGAGAGAGAGAGAGAGACGAAGAGTCTGAGAGAGAGGGAGAGATGCAGAGTCTGAGAGAGAGAGACGCAGAGTCTGAGAGAGAGAGACGCAGAGTCTGAGAGAGAGAGAGACGCACCGTCCGAGAGAGAGAGAGACGCAGAGTCCGAGAGAGAGAGTGACGCAGAGTCCGAGAGAGAGAGACACAGAGTCCGAGAGAGAGACGCAGAGTCCGAGAGAGAGAGTGACGCAGAGTCCGAGAGAGAGAGACGCAGAGTCCGAAGGAGAGACGCAGAGTCCGAGAGAGAGACAGAATCTGAGAGAGAGACTGAATCTGAGAGACTCCGAAACTAAAGAGAAACTGAGAGAGAGACACCTAATCTAAAGAGAAACTGAGCGAGAGTCACCGAATCTGAGAGAGAGACACCAAGAGTGAATCTGAGAGAGAGAGAGACACCAACAACGAATCTGAGAGAGAAATAGAGACACCAACACCAAATCTGAGAGAGAGATACCAACACTGAATCTGAGAGAGAGAGTGATACCAACACCGAATCTGAGAGAGAAAGAGAGACACCAAGACCGAATCTGAGAGAGAAAGAGAGACACCAATACCAAATCTGTCAGAAAGAGAAGCAGACAACGAATCAGAGAGAGAGAGAAAAACCAAATCTGAGAGAGAGCCACCAGATCTGAGAGAGAGACAAAATCTGAGAGAGGGAGAACACAGAACCTGAGAGAGAGGAGAATCAAAGAGAGAGAGAATCTGAGAGAGGGCGAGAGACGCAGAGTCTGAGAGTGAGAGACAGAATCTGAGAGAGAGACAGAATCTGAGAGAGAGTGTGTGTGAGAGAGAGACACACAGAATCAGAGAGGGAGAGAGATACAGAGTCTGAGAGGGAGAGAGAGACGAAGGGTCTGAGAGCGAGGGAGAGATGCAGTGTCTGAGAGAGAGAGGCGCAGTCTGAGAGAGAGAGACGCAGAGTCTGAGAGAGAGAGAGACGCAGAGTCCGAGAGTGAGAGAGACGCAGCGTCTGAGAGAGAGAGAGATGCAGAGTCCGAGAGAGAGAGAGACGCAGTGTCCGAGATAGAGAGAGACGCAGAGTCCGAGAGAGAGAGTGAGAGACGCTGATTCTGAGAGAGAGAGAGACACAGAGTCCGAGAGAGAGAGACGCAGAGTCCGTGCGAGAGACGCATAGTCCGAGAGATAGACGCAGAATCCGAGAGAGAGATGCAGAGTCTGAGAGAGAGACGCAGAGTCCGAGAGAGAGACAGAATCTGAGAGAGAGACAGAATCTGAGAGACACCGAATCTAAAGAGAAACTGAGAGAGACACCTAATCTAAAGAGAAACTGAGCGAGAGACACCGATTCTGAGAGAGAGAGACACCAACAGCGAATCTGAGAGAGATTGAGACACCAACAACGAATCTGAGAGAGAAAGAGAGACACCAACACCGAATCTGAGAGAGAAAGGGAGACACCAATACCAAATCTGTGATAATGAGAAGCAGACATCAAATCAGAGAGAGATAGAAAAACCGAATCTGAGAGAGAGCCACCAGATCTGAGAGAGAGACAAAATCTGATAGAGGGAGGACACAGAACATGAGAGAGAGGAGAATCAAAGAGACAGAGAATCTGAGAGAGGGCGAGAGACGCAGAGTCTGAGAGAGAGAGAGACGCAGCGTCCGAGAGAGAGAGAGACGCAGACCCCGAGAGAGAGAGTGACGCAGAGTCCGAGGGAGAGACACAGAGTCCGAGAGAGATACCGAATCTGAGAGAGAGAGTGTGTGAGAGAGAGAGACACACAGAATCAGAGAGAGGGAGAGAGACACAAAGTCTGAGAGAGAGAGAGAGACGAAGAGTCTGAGAGAGAGGGAGAGATGCAGAGTCTGAGAGAGAGAGATGCAGAGTCTGAGAGAGAGAGACGCAGAGTCTGAGAGAGAGCGACGCAGAGTCCGAGAGAGGGAGACGCAGAGTCTTTGAGAGGGAGAGACGCAGCGTCCGAGAGAGAGAGAGACGCAGAGTCCGAGAGAGAGAGTGACGCAGAGTCCGAGAGAGAGAGACGCAGAGTCCGAGAGAGAGATGCAGAGTCAGAGAGAGAGACGCAGAGTCCGAGAGAGAGAGACGCAGAGTCCGAGGGAGAGACACAGAGTCCGAGAGAGAGAGAGAATCTGAGAGAGAGAGTGTGTGAGAGAGAGAGACACACAGAATCAGAGAGAGGGAGAGAGACACAGAGTCTGAGAGAGAGAGAGAGACGAAGAGTCTGAGAGAGAGGGAGAGATGCAGAGTCTGAGAGAGAGAGACGCAGAGTCTGAGAGAGAGAGAGACGCAGCGTCCGAGAGAGAGAGAGACGCAGCGTCCGAGAGAGAGAGAGACGCAGAGTCCGAGAGAGAGATGCAGAGTCCGAGAGAGAGACGCAGAGTCCGAGAGAGAGAGACGCAGAGTCCGAGGGAGAGACGCAGAGTCCGAGAGAGAGACAGAATCTGAGAGAGAGACTGAATCTGAGAGACACCGAATCTAAAGAGAAACTGAGAGACACCTAATCTAAAGAGAATCTGAGTGAGAGACACCGAACCTGAGAGAGAGAGACACCAACAGCGAATCTGAGAGAGAGAGAGAGACACCAACAACGAATCTGAGAGAGAAAGAGAGACACCAACACCAAATCTGAGAGAGAGATACCAATACTGAATCTGAGAGAGAGATACCAACACCGAATCTGAGAGAGAAAGAGAGACACCAACACCGAATCTGAGAGAGAAAGAGAGACACCAATACCAAATCTGTGAGAAAGAGAAGCAGTCACCGAATCAGAGAGAGAGAAAAACCGAATCTGAGAGAGAGCCACCAGATCTGAGAGAGAGATAAAATCTGAGAGAGGGAGGACACAGAACCTGAGAGAGAGGAGAATCAAAGAGAGAGAGAATCTGAGAGAGGGCGAGAGAGGCAGAGTCTGAGAGAGAGAGACAGAATCTGAGAGAGAGACAGAATCTGAGAGAGAGAGTGTGTGAGAGAGAGAGACACACAGAATCTGAGAGAGGGAGAGAGACAGTCAGAGAGAGAGAGAGACGAAGAGTCTGAGAGAGAGGGAGAGATGCAGAGTCTGAGAGAGAGACGCAGAGTCTGAGAGAGAGGGACGCAGAGTCCGAGAGAGAGAGAGACGCAGAGTCCGAGAGAGAGAGAGATGCAGAGTCCGAGAGAGAGAGAGACGCAGCGTCCGAGAGAGAGACGCAGAGTCCGAGAGAGAGACGCAGAGTCCGTGCGACAGACGCATAGTCCGAGAGAAAGACGCAGAATCCGACAGAGAGACGCAGAGTCCGAGAGAGAGACGCAGAGTCCGAGAGAGAGACAGAATCTGAGAGAGAGACAGAATCTGAGAGAGAGAGTGTGTGAGAGAGAGAGACACACAGAATCAGAGAGAGGGAGAGAGACACAGAGTCTGAGAGAGAGAGAGAGACGAATTGTCTGAGAGAGAGGGAGAGATGCAGAGTCTGAGAGAGACGCAGAGTCTGAGAGAGAGCGACGCAGAGTCCGAGAGAGAGAGAGACGCAGAGTCCGAGAGAGAGAGACGCAGAGTCCGAGGGTGAGACGCAGAGTCCGAGAGAGAGACAGAATCTGAGAGAGAGACTGAATCTGATAGACACCGAATCTAAAGAGAAACTGAGAGAGAGACACCTAATCTAAAGAGAAACTGAGCGAGAGACACCGAATCTGAGAGAGAGAGACACCAACAGCGAATCTGAGAGAGATTGAGACACCAACAACGAATCTGAGAGAGAAATAGAGACACCAACACCGAATCTGAGAGAGAAAGGGAGACACCAATACCAAATCTGTGATAAAGAGAAGCAGACATCAAATCAGAGAGAGATAGAAAAACCGAATCTGAGAGAGAGCCACAAGATCTGAGAGAGAGACAAAATCTGAGAGAGGGAGGACACAGAACCTGAGAGAGAGGAGAATCAAAGAGAGAGAGAATCTGAGAGAGGGCGAGAGACGCAGAGTCTGAGAGTGAGAGACAGAATCTGAGAGAGAGACAGAATCTGAGAGAGAGACTGTGTGAGAGAGAGAGACACACAGAATCAGAGAGAGGGAGAGAGACACAGAGTCTGAGAGAGAGAGAGACGAAGAGTCTGAGAGAGAGGGAGAGATGCAGAGTCTGAGAGAGAGAGATGCAGAGTCTGAGAGAGAGCGATGCAGAGTCCGAGAGAGAGAGACGCAGAGTCTGAGAGAGAGAGAGACGCAGCGTCCGAGAGAGAGAGTGACGCAGAGTCCGAGAGAGAGAGTGACGCAGATTCCGAGAGAGAGAGACGCAGAGTCCGAGAGAGAGATGCAGAGTCAGAGAGAGAGACGCAGAGTCCGAGAGAGAGAGACGCAGAGTCCGAGGGAGAGACACAGAGTCCGAGAGAGAGAGAGAATCTGAGAGAGAGAGTGTGTGAGAGAGAGAGACACACAGAATCAGAGAGAGGGAGAGAGACACAGAGTCTGAGAGAGAGAGAGAGAGACGAAGAGTCTGAGAGAGAGGGAGAGATGCAGAGTCTGAGAGAGAGAGACGCAGAGTCTGAAAGAGAGCGACGCAGAGTCCGAGAGAGAGAGACGCAGAGTCTGAGAGAGAGAGAGACGCAGCGTCCGAGAGAGAGAGAGACGCAGAGTCCGAGAGAGAGAGTGACGCAGAGTCCGAGAGAGAGAGACGCAGAGTCCGAGGGAGAGACGCAGAGTCCGAGAGAGAGACAGAATCTGAGAGAGAGACTCAATCTGAGAGACACCGAATCTAAAGAGAAACTGAGAGACACCTAATCTAAAGAGAAACTGAGTGAGAGACACCGAACCTGAGAGAGAGAGACACCAACAGCGAATCTGAGAGAGAGAGAGAGACACCAACAACGAATCTGAGAGAGAAAGAGAGACACCAACACCAAATCTGAGAGAGAGATACCAACACTGAATCTGAGAGAGAGATACCAACACCGAATCTGAGAGAGAAAGAGAGACACCAACACCGAATCTGAGAGAGAAAGAGAGACACCAATACCAAATCTGTGAGAAAGAGAAGCAGTCACCGAATCAGAGAGAGAGAAAAACCGAATCTGAGAGAGAGCCACCAGATCTGAGAGAGAGATAAAATCTGAGAGAGGGAGGACACAGAACGTGAGAGAGAGGAGAATCAAAGAGAGAGAGAATCTGAGAGAGGGCGAGAGAGGCAGAGTCTGAGAGAGAGAGACAGAATCTGAGAGAGAGTCAGAATCTGAGAGAGAGAGTGTGTGAGAGAGAGACACACAGAATCTGAGAGAGGGAGAGAGACAGTTTGAGAGAGAGAGAGAGACGAAGAGTCTGAGAGAGAGGGAGAGATGCAGAGTCTGAGAGAGAGACGCAGAGTCTGAGAGAGAGGGACGCAGAGTCCGAGAGAGAGAGAGACGCAGAGTCCGAGAGAGAGAGAGATGCAGAGTCCGAGAGAGAGAGAGACGCAGCGTCCGAGAGAGAGAGAGACGCAGCGTCCGAGAGAGAGAGAGACGCAGAGTCCGAGAGAGAGACGCAGAGTCCGAGAGAGAGACAGAATCTGAGAGAGAGACAGAATCTGAGAGAGAGAGTGTGTGAGAGAGAGAGACACACAGAATCAGAGAGAGGGAGAGAGACACAGAGTCTGAGAGAGAGAGAGAGACGAATAGTCTGAGAGAGAGGGAGAGATGCAGAGTCTGAGAGAGACGCAGAGTCTGAGAGAGAGCGACGCAGAGTCCGAGAGAGAGGGAGACGCAGAGTCTGAGAGAGAGAGAGAGGCAGCGTCCGAGCGAGAGAGAGACGCAGAGTCTGAGAGAGAGAGAGACGCAGCGTCCGAGCGAGAGAGAGACGCAGAGTCCGAGGGAGAGAGTGACGCAGAGTCCGAGAGAGAGTGACGCAGAGTCCGAGAGAGAGACGCAGAGTCCGAGAGAGAGACGCAGAGTCCGGGAGAGAGAGACGCAGAGTCCGAGGGAGAGACGCAGAGTCCGAGAGAGAGACAGAATCTGAGAGAGAAACTGAATCTGAGAGAAACCGAATCTAAAGAGAAACTGAGAGACACCTAATCTAAAGAGAAACTGAGAGAGAGACACCTAATCTAAAGAGAAACTGAGCGGGAGTCACCGAATCTGAGAGAGAGAGACACCAAGAGTGAATCTGAGAGAGAGAGAGACACCAACAACGAATCTGAGAGAGAAATAGAGACACCAACACCAAATCTGAGAGAGAGATACCAACACTGAATCTGAGAGAGAGAGTGATACCAGCACCAAATCTGAGAGAGAAAGAGAGACACCAACACCGAATCTGAGAGAGAAAGAGAGACACCAATACCAAATCTGTCAGAAAGAGAAGCAGACAACGAATCAGAGAGAGAGAGAAAAACCAAATCTGAGAGAGAGCCACCAGATCTGAGAGAGAGAGAAAATCTGAGAGAGGGAGAACACAGAACCTGAGGGGGAGGAGAATCAAAGAGAGAGAGAATCTGAGAGAGGGCGAGAGACGCAGAGTCTGAGAGTGAGAGACAGAATCTGAGAGAGAGACAGAATCTGAGAGAGAGCGTGTGTGAGAGAGAGAGACACACAGAATCAGAGAGAGGGAGAGAGACACAGAGTCTGAGAGAGAGAGAGAGACGAAGAGTCTGAGAGAGAGGGAGAGATGCAGAGTCTGAGAGAGAGAGACACAGAGTCTGAGAGAGAGCGATGCAGAGTCCGAGAGAGAGTGACGCAGAGTCTGAGAGAGAGAGAGACGCAGTGTCCGAGAGAGAGAGTGACGCAGAGTCCGAGAAAGAGAGTGATGCAGAGTCCGAGAGAGAGAGACGCAGAGTCCGAAGGAGAGACGCAGAGTCCGAGAGAGAGACAGAATCTGAGAGAGAGACTGAATCTGAGAGACACCGAAACTAAAGAGAAACTGAGAGAGAGACACCTAATCTAAAGAGAAACTGAGCGAGAGTCACCGAATCTGAGAGAGAGAGACACCAAGAGTGAATCTGAGAGAGAGAGAGACACCAACAACGAATCTGAGAGAGAAATAGAGACACCAACACCAAATCTGAGAGAGAGATACCAACACTGAATCTGAGAGAGAGAGTGATACCAACACCGAATCTGAGAGAGAAAGAGAGACACCAAGACCGAATCTGAGAGAGAAAGAGAGACACCAATACCAAATCTGTCAGAAAGAGAAACAGACAACGAATCAGAGAGAGAGAGAAAAACCAAATCTGAGAGAGAGCCACCAGATCTGAGAGAGAGACAAAATCTGAGAGAGGGAGAACACAGAACCTGAGAGAGAGGAGAATCAAAGAGAGAGAGAATCTGAGAGAGGGCGAGAGACGCAGAGTCTGAGAGTGAGAGACAGAATCTGAGAGAGAGACAGAATCTGCGAGAGAGTGTGTGTGAGAGAGAGACACACAGAATCAGAGAGGGAGAGAGATACAGAGTCTGAGAGGGAGAGAGAGACGAAGGGTCTGAAGAGAGGGATAGATGCAGTGTCTGAGAGAGAGAGGCGCAGTCTGAGAGAGAGAGACGCAGAGTCTGAGAGAGAGAGAGACGCAGAGTCCGAGAGAGAGAGAGACGCAGCGTCTGAGAGAGAGAGAGATGCAGAGTCCGAGAGAGAGAGAGACGCAGCGTCCGAGAGAGAGAGAGACGCAGAGTCCGAGAGAGAGAGTGAGAGACGCAGATTCTGAGAGAGAGAGAGAGACGCAGAGTCCGTGCGAGAGACGCATAGTCCGAGAGAAAGACGCAGAATCCGAGAGAGAGACGCAGAGTCTGAGAGAGAGACGCAGAGTCCGAGAGAGAGACAGAATCTGAGAGAGTGACAGAATCTGTGAGACACCGAATCTAAAGAGAAACTGAGAGAGAGACACCTAATCTAAAGAGAAACTGAGCGAGAGACACCGAATCTGAGAGAGAGAGACACCAACAGCGAATCTGAGAGAGATTGAGACACCAACAACGAATCTGAGAGAGAAAGAGAGACACCAACACCAAATCTGAGAGAGAGATACCAACACTGAATCTGAGAGAGAGAGAGATACCAACACTGAATCTGACAGAGAAAGAGAGACACCAACACCAACTCAGAGAGAGAGAGACAGCAATACCAAATCTGAGAGAAAGAGAAACAGACACCGAATCTGAGGCACCGAATCAGAGAGAGAGAGACAAATCGAATCTGAGAGTGAGCCACCAGATCTGAGAGAGAGAGAGAAAATCTGAGAGAGAGAGGACACAGAACCTGAGAGAGAGGAGAATCGAAGAGAGAGAGAATCTGAGAGATGGCGAGAGAGGCAGAGTCTGAGAGAGAGAGACAGAATCTGAGAGAGAGACAGAATCAGAGAGAGAGTGTGTGAGAGAGAGAGACACACAGAATCTGAGAGAGGGAGAGAGACACAGAGTCTGAGAGGGAGAGAGAGAGACGAAGGGTCTGAGAGAGAGGGAGAGATGCAGAGTCGGAGAGAGAGAGGCGCAGTCTGAGAGAGAGAGACGCAGAGTCTGAGAGAGAGAGAGACGCAGAGTCCGAGAGAGAGAGAGACGCAGCGTCTGAGAGAGAGAGAGATGCAGAGTCCGAGAGAGAGAGAGACGCAGCGTCCAAGAGAGAGACGCAGAGTCTGAGAGAGAGTGAGAGACGCAGATTCCGAGAGAGAGAGAGAGAGAGACGCAGAGTCCGAGAGAGAGAGACGCAGAGTCCGTGCGAGAGACGCATAGTCCGAGAGAAAGACGCAGAATCCGAGAGAGAGACGCAGAGTCCGAGAGAGAGATGCAGAGTCCGAGAGACAGAACCTGAGAGAGAGACAGAATCTGAAAGACACCGAATCTGAAGAGAAACTGAGAGAGAGACACCTAATCTAAAGAGAAACTGAGCGAGAGACACCGAATCTGAGAGAGAGAGACACCAACAGCGAATCTGAGAGAGATTGAGACACCACCAACGAATCTGAGAGAGAAAGAGAGACACCAACACCGAATCTGAGAGAGAAAGGGAGACACCAATACCAAATCTGTGATAAAGAGAAGCAGACATCAAATCAGAGAGAGATAGAAAAACCGAATCTGAGAGAGAGCCACCAGATCTGAGAGAGAGACAAAATCTGAGAGAGGGAGGACACAGAACCTGAGAGAGAGGAGAATCAAAGAGAGAGAGAATCTGAGAGAGGGCGAGAGACGCAGAGTCTGAGAGTGAGAGACAGAATCTGAGAGAGAGACAGAATCTGAGAGAGAGAGTGTGTGAGAGAGAGAGACACACAGAATCAGAGAGAGGGAGAGAGACACAGAGTCTGAGAGAGAGAGAGAGACGAAGAGTCTGAGAGAGAGGGAGAGATGCAGAGTCTGAGAGAGAGAGACGCAGAGTGTGAGAGAGAGCGACGCAGAGTCAGAGAGAGAGAGACGCAGAGTCTGAGAGAGAGAGAGACGCACCGTCCGAGAGAGAGAGAGACGCAGAGTCCGAGAGAGAGAGTGACGCAGAGTCCGAGAGAGAGAGACACAGAGTCCGAGAGAGAGACGCAGAGTCCGAGAGAGAGAGTGACGCAGAGTCCGAGAGAGAGAGACGCAGAGTCCGAGGGAGAGACGCAGAGTCCGAGAGAGAGACAGAATCTGAGAGAGAGACTGAATCTGAGAGACACCGAATCTAAAGAGAAACTGAGAGACACCTAATCTAAAGAGAAACTGAGTGAGAGACACCGAACCTGAGAGAGAGAGACACCAACAGCGAATCTGAGAGAGAGAGAGAGACACCAACAACGAATCTGAGAGAGAAAGAGAGACACCAACACCAAATCTGAGAGAGAGATACCAACACTGAATCTGAGAGAGAGATACCAACACCGAATCTGAGAGAGAAAGAGAGACACCAACACCGAATCTGAGAGAGAAAGAGAGACACCAATACCAAATCTGTGAGAAAGAGAAGCAGTCACCGAATCAGAGAGAGAGAAAAACCGAATCTGAGAGAGAGCCACCAGATCTGAGAGAGAGATAAAATCTGAGAGAGGGAGGACACAGAACGTGAGAGAGAGGAGAATCAAAGAGAGAGAGAATCTGAGAGAGGGCGAGAGAGGCAGAGTCTGAGAGAGAGAGACAGAATCTGAGAGAGAGACAGAATCTGAGAGAGAGTGTGAGAGAGAGACACACAGAATCTGAGAGAGGGAGAGAGACAGTCTGAGAGAGAGAGAGAGACGAAGAGTCTGAGAGAGAGGGAGAGATGCAGAGTCTGAGAGAGAGAGACGCAGAGTCTGAGAGAGAGGGACGCAGAGTCTGAGAGAGAGAGAGACGCAGTGTCCGAGCGAAAGAGAGAAGCAGAGTCCGAGAGAGAGAGTGACGCAGAGTCCGAGAGAGAGAGACGCAGAGTCCGAAGGAGAGACGCAGAGTCCGAGAGAGAGACAGAATCTGAGAGAGAGACTGAATCTGAGAGACACCGAAACTAAAGAGAAACTGAGAGAGAGACACCTAATCTAAAGAGAAACTGAGCGAGAGTCACCGAATCTGAGAGAGAGACACCAAGAGTGAATCTGAGAGAGAGAGAGACACCAACAACGAATCTGAGAGAGAAATAGAGACACCAACACCAAATCTGAGAGAGAGATACCAACACTGAATCTGAGAGAGAGAGTGATACCAACACCGAATCTGAGAGAGAAAGAGAGACACCAAGACCGAATCTGAGAGAGAAAGAGAGACACCAATACCAAATCTGTCAGAAAGAGAAGCAGACAACGAATCAGAGAGAGAGAGAAAAACCAAATCTGAGAGAGAGCCACCAGATCTGAGAGAGAGACAAAATCTGAGAGAGGGAGAACACAGAACCTGAGAGAGAGGAGAATCAAAGAGAGAGAGAATCTGAGAGAGGGCGAGAGACGCAGAGTCTGAGAGTGAGAGACAGAATCTGAGAGAGAGACAGAATCTGAGAGAGAGTGTGTGTGAGAGAGAGACACACAGAATCAGAGAGGGAGAGAGATACAGAGTCTGAGAGGGAGAGAGAGACGAAGGGTCTGAGAGCGAGGGAGAGATGCAGTGTCTGAGAGAGAGAGGCGCAGTCTGAGAGAGAGAGACGCAGAGTCTGAGAGAGAGAGAGACGCAGAGTCCGAGAGTGAGAGAGACGCAGCGTCCGAGAGAGAGAGAGACGCAGAGTCCGAGAGAGAGAGTGAGAGACGCAGATTCTGAGAGAGAGAGAGAGACGAAGAGTCTGAGAGAGAGGGAGAGATGCAGAGTCTGAGAGAGAGAGATGCAGAGTCTGAGAGAGAGAGACGCAGAGTCTGAGAGAGAGCGACGCAGAGTCCGAGAGAGGGAGACGCAGAGTCTTTGAGAGGGAGAGACGCAGCGTCCGAGAGAGAGAGAGACGCAGAGTCCGAGAGAGAGAGTGACGCAGAGTGCGAGAGAGAGAGACGCAGAGTCCGAGAGAGAGATGCAGAGTCAGAGAGAGAGACGCAGAGTCCGAGAGAGAGAGACGCAGAGTCCGAGGGAGAGACACAGAGTCCGAGAGAGAGAGAGAATCTGAGAGAGAGTGTGTGTGAGAGAGAGAGACACACAGAATCAGAGAGAGGGAGAGAGACACAGAGTCTGAGAGAGAGAGAGAGACGAAGAGTCTGAGAGAGAGGGAGAGATGCAGAGTCTGAGAGAGAGAGACGCAGAGTCTGAGAGAGAGCGACGCAGAGTCCGAGAGAGAGAGACGCAGATTCTGAGAGAGAGAGTGACGCAGAGTCCGAGAGAGAGAGACGCAGAGTCCGAGAGAGAGATGCAGAGTCCGAGAGAGAGACGCAGAGTCCGAGAGAGAGAGACGCAGAGTCCGAGGGAGAGACGCAGAGTCCAAGAGAGAGACAGAATCTGAGAGAGAGACTGAATCTGAGAGACACCGAATCTAAAGAGAAACTGAGAGACACCTAATCTAAAGAGAATCTGAGTGAGAGACACCGAACCTGAGAGAGAGAGACACCAACAGCGAATCTGAGAGAGAGAGAGAGACACCAACAACGAATCTGAGAGAGAAAGAGAGACACCAACACCAAATCTGAGAGAGAGATACCAACACTGAATCTGAGAGAGAGATACCAACACCGAATCTGAGAGAGAAAGAGAGACACCAACACCGAATCTGAGAGAGAAAGAGAGACACCAATACCAAATCTGTGAGAAAGAGAAGCAGTCACCGAATCAGAGAGAGAGAAAAACCGAATCTGAGAGAGAGCCACCAGATCTGAGAGAGAGATAAAATCTGAAAGAGGGAGGACACAGAACCTGAGAGAGAGGAGAATCAAAGAGAGAGAGAATCTGAGAGAGGGCGAGAGAGGCAGAGTCTGAGAGAGAGAGACAGAATCTGAGAGAGAGACAGAATCTGAGAGAGAGAGTGTGTGAGAGAGAGACACACAGAATCTGAGAGAGGGAGAGAGACAGTCAGAGAGAGAGAGAGACGAAGAGTCTGAGAGAGAGGGAGAGATGCAGAGTCTGAGAGAGAGACGCAGAGTCTGAGAGAGAGGGACGCAGAGTCCGAGAGAGAGAGAGACGCAGAGTCCGAGAGAGAGAGAGATGCAGAGTCAGAGAGAGAGAGAGACGCAGCGTCCGAGAGAGAGACGCAGAGTCCGAGAGAGAGACGCAGAGTCCGAGAGAGAGAGACGCAGAGTCCGAGGGAGAGACGCAGAGTCCGAGAGAGAGACAGAATCTGAGAGAGAGACTGAATCTGAGAGACACCGAATCTAAAGAGAAACTGAGAGACACCTAATCTAAAGAGAATCTGAGTGAGAGACACCGAACCTGAGAGAGAGAGACACCAACAGCGAATCTGAGAGAGAGAGAGAGACACCAACAACGAATCTGAGAGAGAAAGAGAGACACCAACACCAAATCTGAGAGAGAGATACCAACACTGAATCTGAGAGAGAGATACCAACACCGAATCTGAGAGAGAAAGAGAGACACCCACACCGAATCTGAGAGAGAAAGAGAGACACCAATACCAAATCTGTGAGAAAGAGAAGCAGTCACCGAATCAGAGAGAGAGAAAAACCGAATCTGAGAGAGAGCCACCAGATCTGAGAGAGAGACAAAATCTGAGAGAGGGAGAACACAGAACCTGAGAGAGAGGAGATTCAAAGAGAGAGAGAATCTGAGAGAGGGTGAGAGACGCAGAGTCTCAGAGTGAGAGACAGAATCTGAGAGAGAGACAGAATCTGAGAGAGAGAGTGTGTGAGAGAGAGAGACACACAGAATCAGAGAGAGGGAGAGAGACACAGAGTCTGAGAGAGAGAGAGAGACGAATAGTCTGAGAGAGAGGGAGAGATGCAGAGTCTGAGAGAGATGCAGAGTCTGAGAGAGAGCGACGCAGAGTCCGAGAGAGAGAGAGACGCAGAGTCCGAGAGAGAGAGACGCAGAGTCCGAGGGTGAGACGCAGAGTCCGAGAGAGAGACAGAATCTGAGAGAGAGACTGAATCTGATAGACACCGAATCTAAAGAGAAACTGAGAGAGAGACACCTAATCTAAAGAGAAACTGAGCGAGAGACACCGAATCTGAGAGAGAGAGACACCAACAGCGAATCTGAGAGAGATTGAGACACCAACAATGAATCTGAGAGAGAAAGAGAGACACCAACACCGAATCTGAGAGAGAAAGGGAGGCACCAATACCAAATCTGTGAGAAAGAGAAGCAGACATCAAATTAGAGAGAGATAGAAAAACCGAATCTGAGAGAGAGCCACCAGATCTGAGAGAGAGACAAAATCTGAGAGAGGGAGGACACAGAACCTGAGAGAGAGGAGAATCAAAGAGAGAGAGAATCTGAGAGAGGGCGAGAGACGCAGAGTCTGAGAGTGAGAGACAGAATCTGAGAGAGAGACAGAATCTGAGAGCGAGAGTGTGTGAGAGAGAGAGACACACAGAATCAGAGAGAGTGAGAGAGACACAGAGTCTGAGAGAGAGAGAGAGACGAAGAGTCTGAGAGAGAGGGAGAGATGCAGAGTCTGAGAGAGAGAGATGCAGAGTCTGAGAGAGAGCGATGCAGAGTCCGAGAGAGAGAGACGCAGAGTCTGAGAGAGAGAGAGACGCAGCGTCCGAGAGAGAGAGTGACGCAGAGTCCGAGAGAGAGAGTGACGCAGATTCCGAGAGAGAGAGACGCAGAGTCCGAGAGAGAGATGCAGAGTCCGAGAGAGAGACGCAGAGTCCGAGAGAGAGAGACGCAGAGTCCGAGGGAGAGACGCAGAGTCCGAGAGAGAGACAGAATCTGAGAGAGAGACTCAATCTGAGAGACACCGAATCTAAAGAGAAACTGAGAGCCACCTAATCTAAAGAGAAACTGAGTGAGAGACACCGAACCTGAGAGAGAGAGACACCAACAGCGAATCTGAGAGAGATAGAGAGACACCAACAACGAATCTGAGAGAGAAAGAGAGACACCAACACCAAATCTGAGAGAGAGATACCAACACTTAATCTGAGAGAGAGATACCAACACCGAATCTGAGAGAGAAAGAGAGACACCCACACCGAATCTGAGAGAGAAAGAGAGACACCAATACCAAATCTGTGAGAAAGAGAAGCAGTCACCGAATCAGAGAGAGAGAAAAACCGAATCTGAGAGAGAGCCACCAGATCTGAGAGAGAGACAAAATCTGAGAGAGGGAGGACACAGAACGTGAGAGAGAGGAGAATCAAAGAGAGAGAGAATCTGAGAGAGGGCGAGAGAGGCAGAGTCTGAGAGAGAGAGACAGAATCTGAGAGAGAGACAGAATCTGAGAGAGAGAGTGTGTGAGAGAGAGAGACACACAGAATCAGAGAGAGGGAGAGAGACACAGAGTCTGAGAGAGAGAGAGAGACGAAGAGTCTGAGAGAGAGGGAGAGATGCAGAGTCTGAGAGAGAGAGACGCAGAGTCTGAGAGAGAGCGACGCAGAGTCCGAGAGAGAGAGACGCAGATTCTGAGAGAGAGAGAGACGCAGCGTCCGAGAGAGAGAGAGACGCAGAGTCCGAGTGAGAGAGTGACGCAGAGTCCGAGAGAGAGAGACGCAGAGTCCGAGAGAGAGATGCAGAGTCCGAGAGAGAGACGCAGAGTCCGAGAGAGAGAGACGCAGAGTCCGAGGGAGAGACGCAGAGTCCAAGAGAGAGACAGAATCTGAGAGAGAGACTGAATCTGAGAGACACCGAATCTAAAGAGAAACTGAGAGACACCTAATCTAAAGAGAATCTGAGTGAGAGACACCGAACCTGAGAGAGAGAGACACCAACAGCGAATCTGAGAGAGAGAGAGAGACACCAACAACGAATCTGAGAGAGAAAGAGAGACACCTACACCAAATCTGAGAGAGAGATACCAATACTGAATCTGAGAGAGAGATACCAACACCGAATCTGAGAGAGAAAGAGAGACACCAACACCGAATCTGAGAGAGAAAGAGAGACACCAATACCAAATCTGTGAGAAAGAGAAGCAGTCACCGAATCAGAGAGAGAGAAAAACCGAATCTGAGAGAGAGCCACCAGATCTGAGAGAGAGATAAAATCTGAAAGAGGGAGGACACAGAACCTGAGAGAGAGGAGAATCAAAGAGAGAGAGAATCTGAGAGAGGGCGAGAGAGGCAGAGTCTGAGAGAGAGAGACAGAATCTGAGAGAGAGACAGAATCTGAGAGAGAGAGTGTGTGAGAGAGAGACACACAGAATCTGAGAGAGGGAGAGAGACAGTCAGAGAGAGAGAGAGACGAAGAGTCTGAGAGAGAGGGAGAGATGCAGAGTCTGAGAGAGAGACGCAGAGTCTGAGAGAGAGGGACGCAGAGTCCGAGAGAGAGAGAGACGCAGAGTCCGAGAGAGAGAGAGATGCAGAGTCAGAGAGAGAGAGAGACGCAGCGTCCGAGAGAGAGACGCAGAGTCCGAGAGAGAGACGCAGAGTCCGAGAGAGAGAGACGCAGAGTCCGAGGGAGAGACGCAGAGTCCGAGAGAGAGACAGAATCTGAGAGAGAGACTGAATCTGAGAGACACCGAATCTAAAGAGAAACTGAGAGACACCTAATCTAAAGAGAATCTGAGTGAGAGACACCGAACCTGAGAGAGAGAGACACCAACAGCGAATCTGAGAGAGAGAGAGAGACACCAACAACGAATCTGAGAGAGAAAGAGAGACACCAACACCAAATCTGAGAGAGAGATACCAACACTGAATCTGAGAGAGAGATACCAACACCGAATCTGAGAGAGAAAGAGAGACACCCACACCGAATCTGAGAGAGAAAGAGAGACACCAATACCAAATCTGTGAGAAAGAGAAGCAGTCACCGAATCAGAGAGAGAGAAAAACAGAATCTGAGAGAGAGCCACCAGATCTGAGAGAGAGACAAAATCTGAGAGAGGGAGAACACAGAACCTGAGAGAGAGGAGATTCAAAGAGAGAGAGAATCTGAGAGAGGGTGAGAGACGCAGAGTCTCAGAGTGAGAGACAGAATCTGAGAGAGAGACAGAATCTGAGAGAGAGAGTGTGTGAGAGAGAGAGACACACAGAATCAGAGAGAGGGAGAGAGACACAGAGTCTGAGAGAGAGAGAGAGACGAATAGTCTGAGAGAGAGGGAGAGATGCAGAGTCTGAGAGAGATGCAGAGTCTGAGAGAGAGCGACGCAGAGTCCGAGAGAGAGAGAGACGCAGAGTCCGAGAGAGAGAGACGCAGAGTCCGAGGGTGAGACGCAGAGTCCGAGAGAGAGACAGAATCTGAGAGAGAGACTGAATCTGATAGACACCGAATCTAAAGAGAAACTGAGAGAGAGACACCTAATCTAAAGAGAAACTGAGCGAGAGACACCGAATCTGAGAGAGAGAGACACCAACAGCGAATCTGAGAGAGATTGAGACACCAACAATGAATCTGAGAGAGAAATAGAGACACCAACACCGAATCTGAGAGAGAAAGGGAGACACCAATACCAAATCTGTGATAAAGAGAAGCAGACATCAAATCAGAGAGAGATAGAAAAACCGAATCTGAGAGAGAGCCACCAGATCTGAGAGAGAGACAAAATCTGAGAGAGGGAGGACACAGAACCTGAGAGAGAGGAGAATCAAAGAGAGAGAGAATCTGAGAGAGGGCGAGAGAGGCAGAGTCTGAGAGTGAGAGACAGAATCTGAGAGAGAGACAGAATCTGAGAGCGAGAGTGTGTGAGAGAGAGAGACACACAGAATCAGAGAGAGGGAGAGAGACACAGAGTCTGAGAGAGAGAGAGAGACGAAGAGTCTGAGAGAGAGGGAGAGATGCAGAGTCTGAGAGAGAGAGATGCAGAGTCTGAGAGAGAGCGATGCAGAGTCTGAGAGAGAGAGACGCAGAGTCTGAGAGAGAGAGAGACGCAGCGTCCGAGAGAGAGAGTGACGCAGAGTCCGAGAGAGAGAGTGACGCAGATTCCGAGAGAGAGAGACGCAGAGTCCGAGAGAGAGATGCAGAGTCCGAGAGAGAGACGCAGAGTCCGAGAGAGAGAGACGCAGAGTCCGAGGGAGAGACGCAGAGTCCGAGAGAGAGACAGAATCTGAGAGAGAGACTCAATCTGAGAGACACCGAATCTAAAGAGAAACTGAGAGCCACCTAATCTAAAGAGAAACTGAGTGAGAGACACCGAACCTGAGAGAGAGAGACACCAACAGCGAATCTGAGAGAGATAGAGAGACACCAACAACGAATCTGAGAGAGAAAGAGAGACACCAACACCAAATCTGAGAGAGAGATACCAACACTTAATCTGAGAGAGAGATACCAACACCGAATCTGAGAGAGAAAGAGAGACACCCACACCGAATCTGAGAGAGAAAGAGAGACACCAATACCAAAACTGTGAGAAAGAGAAGCAGTCACCGAATCAGAGAGAGAGAAAAACCGAATCTGAGAGAGAGCCACCAGATCTGAGAGAGAGACAAAATCTGAGAGAGGGAGGACACAGAACGTGAGAGAGAGGAGAATCAAAGAGAGAGAGAATCTGAGAGAGGGCGAGAGAGGCAGAGTCTGAGAGAGAGAGACAGAATCTGAGAGAGAGACAGAATCTGAGAGAGAGAGTGTGTGAGAGAGAGACACACAGAATCTGAGAGAGGGAGAGAGACAGTTTGAGAGAGAGACAGAGACGAAGAGTCTGAGAGAGAGGGAGAGATGCAGAGTCTGAGAGAGAGACGCAGAGTCTGAGAGAGAGGGACGCAGAGTCCGAGAGAGAGAGAGACGCAGAGTCCGAGAGAGAGGGAGATGCAGAGTCCGAGAGAGAGAGAGACGCAGCGTCCGAGAGAGAGAGAGACGCAGAGTCCGAGAGAGAGACGCAGAGTCCGAGAGAGAGACAGAATCTGAGAGAGAGACAGAATCTGAGAGAGAGAGTGTGTGAGAGAGAGAGACACACAGAATCAGAGAGAGGGAGAGAGACACAGAGTCTGAGAAAGAGAGAGAGACGAATAGTCTGAGAGAGAGGGAGAGATGCAGAGTCTGAGAGAGACGCAGAGTCTGAGAGAGAGCGACGCAGAGTCCGAGAGAGAGAGAGACGCAGAGTCTGAGAGAGAGAGAGACGCAGCGTCCGAGCGAGAGAGAGACGCAGAGTCCAAGGGAGAGAGTGACGCAGAGTCCGAGAGAGAGTGACGCAGAGTCCGAGGGAGAGACGCAGAGTCCGAGAGAGAGACAGAATCTGAGAGAGAGACTGAATCTGAGAGAAACCGAATCTAAAGAGAAACTGAGAGACACCTAATCTAAAGAGAAACTGAGAGAGAGACACCTAATCTAAAGAGAAACTGAGCGAGAGTCACCGAATCTGAGAGAGAGAGACACCAAGAGTGAATCTGAGAGAGAGAGAGACACCAACAACGAATCTGAGAGAAAAATAGAGACACCAACACCAAATCTGAGAGAGAGATACCAACACTGAATCTGAGAGAGAGAGTGATACCAACACCGAATCTGAGAGAGAAAGAGAGACACCAACACCGAATCTGAGAGAGAAAGAGAGACACCAATACCAAATCTGTCAGAAAGAGAAGCAGACAACGAATCAGAGAGAGAGAGAAAAACCAAATCTGAGAGAGAGCCACCAGATCTGAGAGATAGAGAAAATCTGAGAGAGGGAGAACACAGAACCTGAGGGGGAGGAGAATCAAAGAGAGAGAGAATCTGAGAGAGGGCGAGAGAGGCAGAGTCTGAGAGAGAGAGACAGAATCTGAGAGAGAGACAGAATCTGAGAGAGAGAGTGTGTGAGAGAGAGACACACAGAATCTGAGAGAGGGAGAGAGACACAGAGTCTGAGAGAGAGAGAGAGACGAATAGTCTGAGAGAGAGGGAGAGATGCAGAGTCTGAGAGAGACGCAGAGTCTGAGAGAGAGCGACGCAGAGTCCGAGAGAGAGAGAGACGCAGAGTCTGAGAGAGAGAGAGAGAATCTGAGAGAGAGACAGAATCTGAGAGAGAGAGTGTGTGAGAGAGAGAGACACACAGAATCAGAGAGAGGGAGAGAGACACAGAGTCTGAGAGAGAGAGAGAGACGAATAGTCTGAGAGAGAGGGAGAGATGCAGAGTCTGAGAGAGACGCAGAGTCTGAGAGAGAGCGACGCAGAGTCCGAGAGAGAGAGAGAGACGCAGAGTCTGAGAGAGAGAGAGACGCAGCGTCCGAGCGAGAGAGAGACGCAGAGTCCGAGGGAGAGAGTGACGCAGAGTCCGAGAGAGAGTGACGCAGAGTCCGAGAGAGAGACGCAGAGTCCGAGAGAGAGACGCAGAGTCCGAGAGAGAGAGACGCAGAGTCCGAGGGAGAGACGCAGAGTCCGAGAGAGAGACAGAATCTGAGAGAGAGACTGAATCTGAGAGAAACCGAATCTAAAGAGAAACTGAGAGACACCTAATCTAAAGAGAATCTGAGAGAGAGACACCTAATCTAAAGAGAAACTGAGCGAGAGTCACCGAATCTGAGAGAGAGAGACACCAAGAGTGAATCTGAGAGAGAGAGAGACACCAACAACGAATCTGAGAGAGAAATAGAGACACCAACACCAAATCTGAGAGAGAGAGGACACAGAACCTGAGAGAGAGGAGAATCGAAGAGAGAGAGAATCTGAGAGATGGCGAGAGAGGCAGAGTCTGAGAGAGAGAGACAGAATCTGAGAGAGAGACAGAATCAGAGAGAGAGTGTGTGAGAGAGAGAGACACACAGAATCTGAGAGAGGGAGAGAGACACAGAGTCTGAGAGGGAGAGAGAGAGACGAAGGGTCTGAGAGAGAGGGAGAGATGCAGAGTCGGAGAGAGAGAGGCGCAGTCTGAGAGAGAGAGACGCAGAGTCTGAGAGAGAGAGACGCAGAGTCCGAGAGAGAGAGAGACGCAGCGTCTGAGAGAGAGAGAGATGCAGAGTCCGAGAGAGAGAGAGACGCAGCGTCCAAGAGAGAGACGCAGAGTCTGAGAGAGAGTGAGAGACGCAGATTCCGAGAGAGAGAGAGAGAGAGACGCAGAGTCCGAGAGAGAGAGACGCAGAGTCCGTGCGAGAGACGCATAGTCCGAGAGAAAGACGCAGAATCCGAGAGAGAGACGCAGAGTCCGAGAGAGAGATGCAGAGTCCGAGAGACAGAATCTGAGAGAGAGACAGAATCTGAAAGACACCGAATCTGAAGAGAAACTGAGAGAGAGACACCTAATCTAAAGAGAAACTGAGCGAGAGACACCGAATCTGAGAGAGAGAGACACCAACAGCGAATCTGAGAGAGATTGAGACACCACCAACGAATCTGAGAGTGAAAGAGAGACACCAACACCGAATCTGAGAGAGAAAGGGAGACACCAATACCAAATCTGTGATAAAGAGAAGCAGACATCAAATCAGAGAGAGATAGAAAAACCGAATCTGAGAGAGAGCCACCAGATCTGAGAGAGAGACAAAATCTGAGAGAGGGAGGACACAGAACCTGAGAGAGAGGAGAATCAAAGAGAGAGAGAATCTGAGAGAGGGCGAGAGACGCAGAGTCTGAGAGTGAGAGACAGAATCTGAGAGAGAGACAGAATCTGAGAGAGAGAGTGTGTGAGAGAGAGAGACACACAGAATCAGAGAGAGGGAGAGAGACACAGAGTCTGAGAGAGAGAGAGAGACGAAGAGTCTGAGAGAGAGGGAGAGATGCAGAGTCTGAGAGAGAGAGACGCAGAGTCTGAGAGAGAGCGACGCAGAGTCAGAGAGAGAGAGACGCAGAGTCTGAGAGAGAGAGAGACGCAGTGTCCGAGAGAGAGAGAGACGCAGAGTCCGAGAGAGAGAGTGACGCAGAGTCCGAGAGAGAGAGACACAGAGTCCGAGAGAGAGACGCAGAGTCCGAGAGAGAGAGTGATGCAGAGTCCGAGAGAGAGAGACGCAGAGTCCGAGGGAGAGACGCAGAGTCCGAGAGAGAGACAGAATCTGAGAGAGATACTGAATCTGAGAGACACCGAATCTAAAGAGAAACTGAGAGACACCTAATCTAAAGAGAAACTGAGTGAGAGACACCGAACCTGAGAGAGAGAGACACCAACAGCGAATCTGAGAGAGAGAGAGACACCAACAACTAATCTGAGAGAGAAAGAGAGACACCAACACCAAATCTGAGAGAGAGATACCAACACTGAATCTGAGAGAGAGATACCAACACCGAATCTGAGAGAGAAAGAGAGACACCAACACCGAATCTGAGAGAGAAAGAGAGACACCAATACCAAATCTGTGAGAAAGAGAAGCAGTCACCGAATCAGAGAGAGAGAAAAACCGAATCTGAGAGAGAGCCACCAGATCTGAGAGAGAGATAAAATCTGAGAGAGGGAGGACACAGAACGTGAGAGAGAGGAGAATCAAAGAGAGAGAGAATCTGAGAGAGGGCGAGAGAGGCAGAGTCTGAGAGAGAGAGACAGAATCTGAGAGAGAGACAGAATCTGAGAGAGAGTGTGAGAGAGAGACACACAGAATCTGAGAGAGGGAGAGAGACCGTCTGAGAGAGAGAGAGAGAGATGAAGAGTCTGAGAGAGAGAGAGACGAAGAGTCTGAGAGAGAGGGAGAGATGCAGAGTCTGAGAGAGAGAGACGCAGAGTCTGAGAGAGAGGGACGCAGAGTCTGAGAGAGAGAGAGACGCAGTGTCCGAGCGAAAGAGAGACGCAGAGTCCGAGAGAGAGAGTGACGCAGAGTCCGAGAGAGAGAGACGCAGAGTCCGAAGGAGAGACGCAGAGTCCGAGAGAGAGACAGAATCTGAGAGAGAGACTGAATCTGAGAGACACCGAAACTAAAGAGAAACTGAGAGAGAGACACCTAATCTAAAGAGAAACTGAGCGAGAGTCACCGAATCTGAGAGAGAAAGGGAGACACCAATACCAAATCTGTGATAATGAGAAGCAGACATCAAATCAGAGAGAGATAGAAAAACCGAATCTGAGAGAGAGCCACCAGATCTGAGAGAGAGACAAAATCTGATAGAGGGAGGACAAAGAACATGAGAGAGAGGAGAATCAAAGAGACAGAGAATCTGAGAGAGGGCGAGAGACGCAGAGTCTGAGAGAGAGAGAGACGCAGCGTCCGAGAGAGAGAGAGACGCAGACCCCGAGAGAGAGAGTGACGCAGAGTCCGAGGGAGAGACACAGAGTCCGAGAGAGAGAGAGAATCTGAGAGAGAGAGTGTGTGAGAGAGAGAGACACACAGAATCAGAGAGAGGGAGAGAGACACAGAGTCTGAGAGAGAGAGAGAGACGAAGAGTCTGAGAGAGAGGGAGAGATGCAGAGTCTGAGAAAGAGAGATGCAGAGTCTGAGAGAGAGAGACGCAGAGTCTGATAGAGAGCGACGCAGAGTCCGAGAGAGGGAGACGCAGAGTCTTTGAGAGGGAGAGACGCAGCGTCCGAGAGAGAGAGAGACGCAGAGTCCGAGAGAGAGATGCAGAGTCAGAGAGAGAGACGCAGAGTCCGAGAGAGAGAGACGCAGAGTCCGAGGGAGAGACACAGAGTCCGAGAGAGAGAGAGAATCTGAGAGAGAGAGTGTGTGTGAGAGAGAGACACACAGAATCAGAGAGAGGGAGAGAGACACAGAGTCTGAGAGAGAGAGAGAGACGAAGAGTCTGAGAGAGAGGGAGAGATGCAGAGTCTGAGAGAGAGAGACGCAGAGTCTGAGAGAGAGCGACGCAGAGTCCGAGAGAGAGAGACGCAGATTCTGAGAGAGAGAGAGACGCACCGTCCGAGAGAGAGAGAGACGCAGAGTCCGAGTGAGAGAGTGACGCAGAGTCCGAGAGAGAGAGACGCAGAGTCTGAGAGAGAGATGCAGAGTCCGAGAGAGAGACGCAGAGTCCGAGAGAGAGAGACGCAGAGTCCGAGGGAGAGACGCAGAGTCCGAGAGAGAGACAGAATCTGAGAGAGAGACTGAATCTGAGAGACACCGAATCTAAAGAGAAACTGAGAGACACCTAATCTAAAGAGAATCTGAGTGAGAGACACCGAACCTGAGAGAGAGAGACACCAACAGCGAATCTGAGAGAGAGAGAGAGACACCAACAACGAATCTGAGAGAGAAAGAGAGACACCAACACCAAATCTGAGAGAGAGATACCAATACTGAATCTGAGAGAGAGATACCAACACCGAATCTGAGAGAGAAAGAGAGACACCAACACCGAATCTGAGAGAGAAAGAGAGACACCAATACCAAATCTGTGAGAAAGAGAAGCAGTCACCGAATCAGAGAGAGAGAAAAACCGAATCTGAGAGAGAGCCACCAGATCTGAGAGAGAGATAAAATCTGAGAGAGGGAGGACACAGAACCTGAGAGAGAGGAGAATCAAAGAGAGAGAGAATCTGAGAGAGGGCGAGAGAGGCAGAGTCTGAGAGAGAGAGACAGAATCTGAGAGAGAGACAGAATCTGAGAGAGAGAGTGTGTGAGAGAGAGACACACAGAATCTGAGAGAGGGAGAGAGACAGTCAGAGAGAGAGAGAGACGAAGAGTCTGAGAGAGAGGGAGAGATGCAGAGTCTGAGAGAGAGACGCAGAGTCTGAGAGAGAGGGACGCAGAGTCCGAGAGAGAGAGAGACGCAGAGTCCGAGAGAGAGAGAGACGCAGCGTCCGAGAGAGAGACGCAGAGTCCGAGAGAGAGACGCAGAGTCCGAGAGAGAGTCAGAATCTGAGAGAGAGACAGAATCTGAGAGAGAGAGTGTGTGAGAGAGAGAGACACACAGAATCAGAGAGAGGGAGAGAGACACAGAGTCTGAGAGAGAGAGAGAGACGAATAGTCTGAGAGAGAGGGAGAGATGCAGAGTCTGAGAGAGAGCGACGCAGAGTCCGAGAGAGAGAGAGACGCAGAGTCCGAGAGAGAGAGACGCAGAGTCCGAGGGTGAGACGCAGAGTCCGAGAGAGAGACAGAATCTGAGAGAGAGACTGAATCTGATAGACACCGAATCTAAAGAGAAACTGAGAGAGAGACACCTAATCTAAAGAGAAACTGAGCGAGAGACACCGAATCTGAGAGAGAGAGACACCAACAGCGAATCTGAGAGAGATTGAGACACCAACACCGAATCTGAGAGAGAAAGGGAGACACCAATACCAAATCTGTGATAAAGAGAAGCAGACATCAAATCAGAGAGAGATAGAAAAACCGAATCTGAGAGAGAGCCACCAGATCTGAGAGAGAGACAAAATCTGAGAGAGGGAGGACACAGAACCTGAGAGAGAGGAGAATCAAAGAGAGAGAGAATCTGAGAGAGGGCGAGAGACGCAGAGTCTGAGAGTGAGAGACAGAATCTGAGAGAGAGACAGAATCTGAGAGCGAGAGTGTGTGAGAGAGAGAGACACACAGAATCAGAGAGAGGGAGAGAGACACAGAGTCTGAGAGAGAGAGAGAGACGAAGAGTCTGAGAGAGAGGGAGAGATGCAGAGTCTGAGAGAGAGAGATGCAGAGTCTGAGAGAGAGCGATGCAGAGTCCGAGAGAGAGAGACGCAGAGTCTGAGAGAGAGAGAGACGCAGCGTCCGAGAGAGAGAGTGACGCAGAGTCCGAGAGAGAGAGTGACGCAGATTCCGAGAGAGAGAGACGCAGAGTCCGAGAGAGAGATGCAGAGTCAGAGAGAGAGACGCAGAGTCCGAGAGAGAGAGACGCAGAGTCCGAGGGAGAGACACAGAGTCCGAGAGAGAGAGAGAATCTGAGAGAGAGAGTGTGTGAGAGAGAGAGACACACAGAATCAGAGAGAGGGAGAAAGACACAGAGTCTGAGAGAGAGAGAGAGACGAAGAGTCTGAGAGAGACGGAGAGATGCAGAGTCTGAGAGAGAGAGACGCAGAGTCTGAAAGAGAGCGACGCAGAGTCCGAGAGAGAGAGACGCAGAGTCTGAGAGAGAGAGAGACGCAGCGTCCGAGAGAGAGAGAGACGCAGAGTCCGAGAGAGAGAGTGACGCAGAGTCCGAGAGAGAGAGACGCAGAGTCCGCGGGAGAGACGCAGAGTCCGAGAGAGAGACAGAATCTGAGAGAGAGACTCAATCTGAGAGACACCGAATCTAAAGAGAAACTGAGAGACACCTAATCTAAAGAGAAACTGAGTGAGAGACACCGAACCTGAGAGAGAGAGACACCAACAGCGAATCTGAGAGAGATAGAGAGACACCAACAACGAATCTGAGAGAGAAAGAGAGACACCAACACCAAATCTGAGAGAGAGATACCAACACTGAATCTGAGAGAGAGATACCAACACCGAATCTGAGAGAGAAAGAGAGACACCCACACCGAATCTGAGAGAGAAAGAGAGACACCAATACCAAATCTGTGAGAAAGAGAAGCAGTCACCGAATCAGAGAGAGAGAAAAACCGAATCTGAGAGAGAGCCACCAGATCTGAGAGAGAGACAAAATCTGAGAGAGGGAGGACACAGAACGTGAGAGAGAGGAGAATCAAAGAGAGAGAGAATCTGAGAGAGGGCGAGAGAGGCAGAGTCTGAGAGAGAGAGACAGAATCTGAGAGAGAGACAGAATCTGAGAGAGAGAGTGTGTGAGAGAGAGACACACAGAATCTGAGAGAGGGAGAGAGACACAGAGTCTGAGAGAGAGAGAGAGACGAATAGTCTGAGAGAGAGGGAGAGATGCAGAGTCTGAGAGAGACGCAGAGTCTGAGAGAGAGCGACGCAGAGTCCGAGAGAGAGAGAGACGCAGAGTCTGAGAGAGAGAGAGAATCTGAGAGAGAGACAGAATCTGAGAGAGAGAGTGTGTGAGAGAGAGAGACACACAGAATCAGAGAGAGGGAGAGAGACACAGAGTCTGAGAGAGAGAGAGAGACGAATAGTCTGAGAGAGAGGGAGAGATGCAGAGTCTGAGAGAGACGCAGAGTCTGAGAGAGAGCGACGCAGAGTCCGAGAGAGAGAGAGAGACGCAGAGTCTGAGAGAGAGAGAGACGCAGCGTCCGAGCGAGAGAGAGACGCAGAGTCTGAGGGAGAGAGTGACGCAGAGTCCGAGAGAGAGTGACGCAGAGTCCGAGAGAGAGACGCAGAGTCCGAGAGAGAGACGCAGAGTCCGAGAGAGAGAGACGCAGAGTCCGAGGGAGAGACGCAGAGTCCGAGAGAGAGACAGAATCTGAGAGAGAGACTGAATCTGAGAGAAACCGAATCTAAAGAGAAACTGAGAGACACCTAATCTAAAGAGAAACTGAGAGAGAGACACCTAATCTAAAGAGAAACTGAGCGAGAGTCACCGAATCTGAGAGAGAGAGACACCAAGAGTGAATCTGAGAGAGAGAGAGACACCAACAACGAATCTGAGAGAGAAATAGAGACACCAACACCAAATCTGAGAGAGAGATACCAACACTGAATCTGAGAGAGAGAGTGATACCAACACCGAATCTGAGAGAGAAAGAGAGACACCAACACCGAATCTGAGAGAGAAAGAGAGACACCAATACCAAATCTGTCAGAAAGAGAAGCAGACAACGAATCAGAGAGAGAGAGAAAAACCAAATCTGAGAGAGAGCCACCAGATCTGAGAGAGAGAGAAAATCTGAGAGAGGGAGGACACAGAACCTGAGAGAGAGGAGAATCAAAGAGAGAGAGAATCTGAGAGAGGGCGAGAGAGGCAGAGTCTGAGAGAGAGAGACAGAATCTGAGAGAGAGACAGAATCTGAGAGAGAGCGTGTGTGAGAGAGAGAGACACACAGAATCAGAGAGAGGGAGAGAGACACAGAGTCTGAGAGAGAGAGAGAGACGAAGAGTCTGAGAGAGAGGGAGAGATGCAGAGTCTGAGAGAGAGAGACACAGAGTCTGCGAGAGAGCGATGCAGAGTCCGAGAGAGAGAGACGCAGAGTCCGAGAGAGAGAGTGATGCAGAGTCCGAGAGAGAGAGACGCAGAGTCCGAGGGAGAGACGCAGAGTCCGAGAGAGAGACAGAATCTGAGAGAGAGACTGAATCTGAGAGACACCGAAACTAAAGAGAAACTGAGAGAGAGACACCTAATCTAAAGAGAAACTGAGCGAGAGTCACCGAATCTGAGAGAGAGAGACACCAAGAGTGAATCTGAGAGAGAGAGAGACACCAACAACGAATCTGAGAGAGAAATAGAGACACCAACACCAAATCTGAGAGAGAGATACCAACACTGAATCTGAGAGAGAGAGTGATACCAACACCGAATCTGAGAGAGAAAGAGAGACACCAAGACCAAATCTGAGAGAGAAGGAGAGACACCAATACCAAATCTGTCAGAAAGAGAAACAGACAACGAATCAGAGAGAGAGAGAAAAACCAAATCTGAGAGAGAGCCACCAGATCTGAGAGAGAGACAAAATCTGAGAGAGGGAGAACACAGAACCTGAGAGAGAGGAGAATCAAAGAGAGAGAGAATCTGAGAGAGGGCGAGAGACGCAGAGTCTGAGAGTGAGAGACAGAATCTGAGAGAGAGACAGAATCTGCGAGAGAGTGTGTGTGAGAGAGAGACACACAGAATCAGAGAGGGAGAGAGATACAGAGTCTGAGAGGGAGAGAGAGACGAAGGGTCTGAGAGAGAGGGATAGATGCAGAGTCTGAGAGAGAGAGGCGCAGTCTGAGAGAGAGAGACGCAGAGTCTGAGAGAGAGAGAGACGCAGAGTCCGAGAGAGAGAGAGACGCAGCGTCTGAGAGAGAGAGAGATGCAGAGTCCGAGAGAGAGAGAGACGCAGCGTCCGAGAGAGAGAGAGACGCAGAGTCCGAGAGAGAGAGTGAGAGACGCAGATTCTGAGAGAGAGAGAGAGACGCAGAGTCCGTGCGAGAGACGCATAGTCCGAGAGAAAGACGCAGAATCCGAGAGAGAGACGCAGAGTCTGAGAGAGAGACGCAGAGTCCGAGAGAGAGACAGAATCTGAGAGAGTGACAGAATCTGAGAGACACCGCATCTAAAGAGAAACTGAGAGAGAGACACCTAATCTAAAGAGAAACTGAGCGAGAGACACCGAATCTGAGAGAGAGAGACACCAACAGCGAATCTGAGAGAGATTGAGACGCCAACAACGAATCTGAGAGAGAAAGAGAGACACCAACACCAAATCTGAGAGAGAGATACCAACACTGAATCTGAGAGAGAGAGAGATACCAACACTGAATCTGACAGAGAAAGAGAGACACCAACACCAAATCAGAGAGAGAGAGACAGCAATACCAAATCTGAGAGAAAGAGAAACAGACACCGAATCTGAGGCACCGAATCAGAGAGAGAGAGACAAATCGAATCTGAGAGTGAGCCACCAGATCTGAGAGAGAGACAAAATCTGAGAGAGAGAGGACACAGAACCTGAGAGAGAGGAGAATCGAAGAGAGAGAGAATCTGAGAGATGGCGAGAGAGGCAGAGTCTGAGAGAGAGAGACAGAATCTGAGAGAGAGACAGAATCAGAGAGAGAGTGTGTGAGAGAGAGAGACACACAGAATCTGAGAGAGGGAGAGAGACACAGAGTCTGAGAGGGAGAGAGAGAGACGAAGGGTCTGAGAGAGAGGGAGAGATGCAGAGTTGGAGAGAGAGAGGCGCAGTCTGAGAGAGAGAGACGCAGAGTCTGAGAGAGAGAGACGCAGAGTCCGAGAGAGAGAGAGACGCAGCGTCTGAGAGAGAGAGAGATGCAGAGTCCGAGAGAGAGAGAGACGCAGCGTCCAAGAGAGAGACGCAGAGTCTGAGAGAGAGTGAGAGACGCAGATTCCGAGAGAGAGAGAGAGAGAGACGCAGAGTCCGAGAGAGAGAGACGCATAGTCCGAGAGAAAGACGCAGAATCCGAGAGAGAGACGCAGAGTCCGAGAGAGAGATGCAGAGTCCGAGAGACAGAATCTGAGAGAGAGACAGAATCTGAAAGACACCGAATCTGAAGAGAAACTGAGAGAGAGACACCTAATCTAAAGAGAAACTGAGCGAGAGACACCGAATCTGAGAGAGAGAGACACCAACAGCGAATCTGAGAGAGATTGAGACACCACCAACGAATCTGAGAGAGAAAGAGAGACACCAACACCGAATCTGAGAGAGAAAGGGAGACACCAATACCAAATCTGTGATAAAGAGAAGCAGACATCAAATCAGAGAGAGATAGAAAAACCGAATCTGAGAGAGAGCCACCAGATCTGAGAGAGAGACAAAATCTGAGAGAGGGAGGACACAGAACCTGAGAGAGAGGAGAATCAAAGAGAGAGAGAATCTGAGAGAGGGCGAGAGACGCAGAGTCTGAGAGTGAGAGACAGAATCTGAGAGAGAGACAGAATCTGAGAGAGAGAGTGTGTGAGAGAGAGAGACACACAGAATCAGAGAGAGGGAGAGAGACACAGAGTCTGAGAGAGAGAGAGAGACGAAGAGTCTGAGAGAGAGGGAGAGATGCAGAGTCTGAGAGAGAGAGACGCAGAGTCTGAGAGAGAGCGACGCAGAGTCAGAGAGAGAGAGACGCAGAGTCCGAGAGAGAGAGTGACGCAGAGTCCGAGAGAGAGAGACACAGAGTCCGAGAGAGAGACGCAGAGTCCGAGAGAGAGAGTGACGCAGAGTCCGAGAGAGAGAGACGCAGAGTCCGAGGGAGTGACGCAGAGTCAGAGAGAGAGACGCAGAGTCCGAGAGAGAGAGACGCAGAGTCCGAGGGAGAGACACAGAGTCCGAGAGAGAGAGAGAATCTGAGAGAGAGAGTGTGTGAGAGAGAGAGACACACAGAATCAGAGAGAGGGAGAGAGACACAGAGTCTGAGAGAGAGAGAGAGACGAAGAGTCTGAGAGAGAGGGAGAGATGCAGAGTCTGAGAGAGAGAGACGCAGAGTCTGAAAGAGAGCGACGCAGAGTCCGAGAGAGAGAGACGCAGAGTCTGAGAGAGAGAGACGCAGAGTCCGAGAGAGAGACGCAGAGTCCGAGCGAGAGACGCAGAGTCCGAGAGAGAGAGACGCAGAGTCCGAGGGAGAGACGCAGAGTCCGAGAGAGAGACAGAATCTGAGAGAGAGACTGAATCTGAGAGACACCGAAACTAAAGAGAAACTGAGAGAGAGACACCTAATCTAAAGAGAAACTGAGCGAGAGTCACCGAATCTGAGAGAGAGAGACACCAAGAGTGAATCTGAGAGAGAGAGAGACACCAACAACGAATCTGAGAGAGAAATAGAGACACCAACACCGAATCTGAGAGAGAAAGAGAGACACCAATACCAAATCTGTCAGAAAGAGAAGCAGACAACGAATCAGAGAGAGAGAGAAAAACCAAATCTGAGAGAGAGCCACCAGATCTGAGAGAGAGAGAAAATCTGAGAGAGGGAGGACACAGAACGTGAGAGAGAGGAGAATCAAAGAGAGAGAGAATCTGAGAGAGGGCGAGAGAGGCAGAGTCTGAGAGAGAGAGACAGAATCTGAGAGAGAGACAGAATCTGAGAGAGAGCGTGTGTGAGAGAGAGAGACACACAGAATCAGAGAGAGGGAGAGAGACACAGAGTCTGAGAGAGAGAGAGAGACGAAGAGTCTGAGAGAGAGGGAGAGATGCAGAGTCTGAGAGAGAGAGACACAGAGTCTGCGAGAGAGCGATGCAGAGTCCGAGAGAGAGAGACGCAGAGTCCGAGAGAGAGAGTGATGCAGAGTCCGAGAGAGAGAGACGCAGAGTCCGAGGGAGAGACGCAGAGTCCGAGAGAGAGACAGAATCTGAGAGAGAGACTGAATCTGAGAGACACCGAAACTAAAGAGAAACTGAGAGAGAGACACCTAATCTAAAGAGAAACTGAGCGAGAGTCACCGAATCTGAGAGAGAGAGACACCAAGAGTGAATCTGAGAGAGAGAGAGACACCAACAACGAATCTGAGAGAGAAATAGAGACACCAACACCAAATCTGAGAGAGAGATACCAACACTGAATCTGAGAGAGAGAGTGATACCAACACCGAATCTGAGAGAGAAAGAGAGACACCAAGACCAAATCTGAGAGAGGAGAGACACCAATACCAAATCTGTCAGAAAGAGAAACAGACAACGAATCAGAGAGAGAGAGAAAAACCAAATCTGAGAGAGAGCCACCAGATCTGAGAGAGAGACAAAATCTGAGAGAGGGAGAACACAGAACCTGAGAGAGAGGAGAATCAAAGAGAGAGAGAATCTGAGAGAGGGCGAGAGACGCAGAGTCTGAGAGTGAGAGACAGAATCTGAGAGAGAGACAGAATCTGCGAGAGAGTGTGTGTGAGAGAGAGACACACAGAATCAGAGAGGGAGAGAGATACAGAGTCTGAGAGGGAGAGAGAGACGAAGGGTCTGAGAGAGAGGGATAGATGCAGAGTCTGAGAGAGAGAGGCGCAGTCTGAGAGAGAGAGACGCAGAGTCTGAGAGAGAGAGAGACGCAGAGTCCGAGAGAGAGAGAGACGCAGCGTCTGAGAGAGAGAGAGATGCAGAGTCCGAGAGAGAGAGAGACGCAGCGTCCGAGAGAGAGAGAGACGCAGAGTCCGAGAGAGAGAGTGAGAGACGCAGATTCTGAGAGAGAGAGAGAGACGCAGAGTCCGTGCGAGAGACGCATAGTCCGAGAGAAAGACGCAGAATCCGAGAGAGAGACGCAGAGTCTGAGAGAGAGACGCAGAGTCCGAGAGAGAGACAGAATCTGAGAGAGTGACAGAATCTGAGAGACACCGCATCTAAAGAGAAACTGAGAGAGAGACACCTAATCTAAAGAGAAACTGAGCGAGAGACACCGAATCTGAGAGAGAGAGACACCAACAGCGAATCTGAGAGAGATTGAGACGCCAACAACGAATCTGAGAGAGAAAGAGAGACACCAACACCAAATCTGAGAGAGAGATACCAACACTGAATCTGAGAGAGAGAGAGATACCAACACTGAATCTGACAGAGAAAGAGAGACACCAACACCAAATCAGAGAGAGACAGCAATACCAAATCTGAGAGAAAGAGAAACAGACACCGAATCTGAGGCACCGAATCAGAGAGAGAGAGACAAATCGAATCTGAGAGTGAGCCACCAGATCTGAGAGAGAGACAAAATCTGAGAGAGAGAGGACACAGAACCTGAGAGAGAGGAGAATCGAAGAGAGAGAGAATCTGAGAGATGGCGAGAGAGGCAGAGTCTGAGAGAGAGAGACAGAATCTGAGAGAGAGACAGAATCAGGGAGAGAGTGTGTGAGAGAGAGAGACACACAGAATCTGAGAGAGGGAGAGAGACACAGAGTCTGAGAGGGAGAGAGAGAGACGAAGGGTCTGAGAGAGAGGGAGAGATGCAGAGTCGGAGAGAGAGAGGCGCAGTCTGAGAGAGAGAGACGCAGAGTCTGAGAGAGAGAGACGCAGAGTCCGAGAGAGAGAGAGACGCAGCGTCTGAGAGAGAGAGATGCAGAGTCCGAGAGAGAGAGAGACGCAGCGTCCAAGAGAGAGACGCAGAGTCTGAGAGAGAGTGAGAGACGCAGATTCCGAGAGAGAGAGAGAGAGAGACGCAGAGTCCGAGAGAGAGAGACGCATAGTCCGAGAGAAAGACGCAGAATCCGAGAGAGAGACGCAGAGTCCGAGAGAGAGATGCAGAGTCCGAGAGACAGAATCTGAGAGAGAGACAGAATCTGAAAGACACCGAATCTGAAGAGAAACTGAGAGAGAGACACCTAATCTAAAGAGAAACTGAGCGAGAGACACCGAATCTGAGAGAGAGAGACACCAACAGCGAATCTGAGAGAGATTGAGACACCACCAACGAATCTGAGAGAGAAAGAGAGACACCAACACCGAATCTGAGAGAGAAAGGGAGACACCAATACCAAATCTGTGATAAAGAGAAGCAGACATCAAATCAGAGAGAGATAGAAAAACCGAATCTGAGAGAGAGCCACCAGATCTGAGAGAGAGACAAAATCTGAGAGAGGGAGGACACAGAACCTGAGAGAGAGGAGAATCAAAGAGAGAGAGAATCTGAGAGAGGGCGAGAGACGCAGAGTCTGAGAGTGAGAGACAGAATCTGAGAGAGAGACAGAATCTGAGAGAGAGAGTGTGTGAGAGAGAGAGACACACAGAATCAGAGAGAGGGAGAGAGACACAGAGTCTGAGAGAGAGAGAGAGACGAAGAGTCTGAGAGAGAGGGAGAGATGCAGAGTCTGAGAGAGAGAGACGCAGAGTCTGAGAGAGAGCGACGCAGAGTCAGAGAGAGAGAGACGCAGAGTCCGAGAGAGAGAGTGACGCAGAGTCCGAGAGAGAGAGACACAGAGTCCGAGAGAGAGACGCAGAGTCCGAGAGAGAGAGTGACGCAGAGTCCGAGAGAGAGAGACGCAGAGTCCGAGGGAGAGACGCAGAGTCAGAGAGAGAGACGCAGAGTCCGAGAGAGAGAGACGCAGAGTCCGAGGGAGAGACACAGAGTCCGAGAGAGAGAGAGAATCTGAGAGAGAGAGTGTGTGAGAGAGAGAGACACACAGAATCAGAGAGAGGGAGAGAGACACAGAGTCTGAGAGAGAGAGAGAGACGAAGAGTCTGAGAGAGAGGGAGAGATGCAGAGTCTGAGAGAGAGAGACGCAGAGTCTGAAAGAGAGCGACGCAGAGTCCGAGAGAGAGAGACGCAGAGTCTGAGAGAGAGAGAGACGCAGCGTCCGAGAGAGAGAGAGACGCAGAGTCCGAGAGAGAGAGTGACGCAGAGTCCGAGAGAGAGAGACGCAGAGTCCGAGGGAGAGACGCAGAGTCCGAGAGAGAGACAGAATCTGAGAGAGAGACTCAATCTGAGAGACACCGAATCTAAAGAGAAACTGAGAGACACCTAATCTAAAGAGAAACTGAGTGAGAGACACCGAACCTGAGAGAGAGAGACACCAACAGCGAATCTGAGAGAGATAGAGAGACACCAACAACGAATCTGAGAGAGAAAGAGAGACACCAACACCAAATCTGAGAGAGAGATACCAACACTGAATCTGAGAGAGAGATACCAACACCGAATCTGAGAGAGAAAGAGAGACACCCACACCGAATCTGAGAGAGAAAGAGAGACACCAATACCAAATCTGTGAGAAAGAGAAGCAGTCACCGAATCAGAGAGAGAGAAAAACCGAATCTGAGAGAGAGCCACCAGATCTGAGAGAGAGACAAAATCTGAGAGAGGGAGGACACAGAACGTGAGAGAGAGGAGAATCAAAGAGAGAGAGAATCTGAGAGAGGGCGAGAGAGGCAGAGTCTGAGAGAGAGAGACAGAATCTGAGAGAGAGACAGAATCTGAGAGAGAGAGTGTGTGAGAGAGAGACACACAGAAGCTGAGAGAGGGAGAGAGACAGTTTGAGAGAGAGAGAGAGACGAAGAGTCTGAGAGAGAGGGAGAGATGCAGAGTCTGAGAGAGAGACGCAGAGTCTGAGAGAGAGGGACGCAGAGTCCGAGAGAGAGAGAGAGACGCAGAGTCCGAGAGAGAGAGAGATGCAGAGTCCGAGAGAGAGAGAGACGCAGCGTCCGAGAGAGAGAGAGACGCAGAGTCCGAGAGAGAGACGCAGAGTCCGAGAGAGAGACAGAATCTGAGAGAGAGACAGAATCTGAGAGAGAGAGTGTGTGAGAGAGAGAGACACACAGAATCAGAGAGAGGGAGAGAGACACAGAGTCTGAGAGAGAGAGAGAGACGAATAGTCTGAGAGAGAGGGAGAGATGCAGAGTCTGAGAGAGACGCAGAGTCTGAGAGAGAGCGACGCAGAGTCCGAGAGAGAGAGAGACGCAGAGTCTGAGAGAGAGAGAGACGCAGCGTCCGAGCGAGAGAGAGACGCAGAGTCCGAGGGAGAGAGTGACGCAGAGTCCGAGAGAGAGTGACGCAGAGTCCGAGAGAGAGACGCAGAGTCCGAGAGAGAGACGCAGAGTCCGAGAGAGAGAGACGCAGAGTCCGAGGGAGAGACGCAGAGTCCGAGAGAGAGACAGAATCTGAGAGAGAGACTGAATCTGAGAGAAACCGAATCTAAAGAGAAACTGAGAGACACCTAATCTAAAGAGAAACTGAGAGAGAGAGACACCTAATCTAAAGAGAAACTGAGCGAGAGTCACCGAATCTGAGAGAGAGAGACACCAAGAGTGAATCTGAGAGAGAGAGAGACACCAACAACGAATCTGAGAGAGAAATAGAGACACCAACACCAAATCTGAGAGAGAGATACCAACACTGAATCTGAGAGAGAGAGTGATACCAACACCGAATCTGAGAGAGAAAGAGAGACACCAACACCAAATCTGAGAGAGAAGGAGAGACACCAATACCAAATCTGTCAAAAAGAGAAGCAGACAACGAATCAGAGAGAGAGAGAAAAACCAAATCTGAGAGAGAGCCACCAGATCTGAGAGAGAGAGAAAATCTGAGAGAGGTAGAACACAGAACCTGAGGGGGAGGAGAATCAAAGAGAGAGAGAATCTGAGAGAGGGCGAGAGACGCAGAGTCTGAGAGTGAGAGACAGAATCTGAGAGAGAGAGACAGAATCTGAGAGAGAGTGTGTGTGAGAGAGAGACACACAGAATCAGAGAGGGAGAGAGACACAGAGTCTGAAAGAGAGAGAGAGAGACGAAGAGTCTGAGAGAGAGGGAGAGATGCAGAGTCTGAGAGAGAGAGACGCAGAGTCTGAGAGAGAGAGACGCAGAGTCCGAGAGAGAGGGAGAGACGCATCGTCCGAGAGAGAGGGATGCAGAGTTCGAGAGAGAGAGAGACGCAGAGTCCGAGAGAGAGAGAGACGCAGAGTCCGAGAGAGAGAGACGCAGAGTCCGTGCGAGGGATGCAGAGTCCGCGCGAGACGCGCAGAGTCCGAGAAAGAGACGGAATCCAGAGACACCGAATCTAAAGAGAAACTGAGAGAGAGACACCTAATCTAAAAAGAAACTGAGCGAGAGACACCGATTCTGAGAAAGAGAGACACCAACACCAAATCTGAGAGGATATACCAACACTGAATCTGAGAGAGAGAGAGATACCAACACCGAATCTGAGAGAGAAAGAGAGACACCAACACTGAATCTGATAGAGAAAGAGAGACACCAACACCAAATCTGAGAGAGAGATACCAACACTGAATCTGAGAGAGAGAGATACCAACACTGAATCTGACAGAGAAAGAGAGACACCAACACCAAATCAGAGAGAGAGAGACAGCAATACCAAATCTGAGAGAAAGAGAAACAGACACCGAATCTGAGGCACCGAATCAGAGAGAGAGAGACAAATCGAATCTGAGAGTGAGCCACCAGATCTGAGATAAAGAGAAAATCTGAGAGAGAGAGGACACAGAACCTGAGAGAGAGGAGAATCGAAGAGAGAGAGAATCTGAGAGATGGCGAGAGAGGCAGAGTCTGAGAGAGAGAGACAGAATCTGAGAGAGAGACAGAATCAGAGAGAGAGTGTGTGAGAGAGACACACAGAATCTGAGAGAGGGAGAGAGACACAGAGTCTGAGAGGGAGAGAGAGACGAAGGGTCTGAGAGAGAGGGAGAGATGCAGAGTCTGAGAGAGAGAGGCGCAGTCTGAGAGAGAGAGACGCAGAGCCTGAGAGAGAGAGAGACGCAGAGTCCGAGAGAGAGAGAGACGCAGCGTCTGAGAGAGAGAGAGATGCAGAGTCCGAGAGAGAGAGAGACGCAGCGTCCGAGAGAGAGAGAGACGCAGAGTCCGAGAGAGAGTGAGAGACGCAGATTCCGAGAGAGAGAGAGAGACGCAGAGTCCGAGAGAGAGAGACGCAGAGTCCGTGCGAGAGACTCATAGTCCGAGAGAAAGACGCAGAATCCGAGAGAGAGACGCAGAGTCCGAGAGAGAGACGCAGAGTCTGAGAGAGAGACAGAATCTGAGAGAAAGACTGAATCTGAGACACACCGAATCTAAAGAGAAACTGAGAGATAGACACCTAATCTGAAGAGAAACTGAGCGAGAGACACCGAATCTGAGAGAGAGAGACACCAACAGCAAATCTGAGAGAGATTGAGACACCAACAACGAATCTGAGAGAGAAAGAGAGACACCAACACCGAATCTGAGAGAGAAAGGGAGGCACCAATACCAAATCTGTGATAAAGAGAAGCAGACATCAAATCAGAGAGAGATAGAAAAACCGAATCTGAGAGAGAGCCACCAGATCTGAGAGAGAGACAAAATCTGAGAGAGGGAGGACACAGAACCTGAGAGAGAGGAGAATCAAAGAGAGAGAGAATCTGAGAGAGGGCGAGAGACGCAGAGTCTGAGAGTGAGAGACAGAATCTGAGAGAGAGACAGAATCTGAGAGAGAGAGTGTGTGAGAGAGAGAGACACACAGAATCAGAGAGAGGGAGAGAGACACAGAGTCTGAGAGAGAGAGAGAGACGAAGAGTCTGAGAGAGAGGGAGAGATGCAGAGTCTGAGAGAGAGAGACGCAGAGTCTGAGAGAGAGAGACGCAGAGTCCGAGAGAGAGAGTGACGCAGAGTCCGAGCGAGAGAGACGCAGAGTCCGAGAGAGAGATGCAGATTCCGAGATAGAGACGCAGAGTCCGAGAGAGAGAGACGCAGAGTCCGAGGGAGAGACACAGAGTCCGAGAGAGAGACAGAATCTGAGAGAGAGACTGAATCTGAGAGACACCGAATCTAAAGAGAAACTGAGAGACACCTAATCTAAAGAGAAACTGAGTGAGAGACACCGAACCTGAGAGAGAGAGACACCAACAGCGAATCTGAGAGAGAGAGAGAGACACCAACAACGAATCTGAGAGAGAAAGAGAGACACCAACACCAAATCTGAGAGAGAAATAGAGACACCAATACCAAATCTGTGAGAAAGAGAAGCAGTCACCGAATCAGAGAGAAAAACCGAATCTGAGAGAGAGCCACCAGATCTGAGAGAGAGATAAAATCTGAGAGAGGGAGGACACAGAACCTGAGAGAGAGGAGAATCAAAGAGAGAGAGAATCTGAGAGAGGGCGAGAGAGGCAGAGTCTGAGAGAGAGAGACAGAATCTGAGAGAGAGACAGAATCTGAGAGAGTGTGTGAGAGAGAGACACACAGAATCTGAGAGAGGGAGAGAGACAGTTTGAGAGAGAGAGAGAGACGAAGAGTCTGAGAGAGAGGGAGAGATGCAGAGTCTGAGAGAGAGAGATGCAGTGTCTGAGAGAGAGGGACGCAGAGTCCGAGAGAGAGAGAGATGCAGAGTCCGAGAGAGAGAGAGACGCAGCGTCCGAGAGAAAGAGAGACGCAGAGTCCGAGAGAGAGACGCAGAGTCCGAGAGAGAGACAGAATCTGAGAGAGAGACAGAATCTGAGAGAGAGAGTGTGTGAGAGAGAGAGACACACAGTATCAGAGAGAGGGAGAGAGACACAGAGTCTGAGAGAGAGAGAGACGAATAGTCGGAGAGAGAGGGAGCGATGCAGAGTCTGAGAGAGAGAGACGCAGAGTCTTAGAGAGAGCGACGCAGTTCCGAGAGAGAGAGAGACGCAGAGTCTGAGAGAGAGAGATGCCGCGTCCAAGAGAGAGAGACGCAGAGTCCGAGAGAGAGAGTGGTGCAGAGTCCGAGAGAGAGAGACGCAGAGTCCGAGAGAGAGACGCAGAGTCCGAGAGAGAGAGACGCAGAGTCCGAGAGAGAGAGACGCAGAGTCCGAGGGAGAGACGCAGAGTCCGAGAGAGAGACAGAATCTGAGAGAGAGACTGAATCTGAGAGACACCGAATCTAAAGAGAAACTGAGAGACACCTAATCTAAAGAGAAACTGAGTGAGAGACACCGAACCTGAGAGAGAGAGACACCAACAGCGAATCTGAGAGAGAGAGAGACACCAACAGGAAATCAGAGAGAAAGAGAGACACCAACACCAAATCTGAGAGAGATATACCAACACTGAATCTGAGAGAGAGAGAGATACCAACACCGAATCTGAGAGAGAAAGAGAGACACCAACACTGAATCTGATAGAGAAAGGGAGACACCAACACCAAATCTGAGAGAGAGATACCAACACTAAATCTGAGAGAGAGAGAGAGATACCAACACTGAATCTGACAGAGAAAGAGAGACACCAACACCAAATCAGAGAGAGAGAGACAGCAATACCAAATCTGAGAGAAAGAGAAACAGACACCGAATCTGAGGCACCGAATCAGAGAGAGAAAGACAAATCGAATCTGAGAGTGAGCCACCAGATCTGAGAGAGAGAGAAAATCTGAGAGAGAGAGGACACAGAACCTGAGAGAGAGGAGAATCGAAGAGAGAGAGAATCTGAGAGATGGCGAGAGAGGCAGAGTCTGAGAGAGAGAGACAGAATCTGAGAGAGAGACAGAATCTGAGAGAGAGACAGAATCAGAGAGAGAGTGTGTGAGAGAGACAGACACAGAATCTGAGAGAGGGAGAGAGACACAGAGTCTGAGAGGGAGAGAGAGACGATGGGTCTGAGAGAGAGGGAGAGATGCAGAGTCTGAGATAGAGAGGCGCAGTCTGAGAGAGAGAGATGCAGAGCCTGAGAGAGAGAGACGCAGAGTCCGAGAGAGAGAGAGACGCAGCGTCTGAGAGAGAGAGAGATGCAGAGTCCGAGAGAGAGAGAGACGCAGAGTCCGAGAGAGATAGAGACGCAGTGTCCGAGAGAGAGAGACGCAGAGTCCGAGCGAGGGATGCAGAGTCCGCGCGAGAGGCGCAGAGTCCGAGAGAGAGACGGATTCTGAGTGACACCGAATCTAAAGAGAAACTGAGAGAGAGACACCTAATCTAAAAAGAAACTGAGCGAGAGACACCGATTCTGAGAGAGAGAGACACCAACAGCGAATCTGAGAGAGAGACAGACACCAACAGCGAATCAGAGAGAAAGAGAGACACCAACACCAAATCTGAGAGGATATACCAACACTGAATCTGAGAGAGAGAGAGATACCAACACCGAATCTGAGAGAGAAAGAGAGACACCAACACTGAATCGGATAGAGAAAGAGAGACACCAACACCAAATCTGAGAGAGAGATACCAACACTGAATCTGAGAGAGAGAGAGATACCAACACTGAATCTGACAGAGAAAGAGAGACACCAACACCAAATCAGAGAGAGAGAGACAGCAATACCAAATCTGAGAGAAAGAGAAACAGACACCGAATCTGAGGCACCGAATCAGAGAGAGAGAGAGAGAAACCGAATCTGAGAGTGAGCCACCAGATCTGAGAGAGAGAGAAAATCTGAGAGAGAGAGGACACAGAACCTGAGAGAGAGGACAATCAAAGAGAGAGAGAATCTGAGAGATGGCGAGAGACGCAGAGTCTGAGAGAGAGAGACAGAATCTGAGAGAGAGACAGAATCAGAGAGAGAGTGTGTGAGAGAGAGACACACAGAATCTGAGAGAGGGAGAGAGACACAGAGTCTGAGAGGGAGAGAGAGACGATGGGTCTGAGAGAGAGAGAGAGATGCAGAGCCTGAGAGAGAGAGATGCAGAGTCCGAGAGAGAGAGAGACGCAGCGTCTGAGAGAGAGAGAGATGCAGAGTCCGAGAGAGAGAGAGACGCAGCGTCCGAGAAAGAGAGAGACGCAGAGTCCGAGAGAGAGAGAGACGCAGAGTGCGAGAGAGAGAGACGCAGAGTCCGTGCGAGGGATGCAGAGTCCGCGCCAGAGGCGCAGAGTCCGAGAGAGAGACGGAATCTGAGTGACACCGAATCTAAAGAGAAACTGAGAGAGAGACACCTAATCTAAAAAGAAACTGAGCGAGAGACACCGATTCTGAGAGAGAGAGACACCAGCAGCGAATCTGAGAGAGAGAGAGACACCAACAGCGAATCAGAGAGAAAGAGAGACACCAACACCAAATCTGAGAGGATATACCAACACTGAATCTGAGAGAGAGAGAGATACCAACACTGAATCTGAGAGAGAAAGAGAGACACCAACACTGAATCTGATAGAGAAAGAGAGACACCAACACCAAATCTGAGAGAGAGATACCAACACTGAATCTGAGAGAGAGAGATACCAACACTGAATCTGAGAGAGAAAGAGAGACACCAACACCAAATCAGAGAGAGAGAGACAGCAATACCAAATCTGAGAGAAAGAGAAACAGACACCGAATCTGAGGCACCGAATCAGAGAGAGAAAGACAAATCGAATCTGAGAGTGAGCCGCCAGATCTGAGATAAAGAGAAAATCTGAGAGAGAGAGGACACAGAACCTGAGAAAGAGGAGAATCGAAGAGAGAGAGAATCTGAGAGATGGCGAGAGAGGCAGAGTCTGAGAGAGAGAGACAGAATCTGAGAGAGAGACAGAATCAGAGAGTGTGTGAGAGAGAGAGACACACAGAATCTGAGAGAGGGAGAGAGACACAGAGTCTGAGAGGGAGAGAGAGACGAAGGGTCTGAGAGAGAGGGAGAGATGCAGAGTCTGAGAGAGAGAGGCGCAGTCTGAGAGAGAGAGACGCAGAGCCTGAGAGAGAGAGAGACGCAGAGTCCGAGAGAGAGACGCAGCGTCTGAGAGAGAGAGAGATGCAGAGTCCGAGAGAGAGAGAGACGCAGCGTCTGAGAGAGAGAGAGACGCAGAGTCCGAGAGAGAGTGAGAGACGCAGATTCCGAGAGAGAGAGACGCAGAGTCCGAGAGAGAGAGACGCAGAGTCCGTGCGAGAGACTCATAGTCCGAGAGAAAGACGCAGAATCCGAGAGAGAGACGCAGAGTCCGAGAGAGAGACGCAGAGTCTGAGAGAGAGACAGAATCTGAGAGAAAGACTGAATCTGAGAGACACCGAATCTGAAGAGAAACTGAGAGATAGACACCTAATCTAAAGAGAAACTGAGCGAGAGACACCGAATCTGAGAGAGAGAGACACCAACAGCAAATCTGAGAGAGATTGAGACACCAACAACGAATCTGAGAGAGAAAGAGAGACACCAACACCGAATCTGAGAGAGAAAGGGAGGCACCAATACCAAATCTGTGAGAAAGAGAAGCAGACATCAAATTAGAGAGAGATAGAAAAACCGAATCTGAGAGAGAGCCACCAGATCTGAGAGAGAGACAAAATCTGAGAGAGGGAGGACACAGAACCTGAGAGAGAGGAGAATCAAAGAGAGAGAGAATCTGAGAGAGGGCGAGAGACGCAGAGTCTGAGAGTGAGAGACAGAATCTGAGAGAGAGACAGAATCTGAGAGAGAGAGTGTGTGAGAGAGAGAGACACACAGAATCAGAGAGAGGGAGAGAGACACAGAGTCTGAGAGAGAGAGAGAGACGAAGAGTCTGAGAGAGAGGGAGAGATGCAGAGTCTGAGAGAGAGACACGCAGAGTCTGAGAGAGAGCGACGCAGAGTCCGAGAGAGAGATAGACGCAGAGTCTGAGAGAGAGAGAGACGCAGCGTCCGAGAGAGAGAGAGACGCAGAGTCCGAGAGAGAGAGTGACGCAGAGTCCGAGAGAGAGAGACGAAGAGTCCGAGAGAGAGAGAGACGCAGAGTCCGAGAGAGAGAGAGACGCAGCGTCCGAGAGAGAGAGAGACGCAGAGTCCGAGAGAGAGATGCAGAGTCCGAGAGAGAGACAGAATCTGAGAGTGAGACAGAATCTGAGAGAGAGAGTGTGTGGGAGAGAGAGACACACAGAATCAGAGAGAGGGAGAGAGAGACAGAGTCTGAGAGAGAGAGAGAGACGAATAGTCTGAGAGAGAGGGAGAGATGCAGAGTCTGAGAGAGAGAGACGCAGAGTCTTAGAGAGAGCGAAGCAGAGTCCGAGAGAGAGAGAGACGCAGAGTCTGAGAGAGAGAGACGCCGCGTCCGAGCGAGAGAGAGATGCAGAGTCCGAGAGAGAGAGTGGTGCAGAGTCCGAGAGAGAGAGACGCAGAGTCCGAGAGAGAGACGCAGAGTCCGAGAGAGTGACGCAGAGTCCGAGAGAGAGAGACGCAGAGTCCGAGGGAGAGACGCAGAGTCCGAGAGAGAGACAGAATCTGCGAGAGAGACTGAATCTGAGAGACACCGAATCTAAAGAGAAACTGAGAGACACCTAATCTAAAGAGAAACTGAGTGAGAGACACCGAACCTGAGAGAGAGAGACACCAACAGCGAATCTGAGAGAGAGAGAGACACCAACAGCGAATCAGAGAGAAAGAGAGACACCAACACCAAATCTGAGAGAGATATACCAACACTGAATCTGAGAGAGAGAGAGATACCAACACCGAATCTGAGAGAGAAAGAGAGATACCAACACTGAATCTGACAGAGAAAGAGAGACACCAACACCAAATCAGAGAGAGAGAGACAGCAATACCAAATCTGAGAGAGAGAAACAGTCACCGAATCTGAGGCACCGAATCAGAGAGAGAAAGACAAATTGAATCTGACAGTGAGCCACCAGATCTGAGAGAGAGAGAAAATCTGAGAGAGAGAGAGGACACAGAACCTGAGAGAGAGGAGAATCGAAGAGAGAGGGAACCTGAGAGAGGGCGAGAGAGGCAGAGTCTGAGAGAGAGAGACAGAATCTGAGAGAGAGACAGAATCTAAGAGACACCGAATCTAAAGAGAAACTGAGAGAGAGACACCTAAAGAGGAACTGAGAGAGAGACACCGAATCTGAGAGAGAGACAGAATCTGACAGAGAGACAGAATCTGAGAGAGAGAGTGTGTGAGAGAGAGAGACACACAGAATCAGAGAGAAGGAGAGAGACACAGAGTCTGAGAGAGAGAGAGAGACGAAGAGTCTGAGAGAGAGGGAGAGATGCAGAGTCTGAGAGAGAGAGATGCAGAGTCTGAGAGAGAGAGACGCAGAGTCTGAGAGAGAGCGACGCAGAGTCTGAGAGAGAGAGACGCAGAGTCTGAGAGAGAGAGAGACGCACCGTCCAAGAGAGAGAGAGACGCAGAGTCCGAGAGAGAGAGTGACGCAGAGTCCGAGAGAGAGAGACACAGAGTCCGAGAGAGAGACGCAGAGTCCGAGAGAGAGAGTGACGCAGAGTCCGAGAGAGAGAGACGCAGAGTCCGAGGGAGAGACGCAGAGTCCGAGAGAGAGACAGAATCTGAGAGAGAGACTGAATCTGAGAGACACCGAATCTAAAGAGAAACTGAGAGACACCTAATCTAAAGAGAAACTGAGTGAGAGACACCGAACCTGAGAGAGAGAGACACCAACAGCGTATCTGAGAGAGAGAGAGAGACACCAACAGCGAATCTGAGAGAGAGAGAGAGACACCAACACCGAATCTGATAGAGACACCAACACCAAATCTGAGAGAGATACCAACACTGAATCTGAGAGTGAGAGAGATACCAACACCGAATCTGAGAGAGAAAGAGAGACACCAACACTGAATCTGATAGAGAAAGAGAGACACCAACACCAAATCTGAGAGAGAGATACCAACACTGAATCTGAGAGAGAGAGAGATACCAACACTGAATCTGAGAGAGAAAGAGAGACACCAACACCAAATCAGAGAGAGAGAGACAGCAATACCAAATCTGAGAGAAAGAGAAACAGACACCGAATCTGAGGCACCGAATCAGAGAGAGAGAGACAAATCGAATCTGAGAGTGAGCCACCAGATCTGAGAGAGAGAGAAAATCTGAGAGAGAGAGGACACAGAACCTGAGAGAGAGGAGAATCGAAGAGAGAGAGAATCTGAGAGATGGCGAGAGAGGCAGAGTCTGAGAGAGAGAGACAGAATCTGAGAGAGAGACAGAATCAGAGAGAGAGTGTGTGAGAGAGAGAGACACACAGAATCTGAGAGAGGGAGAGAGACAGTCAGAGAGAGAGAGAGACGAAGAGTCTGAGAGAGAGGGAGAGATGCAGAGTCTGAGAGAGAGAGACGCAGAGTCTGAGAGAGAGGGACGCAGAGTCCGAGAGAGAGAGAGACGCAGAGTCCGAGAGAGAGAGAGATGCAGAGTCCGAGAGAGAGAGAGACGCAGCGTCCGAGAGGGAGAGTGACTCAGAGTCCGAGAGAGAGAGGAAGAGTCCGAGAGAGAGACAGAATCTGAGAGAGAGACAGAATCTGAGAGAGAGAGTGTGTGAGAGAGAGAGACAAACAGAATCAGAGAGAGGGAGAGAGACACAGAGTCTGAGAGAGAGAGAGAGACGAATAGTCTGAGAGAGAGGGAGAGATGCAGAGTCTGAGAGAGACGCAGAGTCTGAGAGAGAGCGACGCAGAGTCCGAGAGAGAGAGAGACGCAGAGTCTGAGAGAGAGAGAGAGGCAGCGTCCGAGCGAGAGAGAGACGCAGAGTTCTAGAGAGAGAGTGACGCAGAGTCCGAAAGAGACAGACGCATAGTCCGAGAGAGAGACGCAGAGTCCGAGAGAGAGACGCAGAGTCCGAGAGAGAGAGACGCAGAGTCCGAGGAGGAGACGCAGAGTCCGAGAGTGAGACAGAATCTGAGAGAGAGACTGAATCTGAGAGACACCGAATCTAAAGAGAAACTGAGAGACACCTAATCTAAAGAGAAACTGAGCGAGAGACACCGAATCTGAGAGGGAGAGACACCAACAGCGAATCTGAGAGAGAGAGAGACACCAACAGCGAATCAGAGAGAAAGAGAGACACCAACACCAAATCTGAGAGAGATATACCAACACTGAATCTGAGAGAGAGAGTGATACCAGCACGGAATCTGAGAGAGAAAGAGAGACACCAACACCGAATCTGAGAGAGAAAGAGAGACACCAATACCAAATCTGTGAGAAAGAGAAGCAGACACCGAATCAGAGAGAGAGAGAGAAAAACCAAATCTGAGAGAGAGCCACCAGATCTGAGAGAGAGACAAAATCTGAGAGAGGGAGGACACAGAACCTGAGAGAGAGGAGAATCAAAGAGAGAGAGAATCTGAGAGAGGGTGAGAGAGGCAGAGTCTGAGAGTGAGAGACAGAATCTGAGAGAGGGACAGAATCTGAGAGAGAGAGAGTGTGTGGGAGAGAGACACACAGAATCAGAGAGGGAGAGAGACACAGAGTCTGAGAGGGAGAGAGAGACGAAGAGTCTGAGAGAGAGGGAGAGATGCAGAGTCTGAGAGAGAGACGCAGAGTCTGAGAGAGAGAGACGCAGAGTCCGAGAGAGAGACACAGAATCCGAGAGAGAGAGAGACGCAGTGTCCGAGAGAGAGAGAGACGCAGCGTCCGAGAAAGAGGGATGCAGAGTCCGAGAGAGAGAGAGACACAGAGTCCGAGAGAGAGAGAGACGCAGAGTCCGAGAGAGAGACAGAATCTGAGAGAGAGACTGAATCGGCGAGACAACGAATCAGAGAGAAAGAGAGACACCAACACCAAATCTGAGAGGATATACCAACACTGAATCTGAGAGAGAGAGAGATACCAACACTGAATCTGAGAGAGAAAGAGAGACACCAACACTGAATCTGATAGAGAAAGAGAGACACCAACACCAAATCTGAGAGAGAGATACCAACACTGAATCTGAGAGAGAGAGATACCAACACTGAATCTGAGAGAGAAAGAGAGACACCAACACCAAATCAGAGAGAGAGAGACAGCAATACCAAATCTGAGAGAAAGAGAAACAGACACCGAATCTGAGGCACCGAATCAGAGAGAGAAAGACAAATCGAATCTGAGAGTGAGCCGCCAGATCTGAGATAAAGAGAAAATCTGAGAGAGAGAGGACACAGAACCTGAGAAAGAGGAGAATCGAAGAGAGAGAGAATCTGAGAGATGGCGAGAGAGGCAGAGTCTGAGAGAGAGAGACAGAATCTGAGAGAGAGACAGAATCAGAGAGAGAGTGTGTGAGAGAGAGACACACAGAATCTGAGACAGGGAGAGAGACACATAGTCTGAGAGAGAGAGAGAGACGAAGAGTCTGAGAGAGAGGGAGAGATGCAGAGTCTGTGAGAGAGAGACGCAGAGTCTGAGAGAGAGAGACGCAGAGTCCGAGAGAGAGAGAGAAGCAGAGTCCGAGAGAGAGAGAGACGCACAGTCCTAGAGAGAGAGAGAGATGCAGAGTCCGAGAGAGAGAGACGCGGAGTCCGAGAGAGAGAGACGCAGAGTCCGAGCGTGAGACGCAGAGTCCGAGAGAGAGATGCAAAGTCCGACAGAGAGACAGAATCTGAGAGAGAGACAGAATCTGAGTGACAGTGAATCTAAAGAGAAACTGAGAGAGAGACACCTAATCTAAAGAGAAACTGAGCGAGAGTCACCGAATCTGAGAGAGAGAGAAACCAAAAGCGAATCTGAGAGAGAGAGAGACACCAACAACGAATCTGAGAGAGAAAGAGATACACCAACACCAAATCTGAGAGAGGAGATACCAAAACTGAATCTGATGAGAGAGTGATACCAACACCGAATCTGAGAGAGAAAGAGAGACACCAACACCGAATCTGAGAGAGAAAGAGAGACACCAATACCAAATCTGTGAGAAAGAGAAGCAACACCAAATCAGAGAGAGAGAAAATACCAAATCTGAGAGAGAGCCACCAGATCTGAGAGAAGACAAAATCTGAGAGGAGGGAGGACACAGAACCTAGAGAGAGGAGAATCAAAGAGAGAGAGGAATCTGAGAGGGTGAGAGAGGCACAGTCTGAGAGTGAGAGACAGAATCTGAGAGAGAGAGAGTGTGTGGGAGAGAGACACACAGAATCAGAGAGGGAGAGAGACACAGAATCGAGGGGAGAGAGAGATAAGAGTCTGAGAGAGAGGGAGAGATGCAGAGTCTGAGAGAGAGACGCAGAGTCTGAGAGAGAGAGGGCGCAGAGTCCGAGAGAGAGAGACAGAGTCCGAGAGAGAGAGAGACGCAGCGTCCGAGAGAGAGAGAGACGCAGCATCCGAGAGAGAGGGATGCAGAGTCCGAGAGAGAGAGAGACACAGAGTCCGAGAGAGAGAGACGCAGAGTCCGAGAGAGAGAGACGCAGGGTCCGAGAGAGAGAGACGCAGAGTCCGAGAGAGAGATGCAGAGTCCGAGAGGGAGACAGAATCTGAGAGACACCAAATCTAAAAAGAAACTGAGAGAGAGACACCTAATCTAAAGAGAAACTGAGCGAGAGACAGCGAATCTGAGAGAGAGAGACACCAACAGCGAATCTGAGAGAGAGAGAGACACCAACAACGAATCAGAGAGAAAGAGAGACACCAACAACGAATCAGAGAGAAAGAGAGACACCAACATCAAATCTGAGAGAGAGATACCAACACTGAATCTGAGAGAGAGAGAGATACCAACACCGAATCTGAGAGAGAAAGAGAGACACCAACACCGAATCTGAGAGAGAAAGAGAGGCACCAACACCAAATCTGAGAGAGAGGTACCAACACTGAATCTCAGAGAGAGAGAGATAGCAACACCGAATCTGAGAGAAAAAGAGAGACACCAATACCAAATCTGTGAGAAAGAGAAGCAGACACCAAATCAGAGAGAGAGAGAAAAACCGAATCTGAGAGAGAGCCACCAGATCTGAGAGAGAGACAAAATCTGAGAGAGGGAGGACACAGAACCTGACAGAGAGGAGAATCAAAGAGAGAGAGAATCTGATAGAGGGCGAGAGACGAAGAGTCTGAGAGTGAGAGACAGAATCTGAGAGAGAGACAGAATCTGAGAGAGAGAGTGTGTGAGAGAGAGAGACACACATAATCTGAGAGAGGGAGAGAGACACAGAGTCTGAGCGAGAGAGAGAGACGAAGAGTCTGAGAGAGAGGGAGAGATGCAGAGTCTGAGAGAGAGAGACGCAGAGTCCGAGAGAGAGAGAGATGCAGAGTCCGAGAGAGAGAGAGAGACGGAGCGTCCGAGAGAGAGAGAGACGCAGAGTCCGAGAGAGAGAGAGACGCAGAGTCCGAGAGAGAGAGACGCAGAGTCCGAGAGAGAGACGCAAAGTCCGAGAGAGAGAGACGCAGAGTCCGAGCGAGAGACGCAGAGTCCGAGAGAGAGACGCAGAGTCCGAGAGAGAGACGCAGAGTCCGAGAGAGAGACAGAATCTGAGAGAGAGACTGAATCTGAGAGACACCGAATCTAAAGAGAAAATGAGAGACACCTAATCTAAAGAGAAACTGAGCGAGAGTCATCGAATCTGAGAGAGAGAGACACCAACAGCGAATCTGAGAGAGAGAGAGGCTACAACAACAAATCTGAGAGAGAAAGAGAGACACCAACACCAAATCTGAGAGAGAGATACCAACACCGAATCTGAGAGAGAAAGAGAGACACCAACACCGAATCTGAGTGAGAAAGAGAGACACCAATACCAAATCTGTGAGAAAGAGAAGCAGACACCAAATCAGAGAGGGAGAGAAAAACCGAATCTGAGAGAGAGCCACCAGATCTGAGAGAGAGATAAAATCTGAGAGAGGGAGGACACAGAACCTGAGAGAGAGGAGAATCAAAGAGAGAGAGAATCTGAGAGAGGGCAAGAGAGGCAGAGTCTGAGAGAGAGGGACAGAATCTGAGAGAGAGACAGAATCTGAGAGAGAGAGTGTGTGAGAGAGAGACACACAGAATCTGAGACAGGGAGAGAGACACAGTCTGAGAGAGAGAGAGAGAGACGAAGAGTCTGAGAGAGAGGGAGAGATGCAGAGTCTGAGAGAGTGACGCAGAATCTGAGAGAGAGGGACGCAGAGTCCGAGAGAGAGAGAGCGACGCAGAGTCCGAGAGAGAGAGAGACGAAGAGTCTGAGAGAGAGAGAGAGATGCAGAGTCTGAGAGAGAGAGACGCAGAATCTGAGAGAGAGGGACGCAGAGTCCGAGAGAGAGAGAGAGACGCAGCGTCCGAGAGAGAGAGAGATGCAGAGTCCTGAGAGAGAGAGACGCAGAGTCTGAGAGAGAGAGAGACGCACCGTCCAAGAGAGAGAGAGACGCAGAGTCCGAGAGAGAGAGTGACGCAGAGTCCGAGAGAGAGAGACACAGAGTCCCGAGAGAGAGACGCAGAGTCCGAGAGAGAGAGTGACGCAGAGTCCGAGAGAGAGAGACGCAGAGTCCGGGGAGAGACGCAGAGTCCGAGAGAGAGACAGAATCTGAGAGAGAGACTGAATCTGAGAGACACCGAATCTTAAGAGAAACTGAGAGACACCTATCTAAAGAGAAACTGAGTGAGAGACACCGAACCTGAGAGAGAGAGCCACCAACAGCGTATCTGAGAGAGAGAGAGAGACACCAACAGCGAATCTGAGAGAGAGAGAGAGACACCAACACCGAATCTGATAGAGACACCAACACCAAATCTGAGAGAGATAACAACACTGAATCTGAGAGTGGTCAGAGAGAACCACCAGATCTGAGAGAGAGACAAAATCTGAGAGAGGGAGGACACAGAACCTAAGAGAGAGGAGAATCAAAGAGAGAGAGACTCTGAGAGAGGGCGAGAGAGGCAGAGTCTGAAAGAGAGAGACAGAATCTGAGAGAGAGACAGAATCTGAGAGAGAGAGTGTGTGAGAGAGACACACACAGAATCAGAGAGGGAGAGAGACATAGAGTCTGAGAGAGAGAGAGAGGGACGAAGAGTCTGAGAGAGAGGGAGAGATGCAGAGTCTGAGAGAGAGAGACGCAGAGTCCGAGAGAGAGACGCAGAGTCCGAGAGAGAGAGAGACGCAGCGTCCGAGAGAGAGAGAGACGCAGCGTTCGAGAGAGATGGATGCAGAGTCTGAGAGAGAGAGAGACACTGAGTCCGAGAGAAAGAACGCAGAGTCCGAGCGAGAGACGCAGAGTCCGAGCGAGAGACGCAGAGTCCGAGAGAGAGACGCAGATTCCGAGAGAGAGACAGAATCTGAGAGACACCAAATCTAAAGAGAATCTGAGAGAGAGACACCTAATATAAAGAGAAATTGAGCGAGAGACACCGGACCTGAGAGAGAGAGACACCAACAGCGAATCTGAGAGAGAGAGAGACACCAACAACGAATCAGAGAGAAAGAGAGACACCAACACCAAATCTGAGAGAGAGATACCAACACTGAATCTGATAGAGAGAGACACCAACACCAAATCTTAGAGAGAGTTACCAACACTGAATCTGAGAGAGAGAGAGATACCAACACTGAATCTGAGAGAGAAAGAGAGACAGCAACACCAAATCAGAGAGAGAGAGACACCAATACCAAATCTGAGAGAAAGAGAAACAGACACCAAATCTGAAGCACCAAATCAGAGAGAGAGAAACTGAATCTGAGAGTGAGCCACCAGATCTGAGAGAGAGAGAAAATCTGAGAGAGGGAGGACACAGAACCTGAGAGAGAGGAGAATCGAAGAGAGAGAGAATTTGAGAGATGGCGAGAGAGGCAGCGTCTGAGAGAGAGAGACAGAATCTGAGAGAGAGACAGAATCAGAGAGAGAGTGTGTGAGAGAGAGAGACACACAGAATCTGAGAGCGGGAGAGAGACAGTCAGAGAGAGAGAGAGACGAAGAGTCTGAGAGAGAGGGAGAGATGCAGAGTCTGAGAGAGAGAGACGCAGAGTCTGAGAGAGAGGGACGCAGAGTCCGAGAGAGAGAGAGACGCAGAGTCCGAGAGAGAGAGAGATGCAGAGTCCGAGAGAGAGAGAGACGCAGCGTCCGAGAGGGAGAGTGACTCAGAGTCCGAGAGAGAGAGGAAGAGTCCGAGAGAGAGACAGAATCTGAGAGAGAGACAGAATCTGAGAGAGAGAGTGTGTGAGAGAGAGAGACAAACAGAATCAGAGAGAGGGAGAGAGACACAGAGTCTGAGAGAGAGAGAGAGACGAATAGTCTGAGAGAGAGGGAGAGATGCAGAGTCTGAGAGAGACGCAGAGTCTGAGAGAGAGCGACGCAGAGTCCGAGAGAGAGAGAGACGCAGAGTCTGAGAGAGAGAGAGAGGCAGCGTCCGAGCGAGAGAGAGACGCAGAGTTCTAGAGAGAGAGTGACGCAGAGTCCGAAAGAGACAGACGCATAGTCCGAGAGAGAGACGCAGAGTCCGAGAGAGAGACGCAGAGTCCGAGAGAGAGAGACGCAGAGTCCGAGGGAGAGACGCAGAGTCCGAGAGTGAGACAGAATCTGAGAGAGAGACTGAATCTGAGAGACACCGAATCTAAAGAGAAACTGAGAGACACCTAATCTAAAGAGAAACTGAGCGAGAGACACCGAATCTGAGAGGGAGAGACACCAACAGCGAATCTGAGAGAGAGAGAGACACCAACAGCGAATCAGAGAGAAAGAGAGACACCAACACCAAATCTGAGAGAGATATACCAACACTGAATCTGAGAGAGAGAGTGATACCAGCACGGAATCTGAGAGAGAAAGAGAGACACCAACACCGAATCTGAGAGAGAAAGAGAGACACCAATACCAAATCTGTGAGAAAGAGAAGCAGACACCGAATCAGAGAGAGAGAGAGAAAAACCAAATCTGAGAGAGAGCCACCAGATCTGAGAGAGAGACAAAATCTGAGAGAGGGAGGACACAGAACCTGAGAGAGAGGAGAATCAAAGAGAGAGAGAATCTGAGAGAGGGTGAGAGAGGCAGAGTCTGAGAGTGAGAGACAGAATCTGAGAGAGGGACAGAATCTGAGAGAGAGAGAGTGTGTGGGAGAGAGACACACAGAATCAGAGAGGGAGAGAGACACAGAGTCTGAGAGGGAGAGAGAGACGAAGAGTCTGAGAGAGAGGGAGAGATGCAGAGTCTGAGAGAGAGACGCAGAGTCTGAGAGAGAGAGACGCAGAGTCCGAGAGAGAGACACAGAATCCGAGAGAGAGAGAGACGCAGTGTCCGAGAGAGAGAGAGACGCAGCGTCCGAGAAAGAGGGATGCAGAGTCCGAGAGAGAGAGAGACACAGAGTCCGAGAGAGAGAGAGACGCAGAGTCCGAGAGAGAGACAGAATCTGAGAGAGAGACTGAATCGGCGAGACAACGAATCTAATGAGAAAGTGAGAGACACCTAATCTAAAGAGAAACTGAGCGAGAGTCATTGAATCTGAGAGAGAGAGACACCAACAGCGAATCTGAGAGAGAGACGTACAACAAAGAATCTGAGAGAGAAAGAGAGACACCAACACCAAATCTGAGAGAGAGATACCAACACCGAATCTGAGAGAGAAAGAGAGACACCAACACCGAATCTGAGTGAGAAAGAGAGACACCAATACCAAATCTGTGAGAAAGAGAAGCAGACAGCAAATCAGAGAGAGAGAGAAATACCGAATCTGAGAGAGAGCCACCAGATCTGAGAGAGAGACAAAATCTGAGAGAGGGAGGACACAGAACCTGAGAGAGAGGGGAATCAAAGAGAGAGAGAATCTGAGAGAGGGCAAGAGAGGCAGAGTCTGAGAGAGAGAGACAGAATCTGAGAGAGAGACAAAATCTGAGAGAGAGAGTGTGTGAGAGAGAGACACACAGAATCTGAGACAGGGAGAGAGACACATAGTCTGAGAGAGAGAGAGAGACGAAGAGTCTGAGAGAGAGGGAGAGATGCAGAGTCTGTGAGAGAGAGACGCAGAGTCTGAGAGAGAGAGACGCAGAGTCCGAGAGAGAGAGAGAAGCAGAGTCCGAGAGAGAGAGAGACGCACAGTCCTAGAGAGAGAGAGAGATGCAGAGTCCGAGAGAGAGAGACGCGGAGTCCGAGAGAGAGAGACGCAGAGTCCGAGCGTGAGACGCAGAGTCCGAGAGAGAGATGCAAAGTCCGACAGAGAGACAGAATCTGAGAGAGAGACAGAATCTGAGTGACAGTGAATCTAAAGAGAAACTGAGAGAGAGACACCTAATCTAAAGAGAAACTGAGCGAGAGTCACCGAATCTGAGAGAGAGAGAAACCAAAAGCGAATCTGAGAGAGAGAGAGACACCAACAACGAATCTGAGAGAGAAAGAGATACACCAACACCAAATCTGAGAGAGAGATACCAACACTGAATCTGAGAGAGAGAGTGATACCAACACCGAATCTGAGAGAGAAAGAGAGACACCAACACCGAATCTGAGAGAGAAAGAGAGACACCAATACCAAATCTGTGAGAAAGAGAAGCAGACACCAAATCAGAGAGAGAGAGAAAAACCAAATCTGAGAGAGAGCCACCAGATCTGAGAGAGAGACAAAATCTGAGAGAGGGAGGACACAGAACCTGAGAGAGAGGAGAATCAAAGAGAGAGAGAATCTGAGAGAGGGTGAGAGAGGCACAGTCTGAGAGTGAGAGACAGAATCTGAGAGAGAGAGAGTGTGTGGGAGAGAGACACACAGAATCAGAGAGGGAGAGAGACACAGAGTCTGAGAGGGAGAGAGAGATGAAGAGTCTGAGAGAGAGGGAGAGATGCAGAGTCTGAGAGAGAGACGCAGAGTCTGAGAGAGAGAGGCGCAGAGTCCGAGAGAGAGAGACAGAGTCCGAGAGAGAGAGAGACGCAGCGTCCGAGAGAGAGAGAGACGCAGCATCCGAGAGAGAGGGATGCAGAGTCCGAGAGAGAGAGAGACACAGAGTCCGAGAGAGAGAGACGCAGAGTCCGAGAGAGAGAGACGCAGGGTCCGAGAGAGAGAGACGCAGAGTCCGAGAGAGAGATGCAGAGTCCGAGAGGGAGACAGAATCTGAGAGACACCAAATCTAAAAAGAAACTGAGAGAGAGACACCTAATCTAAAGAGAAACTGAGCGAGAGACAGCGAATCTGAGAGAGAGAGACACCAACAGCGAATCTGAGAGAGAGAGAGACACCAACAACGAATCAGAGAGAAAGAGAGACACCAACAACGAATCAGAGAGAAAGAGAGACACCAACATCAAATCTGAGAGAGAGATACCAACACTGAATCTGAGAGAGAGAGAGATACCAACACCGAATCTGAGAGAGAAAGAGAGACACCAACACCGAATCTGAGAGAGAAAGAGAGGCACCAACACCAAATCTGAGAGAGAGGTACCAACACTGAATCTCAGAGAGAGAGAGATAGCAACACCGAATCTGAGAGAAAAAGAGAGACACCAATACCAAATCTGTGAGAAAGAGAAGCAGACACCAAATCAGAGAGAGAGAGAAAAACCGAATCTGAGAGAGAGCCACCAGATCTGAGAGAGAGACAAAATCTGAGAGAGGGAGGACACAGAACCTGACAGAGAGGAGAATCAAAGAGAGAGAGAATCTGATAGAGGGCGAGAGACGAAGAGTCTGAGAGTGAGAGACAGAATCTGAGAGAGAGACAGAATCTGAGAGAGAGAGTGTGTGAGAGAGAGAGACACACATAATCTGAGAGAGGGAGAGAGACACAGAGTCTGAGCGAGAGAGAGAGACGAAGAGTCTGAGAGAGAGGGAGAGATGCAGAGTCTGAGAGAGAGAGACGCAGAGTCCGAGAGAGAGAGAGATGCAGAGTCCGAGAGAGAGAGAGAGACGGAGCGTCCGAGAGAGAGAGAGACGCAGAGTCCGAGACAGAGAGAGACGCAGAGTCCGAGAGAGAGAGACGCAGAGTCCGAGAGAGAGACGCAAAGTCCGAGAGAGAGAGACGCAGAGTCCGAGCGAGAGACGCAGAGTCCGAGAGAGAGACGCAGAGTCCGAGAGAGAGACGCAGAGTCCGAGAGAGAGACAGAATCTGAGAGAGAGACTGAATCTGAGAGACACCGAATCTAAAGAGAAAATGAGAGACACCTAATCTAAAGAGAAACTGAGCGAGAGTCATCGAATCTGAGAGAGAGAGACACCAACAGCGAATCTGAGAGAGAGAGAGGCTACAACAACAAATCTGAGAGAGAAAGAGAGACACCAACACCAAATCTGAGAGAGAGATACCAACACCGAATCTGAGAGAGAAAGAGAGACACCAACACCGAATCTGAGTGAGAAAGAGAGACACCAATACCAAATCTGTGAGAAAGAGAAGCAGACACCAAATCAGAGAGGGAGAGAAAAACCGAATCTGAGAGAGAGCCACCAGATCTGAGAGAGAGATAAAATCTGAGAGAGGGAGGACACAGAACCTGAGAGAGAGGAGAATCAAAGAGAGAGAGAATCTGAGAGAGGGCAAGAGAGGCAGAGTCTGAGAGAGAGGGACAGAATCTGAGAGAGAGACAGAATCTGAGAGAGAGAGTGTGTGAGAGAGAGACACACAGAATCTGAGACAGGGAGAGAGACACAGTCTGAGAGAGAGAGAGAGAGACGAAGAGTCTGAGAGAGAGGGAGAGATGCAGAGTCTGAGAGAGTGACGCAGAATCTGAGAGAGAGGGACGCAGAGTCCGAGAGAGAGAGAGCGACGCAGAGTCCGAGAGAGAGAGAGACGAAGAGTCTGAGAGAGAGAGAGAGATGCAGAGTCTGAGAGAGAGAGACGCAGAATCTGAGAGAGAGGGACGCAGAGTCCGAGAGAGAGAGAGAGACGCAGCGTCCGAGAGAGAGAGAGATGCAGAGTCCGAGAGAGAGAGAGACGCAGCGTCCGAGAGAGAGAGAGACGCAGAGTCCGAGAGAGAGAGAAACACAGAGTCCGAGAGAGAGAGAGACGCAGAGTCCGACAGAGAGAGATGCAGAGTCTGAGCGAGAGACGCAGAGTCCGAGAGAGAGAGAGACGCAGAGTCCGAGAGAGAGAGAGACGCAGAGTCTGAGAGAGAGAGTCGCAGAGTCCGAGCGAGAGACAGAATCTGAGAGAGAGACAGAATCTGAGAGACACCGAATCTAAAGAGTAACTGAGAGAGAGACACCTAATCTAAAGAGAAACTGAGCGAGAGACACCGAATCTGAGAGAGAGAGACACCAACAGCGAATCTGAGAGAGATTGAGACACCAACAATGAATCTGAGAGAGAAAGAGAGACACCAACACCGAATCTGAGAGAGAAAGAGAGACACCAATACCAAATCTGTGAGAAAGAGAAGCAGACACCGAATCAGAGAGAGAGTGACAAAGCAAATCTCAGAGAGAACCACCAGATCTGAGAGAGAGACAAAATCTGAGAGAGGGAGGACACAGAACCTAAGAGAGAGGAGAATCAAAGAGAGAGAGACTCTGAGAGAGGGCGAGAGATTCAGAGTCTGAAAGAGAGAGACAGAATCTGAGAGAGAGACAGAATCTGAGAGAGAGAGTGTGTGAGAGAGACACACACAGAATCAGAGAGGGAGAGAGACATAGAGTCTGAGAGAGAGAGAGAGGGACGAAGAGTCTGAGAGAGAGGGAGAGATGCAGAGTCTGAGAGAGAGAGACGCAGAGTCCGAGAGAGAGACGCAGAGTCCGAGAGAGAGAGAGACGCAGCGTCCGAGAGAGAGAGAGACGCAGCGTTCGAGAGAGATGGATGCAGAGTCTGAGAGAGAGAGAGACACTGAGTCCGAGAGAAAGAACGCAGAGTCCGAGCGAGAGACGCAGAGTCCGAGCGAGAGACGCAGAGTCCGAGAGAGAGACGCAGATTCCGAGAGAGAGACAGAATCTGAGAGACACCAAATCTAAAGAGAATCTGAGAGAGAGACACCTAATATAAAGAGAAATTGAGCGAGAGACACCGGACCTGAGAGAGAGAGACACCAACAGCGAATCTGAGAGAGAGAGAGACACCAACAACGAATCAGAGAGAAAGAGAGACACCAACACCAAATCTGAGAGAGAGATACCAACACTGAATCTGATAGAGAGAGACACCAACACCAAATCTTAGAGAGAGTTACCAACACTGAATCTGAGAGAGAGAGAGATACCAACACTGAATCTGAGAGAGAAAGAGAGACAGCAACACCAAATCAGAGAGAGAGAGACACCAATACCAAATCTGAGAGAAAGAGAAACAGACACCAAATCTGAAGCACCAAATCAGAGAGAGAGAAACTGAATCTGAGAGTGAGCCACCAGATCTGAGAGAGAGAGAAAATCTGAGAGAGGGAGGACACAGAACCTGAGAGAGAGGAGAATCGAAGAGAGAGAGAATTTGAGAGATGGCGAGAGAGGCAGCGTCTGAGAGAGAGAGACAGAATCTGAGAGAGAGACAGAATCAGAGAGAGAGTGTATGAGAGAGAGAGACACACAGAATCTGAGAGAGGGAGAGAGACACAGAGTCTGAGAGGGAGAGAGAGACGAACAGTCTGAGAGAGAGGGAGAGATGCAGAGTCTGAGAGAGAGAGGCGCAGTCTGAGAGAGAGAGGCGCATTCTGAGAGAGAGAGACGCAGAGTCCGAGAGAGAGAGAGACGCAGCATCCGAGAGAGAGAGAGACGCAGTGTCCGAGAGAGAGAGAGATGAGGAGACCGAGAGAGAGAGACGCAGCGTCCGAGAGAGAGAGAGACGCAGAGTCCGAGAGAGACGCAGAGTCTGAGAGAGAGACGCAGAGTCCGAGAGAGAGACAGAATCTGAGAGAGAGACAGAATCTGAGAGACACCGAATCTAAAGAGAAACTGAGAGAGAGACACCTAATCTAAAGAGAAACTGAGTGAGAGACACCGAATCTGAGAGAGAGAGACACCAACAGCGAATCTGAGAGAGATTGAGACACCAACAACGAATCTGAGAGTGAAAGAGAGACACCAACACCGAATCTGTGAGAGAAAGAGAGACACCAATACCAAATCTGTGAGAAAGAGAAGCAGACACCAAATCAGAGAGAGAGAGAAAAACCGAATCTGAGAGAGAGCCACCAGATCTGAGAGAGAGACAAAATCTGAGAGAGGGAGGACACAGAACCTGAGAGAGAGGAGAATCAAAGAGAGAGAGAATCTGATAGAGGGCGAGAGACGAAGAGTCTGAGAGTGAGAGACAGAATCTGAGAGAGAGACAGAATCTGAGAGAGAGAGTGTGTGAGAGAGAGAGACACACATAATCTGAGAGAGGGAGAGAGACACAGAGTCTGAGCGAGAGAGAGAGACGAAGAGTCTGAGAGAGAGGGAGAGATGCAGAGTCTGAGAGAGAGAGACGCAGAGTCCGAGAGAGAGAGAGATGCAGAGTCCGAGAGAGAGAGAGAGACGGAGCGTCCGAGAGAGAGAGAGACGCAGAGTCCGAGAGAGAGAGAGACGCAGAGTCCGAGAGAGAGAGACGCAGAGTCCGAGAGAGAGACGCAAAGTCCGAGAGAGAGAGACGCCGAGTCCGAGCGAGAGACGCAGAGTCCGAGAGAGAGACGTAGAGTCCAAGAGAGAGAGAGAGACGCAGAGTACGAGAGAGAGAGAGACGGACAGTCCAAGAGAGAGAGAGAGATGCAGAGTCCGAGAGAGAGAGAGAGACGCAGAGTCCGAGAGAGAGAGACGCGGAGTCCGAGAGAGAGAGACGCAGAGTCCGAGCGTGAGACGCAGAGTCCGAGAGAGAGATGCAAAGTCCGACAGAGAGACAGAATGTGAGAGAGAGACAGAATCTGAGTGACACCGAATCTAAAGAGAAACTGAGAGAGAGACACCTAATCTAAAGAGAAACTGAGCGAGAGTCACCAAATCTGAGAGAGAGAGAAACCAACAGCGAATCTGAGAGAGAGAGAGACACCAACAACGAATCTGAGAGAGAAAGAGATACACCAACACCAAATCTGAGAGAGAGATACCAACACTGAATCTGAGAGAGAGAGTGATACCAGCACCGAATCTGAGAGAGAAAGAGAGACACCAACACCGAATCTGAGAGAGAAAGAGAGACACCAATACCAAATCTGTGAGAAAGAGAAGCAGACACCGAATCAGAGAGAGAGAGAGAAAAACCAAATCTGAGAGAGAGCCACCAGATCTGAGAGAGAGAGAAAATCTGAGAGAGGGAGGACACAGAACCTGAGAGAGAGGAGAATCAAAGAGAGAGAGAATCTGAGAGAGGGTGAGAGAGGCAGAGTCTGAGAGTGAGAGACAGAATCTGAGAGAGGGACAGAATCTGAGAGAGAGAGAGTGTGTGGGAGAGAGACACACAGAATCAGAGAGGGAGAGAGACACAGAGTCTGAGAGGGAGAGAGAGACGAAGAGTCTGAGAGAGAGGGAGAGATGCAGAGTCTGAGAGAGAGACGCAGAGTCTGAGAGAGAGAGACGCAGAGTCCGAGAGAGAGACACAGAATCCGAGAGAGAGAGAGACGCAGTGTCCGAGAGAGAGAGAGACGCAGCGTCCGAGAAAGAGGGATGCAGAGTCCGAGAGAGAGAGAGACACAGAGTCCGAGAGAGAGAGAGACGCAGAGTCCGAGAGAGAGACAGAATCTGAGAGAGAGACTGAATCGGCGAGACAACGAATCTAATGAGAAAGTGAGAGACACCTAATCTAAAGAGAAACTGAGCGAGAGTCATTGAATCTGAGAGAGAGAGACACCAACAGCGAAACTGAGAGAGAGACGTACAACAAAGAATCTGAGAGAGAAAGAGAGACACCAACACCAAATCTGAGAGAGAGATACCAACACCGAATCTGAGAGAGAAAGAGAGACACCAACACCGAATCTGAGTGAGAAAGAGAGACACCAATACCAAATCTGTGAGAAAGAGAAGCAGACAGCAAATCAGAGAGAGAGAGAAATACCGAATCTGAGAGAGAGCCACCAGATCTGAGAGAGAGACAAAATCTGAGAGAGGGAGGACACAGAACCTGAGAGAGAGGGGAATCAAAGAGAGAGAGAATCTGAGAGAGGGCAAGAGAGGCAGAGTCTGAGAGAGAGAGACAGAATCTGAGAGAGAGACAAAATCTGAGAGAGAGAGAGTGTGTGGGAGAGAGACACACAGAATCAGAGAGGGAGAGAGACACAGAGTCTGAGAGGGAGAGAGAGATGAAGAGTCTGAGAGAGAGGGAGAGATGCAGAGTCTGAGAGAGAGACGCAGAGTCTGAGAGAGAGAGACGCAGAGTCCGAGAGAGAGAGACAGAGTCCGAGAGAGAGAGAGACGCAGCGTCCGAGAGAGAGAGAGACGCAGCATCCGAGAGAGAGGGATGCAGAGTCCGAGAGAGAGAGAGACACAGAGTCCGAGAGAGAGAGACGCAGAGTCCGAGAGAGAGAGACGCAGGGTCCGAGAGAGAGAGACGCAGAGTCCGAGAGAGAGATGCAGAGTCCGAGAGGGAGACAGAATCTGAGAGACACCAAATCTAAAAAGAAACTGAGAGAGAGACACCTAATCTAAAGAGAAACTGAGCGAGAGACACCGAATCTGAGAGAGAGAGACACCAACAGCGAATCTGAGAGAGAGAGAGACACCAACAACGAATCAGAGAGAAAGAGAGACACCAACAACGAATCAGAGAGAAAGAGAGACACCAACATCAAATCTGAGAGAGAGATACCAACACTGAATCTGAGAGAGAGAGAGATACCAACACCGAATCTGAGAGAGAAAGAGAGACACCAACACCGAATCTGAGAGAGAAAGAGAGGCACCAACACCAAATCTGAGAGAGAGATACCAACACTGAATCTCAGAGAGAGAGAGATAGCAACACCGAATCTGAGAGAAAAAGAGAGACACCAATACCAAATCTGTGAGAAAGAGAAGCAGACACCAAATCAGAGAGAGAGAGAAAAACCGAATCTGAGAGAGAGCCACCAGATCTGAGAGAGAGACAAAATCTGAGAGAGGGAGGACACAGAACCTGAGAGAGAGGAGAATCAAAGAGAGCGAGAATCTGATAGAGGGCGAGAGACGAAGAGTCTGAGAGTGAGAGACAGAATCTGAGAGAGAGACAGAATCTGAGAGAGAGAGTGTGTGAGAGAGAGACACACATAATCTGAGAGAGGGAGAGAGACACAGAGTCTGAGCGAGAGAGAGAGACGAAGAGTCTGAGAGAGAGAGAGAGATGCAGAGTCTGAGAGAGAGAGACGCAGAGTCCGAGAGAGAGAGAGATGCAGAGTCCGAGAGAGAGAGAGAGACGGAGCGTCCGAGAGAGAGAGAGACGCAGAGTCCGAGAGAGAGAGAGACGCAGAGTCCGAGAGAGAGAGACGCAGAGTCCGAGAGAGAGACGCAAAGTCCGAGAGAGAGAGACGCAGAGTCCGAGCGAGAGACGCAGAGTCCGAGAGAGAGACGCAGAGTCCGAGAGAGAGACGCAGAGTCCGAGAGAGAGACAGAATCTGAGAGAGAGACTGAATCTGAGAGACACCGAATCTAAAGAGAAAATGAGAGACACCTAATCTAAAGAGAAACTGAGCGAGAGTCATCGAATCTGAGAGAGAGAGACACCAACAGCGAATCTGAGAGAGAGAGAGGCTACAACAACAAATCTGAGAGAGAAAGAGAGACACCAACACCAAATCTGAGAGAGAGATACCAACACCGAATCTGAGAGAGAAAGAGAGACACCAACACCGAATCTGAAAGAGAAAGAGAGACACCAATACCAAATCTGTGAGAAAGAGAAGCAGACACCAAATCAGAGAGGGAGAGAAAAACCGAATCTGAGAGAGAGCCACCAGATCTGAGAGAGAGACAAAATCTGAGAGAGGGAGGACACAGAACCTGAGAGAGAGGAGAATCAAAGAGAGAGAGAATCTGAGAGAGGGCAAGAGAGGCAGAGTCTGAGAGAGAGGGACAGAATCTGAGAGAGAGACAGAATCTGAGAGAGAGAGTGTGTGAGAGAGAGACACACAGAATCTGAGACAGGGAGAGAGACACAGTCTGAGAGAGAGAGAGAGACGAAGAGTCTGAGAGAGAGGGAGAGATGCAGAGTCTGAGAGAGAGAGACGCAGAGTCTGAGAGAGAGAGAGACGCAGAGTCCGAGAGAGAGAGAGACGCAGAGTCCGAGAGAGAGAGAGACGCACAGTCCAAGAGAGAGAGAGAGATGCAGAGTCCGAGAGAGAGAGAGAGACGCAGAGTCCGAGAGAGAGAGACGCGGAGTCCGAGAGAGAGAGACGCAGAGTCCGAGCATGAGACGCAGAGTCCGAGAGAGAGATGCAAAGTCCGACAGATAGACAGAATCTGAGAGAGAGACAGAATCTGAGTGACACCGAATCTAAAGAGAAACTGAGAGAGAGACACCTAATCTAAAGTGAAACTGAGCGAGAGTCACCGAATCTGAGAGAGAGAGAAACCAACAGCGAATCTGAGAGAGAGAGAGACACCAACAACGAATCTGAGAGAGAAAGAGATACACCAACACCAAATCTGAGAGAGAGATACCAACACTGAATCTGAGAGAGAGAGTGATACCAACACCGAATCTGAGAGAGAAAGATAGATACCAACACCGAATCTGAGAGAGAAAGAGAGACACCAATACCAAATCTGTGAGAAAGAGAAGCAGACACCGAATCAGAGAGAGAGAGAAAAACCAAATCTGAGAGAGAGCCACCAGATCTGAGAGAGAGACAAAATCTGAGAGAGGGAGGACACAGAACCTGAGAGAGAGGAGAATCAAAGAGAGAGAGAATCTGAGAGAGGGTGAGGGAGGCAGAGTCTGAGAGTGAGAGACAGAATCTGAGAGAGGGACAGAATCTGAGGGAGAGAGAGTGTGTGGGAGAGAGACACACAGAATCTGAAAGAGGTAGAGAGACACAGAGTCTGAGAGGGAGAGAGAGACGAAGAGTCTGAGAGAGAGGGAGAGATGCAGAGTCTGAGAGAGAGACGCAGAGTCTGAGAGAGAGAGACGCAGAGTCCGAGAGAGAGACACAGAGTCCGAGAGAGAGAGAGACGCAGCGTCCGAGAGAGAGAGAGACGCAGCGTCCGAGAGAGAGGGATGCAGAGTCCGACAGAGAGAGAGACACAGAGTCCGAGAGAGAGAGAGACGCAGAGTCCGAGAGAGAGAGACGCAGATTCCGAGAGAGAGAGACGCAGAGTCCGAGAGAGAGAGATGCAGAGTCCGAGAGAGAGACAGAATCTGAGAGACACCAAATCTAAAAAGAAACTGAGAGAGAGACACCTAATCTAAAGAGAAACTGAGCAAGAGACACCGAATCTGAGAGAGAGAGACACCAACAGCGAATCTGAGAGAGAGAGAGACACCAACAACAAATCAGAGAGAAAGAGAGACACCAACAACGAATCAGAGAGAAAGAGAGACACCAACATCAAATCTGAGAGAGAGATACCAACACTGAATCTGAGAGAGAGAGAGATACCAACACCGAATCTGAGAGAGAAAGAGAGACACCAACACCAAATCAGAGAGAGAGAGACACCAATACCAAATCTGAGAGAAAGAGAAACAGACACCGAATCTGAGGCACCGAATCAGAGAGAGAGAAAGAGAAACCGAATCTGAGAGTGAGCCACCAGACCTGAGAGAGAGAGAAAATCTGAGAGAGAGAGTACACAGAACCTGAGAGAGAGGAGAATCAAATAGAAAGAGAATCTGAGAAATGGCAGGAGAGGCAGAGTCTGAGAGAGAGAGAGACAGAATCTGAGAGAGTGACAGAATCAGAGAGAGAGTGTGTGAGAGAGAGTGACACACAGAATCTGAGAGAGGGAGAGAGACACAGAGTCTGCGAGGGAGAGAGAGACGAAGAGTCTGAGAGAGAGGGAGAGATGCAGAGTCTGAGAGAGGGAGGCGCTGTCTGAGAGAGGGAGGCGCAGTCTGAGAGAGACAGACGCAGAGTCCGAGAGAGAGAGAGAGACGCAGAGTCCGAGAGAGAGAGACACGCAGCGTCTGAGAGAGTGAGAGATGCATAGTCTGAGAGAGAGAGAGACGCAGCGTCTGAGAGAGAGAGAGAGACGCAGAGTCCGAGAAAGAGAGAGACGCAGAGTCCGAGAGAGAGAGAGAGAGAGACGCATAGTCCGAGAGAAAGACGCAGAGTCCGAGAGAGAGACGCAGAGTCCGAGAGAGAGACGCAGAGTCCGAGAGAGAGACAAAATCTGAGAGAGAGACAGAATCTGAGAGACACCAAATCTAAAGAGAAACTGAGAGAGAGAAACCTTTTCGAAAGAGAAACTGTGTGAGAGACACCGGATCTGAGAGAGAGAGAGACACCAACAGCGAGTCCGAGAGAGATTGAGACACCAACAACAAATCTGAGAGAGAAAGAGAGACACCAACACCGAATCTGAGAGAGAAAGAGAGACACCAATACCAAATCTGTGAGAAAGAGAAGCAGACACCAAATCAGAGAGAGAGAGAAAAACCGAATCTGAGAGAGAGCCACCAGATCTGAGAGAGAGACAAAATCTGAGAGAAGGAGGACACAGAACCTGAGAGAGAGGATAATCAAAGAGAGAGAGAATCTGAGAGAGAGCGAGTGACGCAGAGTCTGAGAGTGAGAGACAGAATCTGAGAGAGAGAGTGTGTGAGAGAGAGAGACACACATAATCTGAGAGAGGGAGAGAGACTCAGAGTCTGAGAGAGAGAGAGAGACGCAGAGTCTGAGAGAGAGGGAGAGATGCAGAGTCCGTGAGAGGGAGAGACGCAGCGTCCGAGAGTGAGAGAGACGCAGAGTCCGAGAGAGAGAGAGACGCAGAATCCGAGAGAGAGAGACGCAGAGTCCGAGAGAGAGACGCAGAGTCCGAGAGAGAGAGGCAGAGTCCGAGAGAGAGACAGAATCTGAGAGAAAGGCTGAATCTGCGAGACACCAAATCTAAAGAGAAACTGAGAGACACCTAATCTAAAGAGAAACTGAGCAAGAGACATCGAATCTGAGAGAGAGAGACACCAACAGCGAATCTGAGAGAGAAAGAGGCTACAACAACAAATCTGAGCGAGAAATAGAGACACCAACAACAAATCTGAGAGAGAGATACCAACACCGAATCTGAGAGAGAAAGAGAGACACCAACACCAAATCAGAGAGAGAGAGACACCAATACCAAATTTGAGAGAAAGAGAAACAGACACCGAATCTGAGGCACCGAATCAGAGAGAGAGAGAGAGAGAGAAACCGAATCTGAGAGTGAGCCACCAGATCTGAGAGAGAGAGAAAATCTAAGAGAGAGAGGACACAGAACCTGAGAGAGAGGAGAATCGAAGAGAGAGAGAATCTGAGAGATGGCAAGAGAGGCAGAGTCTGAGAGAGAGACACAGAATCTGAGAGAGAGACAGAATCAGAGAGAGAGTATGTGAGAGAGAGACACACACAGAATCTGAGAGAGGGAGAGAGACACAGAGTGAGAGAGGGAGAGAGAGTCGATGAGTCTGAGAGAGAGGGAGAGTTGCAGAGTCAGAGATAGAGAGAGACGCAGAGTCCGAGAGAGAGAGAGACGCAGCGTCCGAGAGAGAGAGAGGCGCAGAGTCCGAGAGAGAGAGAGACGCAGAGTCCGAGAGAGAGAGAGACGCAGAGTCCGAGAGAGAGAGACGCAGAGTCCGAGCGTGAGATGCATAGTCTGAGAGAAAGACGCATAGTCCGAGAGAGAGACGCAGAGTCCGAGAGAAAGACGCAGAGTCCAACAGAGAGACAGAATCTGAGAGAGAGACAGAATCTGAGAGACACCGAATCTAAAGAGAAACTGAGAGCAAGACACCTAATCTAAAGAGAAACTGAGCGAGAGGCACCGAATCTGAGAGAGAGAGACACCAACAGCGAATCTGAGAGAGAGACACCAACAACGAATCTGAGAGAGAAAGAGAGACACCAACACCAAATCTGAGAGAGAGATACCAACACTGAATCTGAGAGAGAGAGAGATACCAACACCGAATCTGAGAGAGAAAGAGAGACACCAACACCGAATCTGAGAGAGAAAGAGAGACACCAACACCGAATCTGAGAGAGAAAGAGAGACACCAATACCAAATCTGTGAGAAAGAGAAGCAGACACCAAATCACAGAGAGAGAGAAAAACCGAATCTGAGAGAGAGCCACCAGATCTGAGAGAGAGACAAAATCTGAGAGAGGGAGGACACAGAACCTGAGAGAGAGGAGAATCAAAGAGAGAGTGAATCTGAGAGAGAGACAGAATCTGAGAGAGAGAGTGTGTGAGAGAGAGACACAAAGAATCTGAGAGAGGGAGAGAGACAGTCTGAGAGAGAGAGATAGACGAAGAGTCTGAGAGAGAGGGAGAGATGCAGAGTCTGAGAGAGAGAGACGCAGAGTCTGAGAGAGAGAGATGCAGAGTCCGAGAGAGAGAGAGACGCAGCGTCCGAGAGAGAAAGAGATGCAGAGTCCGAGAGAGAGAGAGACGCAGAGTCCGAGAGAGAGAGAGACGCAGCATCTGAGGGAGAGGGATGCAGGGTCCGAGAGAGAGAGAGACGCAGAGTCCGAGAGAGAGAGAGATGCAGAGTCCGAGAGAGAGAGAGAGACGCAGAGTCCGAGAGAGAGAGAGACGCAGATTCCGAGAGAGAAACGCAGTGTCCGAGAGAGAGACAGAATCTGAGAGACACCGAATCTAAAGAGAAACTGAGAGAGAGACACCTAATCTAAAGAGAAACTGAGCGAGAGATACCGAATCTGAGAGAGAGACAGAATTTGAGAGAGAGCGTGTGTGAGAGAGAGACACATAGAATCAGAGAGGGAGAGAGACACAGAGTCTGAGAGAGAGAGAGAGAGAGACGAAGAGTCTGAGAGAGAGGGAGAGATGCAGAGTCTGAGAGAGAGAGACGCAGAGTCTGAGAGAGAGAGACGCAGAGTCCGAGAGAGAGATGCAGTGTCCGAGAGAGAGAGAGACGCAGCGTCCGAGAGAGAGAGAGACGCAGCGTCCGAGAGAGAGGGATGCAGAGTCCGAGAGAGAGAGAGACACAGAGTCCGAGAGAGAGAGAGACGCAGAGTCCGAGAGAGAGAGACGCAGAGTCCGAGAGAGAGACGCAGTGTCCGAGAGAGAGACAGAATCTGAGAGACACCGAATCTAAAGAGAAACTGAGAGAGAGACACCTAATCTAAAGAGAAACTGAGCGAGAGATACCGAATCTGAGAGAGAGAGACACCAACAGCGAATCTGAGAGAGAGAGAGAGACACCAACAACGAATCAGAGAGAAAGAGAGACACCAACATCAAATCTGAGAGAGAGATACCAACACTGAATCTGAGAGAGAGAGAGATACCAACACCGAATCTGAGAGAGAAAGAGAGACACCAACACTGAATCTGATTGAGAAAGAGAGACACCAACACCAAATCTGAAAGAGAGATACCAACACTGAATCTGAGAGAGAGAGAGATACCAACACCGAATCTGAGAGAGAAAGAGAGACACCAACACCAAATCAGAGAGAGAGAGACACCAATACCAAATCCGAGAGAAAGAGAAACAGACACCAAATCTGAGGCACCGAATCAGAGAGAGAGAGAGAAAATCTGAGAGAGAGAGGACTCTGAACCTGAGAGAGAGGAGAATCGAAGAGAGAGAGAATCTGAGAGATGGCGAGAGAGGCAGAGTCTGAGAGAGAGAGAGACAGAATCTGATTGAGAGACAGAATCAGAGAGAGAGTGTGTGAGAGAGAGAGACACACAGAATCTGAGAGAGGTAGAGAGACACAGAGTCTGAGAGGGAGAGAGAGAGACGAAGAGTCTGAGAGAGAGGGAGAGATGCAGAGTCAGAGAGAGTGGCGCGGTCTGAGAGAGAGACGCAGAGTCCGAGAGAGAGAGACGCAGAGTCCGAGAGAGAGAGAGACGCAGCGTCTGAGAGAGAGAGAGATGCAGAGTCCGAAAGAGAGAGAGACGCAGCGTCCGAGAGAGAGAGAGACGCAGAGTCCGAGAGAGAGAGAGAGACGCAGAGTCCGAGAGAGAGAGACGCAGAGTCCGAGAGAGAGAGACGCAGAGTCCGAGCGAGAGACGCATGGTCCGAGAGAGAGACGCAGATTCCGAGAGAGAGACGCAGAGTCCGAGAGAGAGACAGAATCTGGGAGAGAGACAGAATCTGAGAGACACCGAATCTAAAGAGAAACTGAGAGAGAGACACCTAATCTAAAGAGAAACTGAGCGAGAGACACGGAATCTGAGAGAGAGAGACACCAACAGCGAATCTGAGAGAGAGACACCAACAACGAGTCTGAGAGAGAAAGAGAGACACCAACACCAAATCTGAGAGAGAGATACCAACACTAAATCTGAGAGAGAGATACCAACTCCGAATCTGAGAGAGTAAGAGAGACACCAACACCGAATCTGAGAGAGAAAGAGAGACACCAATACCATATTTGTGAGAAAGAGAAGCAGTCACCAAATCAGAGAAAGAGAGAAAAACCGAATCTGAGAGAGAGCCACCAGATCTGAGAGAGAGACAAAATCTGAGAGAGGGAGTTCACAGAACCTGATAGAGAGGAGAATCAAAGAGAGAGAGAAGCTGAGAGAGGGCGAGAGAGGCAGAGTCTGAGAGAGAGAGACAGAATCTGAGAGAGAAACAGAATCTGAGAGAGAGAGTGTGTGAGAGAGACACACACAGAATCTGAGACAGGGAGAGAGACACAGAGTCTGAGAGAGAGAGAGAGACGAAGAGTCTGAGAGAGAGGGAGAGATGCAGAGTCTGAGAGAGAGAGACGCAGAGTCTGAGAGAGAGTGACGGAGAGTCCGAGAGAGAGAGAGGCGCAGAGTCCGAGAGAGAGAGAGAGGCAGCGTCCGAGAGAGAGAGAGACGCAGCGTCCGAGAGAGAGGGACGCAGAGTCCGAGAGAGAGAGAGACACAGAGTCCGAGAGAGAGAGAGACGCAGAGTCCGAGAGAGAGAGACGCAGAGTCCGAGCGAGAGACGCAGAGTCCGAGAGAGAGACGCAGAGTCCGAGAGAGAGACGCAGAATCTGAGAGAGAGACAGAATCTGAGAGAAACCGAATCTAAAGAGAAACTGAGAGAGAGACACCTAATCGAAAGAGACACCGAATCTGAGAGAGAGAGACACCAACCGCGAATCTGAGGGAGAGAGAGACAACAACAACGAATCAGAGAGAAAGAGAGACACCAACACCAAATCTGAGAGAGAGATACCAACACTGAATCTGAGAGAGAGAGAGATACCAACACCGAATCTGAGAGAGAAAGAGAGACACCAACACTGAATCTGATAGAGAAAGAGAGACACCAACACCAAATCTGAGCGAGAGATACCAACACTGAACCTGAGAGAGAGAGAGATACCAACACCGAATCTGAGAGAGAAAGAGAGACACCTACACCAAATCAGAGAGCGAGAGACACCAATACCAAATGTGACAGAAAGAGAAACAGACACCGAATCTGAGGCACCGAATCAGAGAGAGAGAGAGAAACCGAATCTGAGAGTGAGCCACCAGATCTGAGATAAAGAGAAAATCTGAGAGAGAGAGGACACAGAACCTGAGAGAGAGGAGAATCGAAGAGAGAGAGAATCTGAGAGATGGCGAGAGAGGCAGAGTCTGAGAGAGAGAGACAGAATCTGAGAGAGAGACAGAATCAGAGAGAGAGTGTGTGAGAGAGAGAGACACACAGAATCTGAGAGAGGGAGAGAGACACAGAGTCTGAGAGGGAGAGAGAGACGAAGAGTCTGAGAGAGAGGGAGAGTTGCAGAGTCTGAGACAGACGCATTCTGAGAGAGAGAGATGCAGAGTCCGAGAGAGAGAGAGAAACGCAGAGTCCGAGAGAGAGAGAGATGCAGCGTCCGAGAGAGAGTGAGACGCATAGTCCGAGAGAAAGACGCAGAGTCCGAGAGAGAGACGCAGAGTCCGAGAGGGAGACAGAATCTGAGAGAGAGACAGAATCTGAGAAACACCGAATCTAAAGAGAAACTGAGAGAGAGACACCTAATCTAAAGAGAAACTGAGCGAGAGACACCGAATCTGAGAGAGAGAGAGACACCAACAGCGAATCTGAGAGTGAGACACCCACAACGAATCTGAGAGAGAAAGAGAGACACCAACACCAAATCTGAGAGAGAGATACCAACACCGAATCTGAGAGAGAAAGAGAGACACCAACACCGAATCTGAGAGAGAAAGAGAGACACCAACACCGAATCTGAAAGAGAAAGAGAGACACAAATACCAAATCTGTGAGAAAGAGAAGCAGACACCAAATCAGAGAGATAGAGAAAAACCAAATCTGAGAGAGAGCCACCAGATCTGAGAGAGAGACAAAATCTGAGAGAGGGAGACACAGAACCTGAGAGAGAGGAGAATCAAAGAGAGAGAGAATCTGAGAGAGGGCGAGAGAGGCAGAGCCTGAGAGAGAGAGACAGAATCTGAGAGAGAGAGTGTGTGAGAGAGAGACACACAGAATCTGAGAGAGGGAGAGAGAGAGTCTGAGAGAGAGAGAGAGATGAAGAGTCTGAGAGAGAGGGAGAGATGCAGAGTCTGAGAGAGAGAGACGCAGAGTCTGAGAGAGAGAGACGCAGAGTCTGAGAGAGAGACAGAATCTGAGAGAGAGAGTGTGTGAGAGAGAGACACACAGAATCTGAGACAGGGAGAGAGACACAGAGTCTGAGAGAGAGAGAGAGACGAAGAGTCTGAGAGAGAGGGAGAGATGCAGGGTCTGAGAGAGAGTGACAGAGAGTCCGAGAGAGAGAGAGGCGTAGAGTCTGAGAGAGAGAGAGATGCAGCGTCCGAGAGAGAGAGAGATGCAGCGTCCAAGAGAGAGGGACGCAGAGTCCGAGAGAGGGAGAGACACAGAGTCCGAGAGAGAGAGAGACGCAGAGTCTGAGAGAGAGAGACGCAGAGTCCGAGCGAGAGACGCAGAGTCCGAGAGAGAGACAGAATCTGAGAGAAACCGAATCTTAGGAGAAACAGAGAGAGACACCTATTTGAAAGAGAAACTGAGCGAAAGACACCGAATCTGAGAGAGAGAGACACCAACAGTGAATCTGAGGGAGAGAGAGACAACAACAACGAATCAGAGAGAAAGAGAGACACCAACACCAAATCTGAGGGAGAGATACCAACACTGAATCTGAGAGAGAGAGAGATACCAACACCGAATCTGAGAGAGAAAGAGAGACACCAACACTGAATCTGATAGAGAAAGAGAGACACCAACACCAATTCTGAGCGAGAGATACCAACACTAAACCTGAGCGAGAGAGTGATACCAACACCGAATCTGAGAGAGAAAGAGAGACACCAACAGCAAATCAGAGAGCGAGAGACACCAATACCAAATGTGACAGAAAGAGAAACAGACACCGAATCTGAGGCACCGAATCAGAGAGAGAGAGAGAAACCGAATCTGAGAGTGAGCCACCAGATCTGAGAGAGAGAAAATCTGAGAGAGAGAGGACACAGAACCTGAGAGAGAGGAGAATCGAAGAGAGAGAGAATCTGAGAGATGGCGAGAGAGGCAGAGTCTGAGAGAGAGAGACAGAATCTGAGAGAGAGACAGAATCAGAGAGAGACCGTGTGAGAGAGAGAGACACACAGAATCTGAGAGAGGGAGAGAGACAGTCTGAGAGAGAGAGAGACGAAGAGTCTGAGAGAGAGGGAGAGATGCAGAGTCTGAGAGAGAGAGACGCAGAGTCTGAGAGAGAGAGACGCAGAGTCCGAGAGAGAGAGAGACGCAGCGTCCGAGAGAGAGAGAGATGCAGAGTCCGAGAGAGAGAGAGAGGCAGCGTCCGAGAGAGAGAGAGACGCAGAGTCCGAGAGAGAGGGAGACGCAGAGTCCGAGAGAGAGAGAGATGCAGAGTCCGAGAGAGAGAGTCGCAGAGTCCGAGCGAGAGACGCAGAGTCCGAGCGAGAGACGCAGAGTCCGAGCGAGAGACGCAGAGTCCGAGAGAGAGACGCAGAGTCTGAGAGAGAGACAGAATCTGAGAGAGAGACAGAATGTGAGAGACACCGAATCTAAAGAGAAACTGAGAGAGAGACACCTAATCTAAAGAGAAACTGAGCGAGAGACACTGAATCTGAGAGAGAGAGACACCAACCGCGAATCTGAGAGAGAGAGAGACACCAACAACGAATCTGAGAGAGAAAGAGAGACACCAACACCAAATCTGAGAGAGAGATACCAACACTGAATCTGAGAGAGAGAGAGATACCAACACCGAATCTGAGAGAGAAAGAGAGACACCAACACCGAATCTGAGAGAGAAAGAGACACACCATCACCAAATCTGAGAGAGAGACACCAACACTGAATCTGAGAGAGAGTGAGATACCAACACCGAATCTGAGAGAGAAAGAGAGACACCAACACTGAATCTGAGAGAGAAAGAGAGACACCAACACCAAATCTGAGAGAGAGATACCAACACTGAATCTGAGAGAGAGAGAGATACCAACACCGAATCTGAGAGAGAAATAGAGACACCAACACCGAATCTGAGAGAGAAAGAGAGACACCAACACCGAATCTGAAAGAGAAAGAGAGACACCAATACCAAATCTGTGAGAAAGAGAAGCAGACAGCAAATCAGAGAGAGAGAGAAAAACCGAATCTGAGAGAGAGCCACCAGATCTGAGAGAGAGACAAAATCTGAGAGAGGGAGGACACAGAACCTGAGAGAGAGGAGAATCAAAGAGAGAGAGAATCTGAGAGAGGGCGAGAGAGGCAGAGTATGAGAGAGAGAGACAGAATCTGAGAGAGAGAGTGTGTGAGAGAGAGACACACAGAATCTGAGAGAGGGAGAGAGAGAGTCTGAGAGAGAGAGATGAAGAGTCTGAGAGAGAGGGAGAGACGCAGAGTCTGAGAGAGAGAGACGCAGATTCTGAGAGAGACAGACGCAGAGTCCGAGAGAGAGAGAGACGCAGCGTCCGAGAGAGAGAGAGACGCAGCGTCAGAGAGAGAGAGTGACGCAGCGTCCGAGAGAGAGGGATGCAGAGTCCGAGAGAGAGAGAGACACAGAGTCCGAGAGAGAGAGAGACGCAGAGTCCGAGAGAGAGAGACGCAGAGTCCGAGAGAGAGACGCAGTGTCCGAGAGAGAGACAGAATCTGAGAGACACCGAATCTAAAGAGAAACTGAGAGAGAGAGACACCTAATCTAAAGAGAAACTGAGCGAGAGATACCGAATCTGAGAGAGAGAGACACCAACAGCGAATCTGAGAGAGAGAGAGAGACACCAACAACGAATCAGAGAGAAAGAGAGACACCAACATCAAATCTGAGAGAGAGATACCAACACTGAATCTGAGAGAGAGAGAGATACCAACACCGAATCTGAGAGAGAAAGAGAGACACCAACACTGAATCTGATTGAGAAAGAGAGACACCAACACCAAATCTGAAAGAGAGATACCAACACTGAATCTGAGAGAGAGAGAGATACCAACACCGAATCTGAGAGAGAAAGAGAGACACCAACACCAAATCAGAGAGAGAGAGACACCAATACCAAATCTGAGAGAAAGAGAAACAGACACCAAATCTGAGGCACCGAATCAGAGAGAGAGAGAGAAAATCTGAGAGAGAGAGGACTCTGAACCTGAGAGAGAGGAGAATCGAAGAGAGAGAGAATCTGAGAGATGGCGAGAGAGGCAGAGTCTGAGAGAGAGAGACAGAATCTGATTGAGAGACAGAATCAGAGAGAGAGTGTGTGAGAGAGAGAGACACACAGAATCTGAGAGAGGTAGAGAGACACAGAGTCTGAGAGGGAGAGAGAGAGACGAAGAGTCTGAGAGAGAGGGAGAGATGCAGAGTCTGAGAGAGAGTGGCGCGGTCTGAGAGAGAGACGCAGAGTCCGAGAGAGAGAGATGCAGAGTCCGAAAGAGAGAGAGACGCAGCGTCCGAGAGAGAGAGAGACGCAGAGTCCGAGAGAGAGAGAGAGAGACGCAGAGTCTGAGAGAGAGAGACGCAGAGTCCGAGAGAGAGAGACGCAGAGTCCGAGCGAGAGACGCATAGTCCGAGAGAGAGACGCAGAGTCCGAGAGAGAGACGCAGAGTCCGAGAGAGAGACAGAATCTGGGAGAGAGACAGAATCTGAGAGACACCGAATCTAAAGAGAAACTGAGAGAGAGACACCTAATCTAAAGAGAAACTGAGCGAGAGACACCGAATCTGAGAGAGAGAGACAGCAACAGCGAATCTGAGAGAGAGACACCAACAACGAGTCTGAGAGAGAAAGAGAGACACCAACACCAAATCTGAGAGAGAGATACCAACACTGAATCTGAGAGAGAGAGAGATACCAACACCGAATCTGAGAGAGTAAGAGAGACACCAACACCGAATCTGAGAGAGAAAGAGAGACACCAATACCATATTTGTGAGAAAGAGAAGCAGTCACCAAATCAGAGAAAGAGAGAAAAACCGAATCTGAGAGAGAGCCACCAGATCTGAGAGAGAGACAAAATCTGAGAGAGGGAGTTCACAGAACCTGATAGAGAGGAGAATCAAAGAGAGAGAGAATCTGAGAGAGGGCGAGAGAGGCAGAGTCTGAGAGAGAGAGACAGAATCTGAGAGAGAGACAGAATCTGAGAGAGAGAGTGTGTGAGAGAGAGACACACAGAATCTGAGACAGGGAGAGAGACACAGAGTCTGAGAGAGAGAGAGAGACGAAGTGTCTGAGAGAGAGGGAGAGATGCAGAGTCTGAGAGAGAGAGACGCAGAGTCTGAGAGAGAGTGACGGAGAGTCCGAGAGAGAGAGAGGCGCAGAGTCTGAGAGAGAGAGAGAGGCAGCGTCCGAGAGAGAGAGAGACGCAGCGTCCGAGAGAGAGGGACGCAGAGTCCGAGAGAGAGAGAGACACAGAGTCCGAGAGAGAGAGAGAGACGCAGAGTCCGAGAGAGAGAGACGCAGAGTCCGAGAGAGCGACGCAGAGTCCGAGCGAGAGACGCAGAGTCCGAGAGAGAGACGCAGAGTCTGAGAGAGAGACAGAATCTGAGAGAAACCGAATCTAAAGAGAAACTGAGAGAGAGACACCTAATCGAAAGAGAAACTGAGCGAGAGACACCGAATCTGAGAGAGAGAGACACCAACAGCGAATCTGAGGGAGAGAGAGACAACAACAACGAATCAGAGAGAAAGAGAGACACCAACACCAAATCTGAGAGAGAGATACCAACACTGAATCTGAGAGAGAGAGAGATACCAACACCGAATCTGAGAGAGAAAGAGAGACACCAACACTGAATCTGATAGAGAAAGAGAGACACCAACACCAAATCTGAGCGAGAGATACCAACACTGAACCTGAGAGAGAGAGAGATACCAACACCGAATCTGAGAGAGAAAGAGAGACACCTACACCAAATCAGAGAGCGAGAGACACCAATACCAAATGTGACAGAAAGAGAAACAGACACCGAATCTGAGGCACCGAATCAGAGAGAGAGAGAGAAACCGAATCTGAGAGTGAGCCACCAGATCTGAGAGAGAGAGAAAATCTGAGAGAGAGAGGACACAGAACCTGAGAGAGAGGAGAATCGGAGAGAGAATCTGAGAGATGGCGAGAGAGGCAGAGTCTGAGAGAGAGAGACAGAATCTGAGAGAAACCGAATCTTAGGAGAAACTGAGAGAGAGACACCTATTTGAAAGAGAAACTGAGCGAGAGACACCGAATCTGAGAGAGAGAGACACCAACAGCGAATCTGAGGGAGAGAGAGACAACAACAACGAATCAGAGAGAAAGAGAGACACCAACACCAAATCTGAGGGAGAGATACCAACACTGAATCTGAGAGAGAGAGAGATACCAACACCGAATCTGAGAGAGAAAGAGAGACACCAACACTGAATCTGATAGAGAAAGAGAGACACCAACACCAATTCTGAGCGAGAGATACCAACACTGAACCTGAGAGAGAGAGTGATACCAACACCGAATCTGAGAGAGAAAGAGAGACACCAACAGCAAATCAGAGAGCGAGAGACACCGATACCAAATGTGACAGAAAGAGAAACAGACACCGAATCTGAGGCACCGAATCAGAGAGAGAGAGAGAAACCGAATCTGAGAGTGAGCCACCAGATCTGAGAGAGAGAAAATCTGAGAGAGAGAGGACACAGAACCTGAGAGAGAGGAGAATCAAAGAGAGAGAGAATCTGAGAGATGGCGAGAGAGGCAGAGTCTGAGAGAGAGAGACAGAATCTGAGAGAGAGACAGAATCAGAGAGAGAGTGTGTGAGAGAGAGAGACACACAGAATCTGAGAGAGGGAGAGAGACAGTCTGAGAGAGAGAGAGACGAAGAGTCTGAGAGAGAGGGAGAGATGCAGAGTATGAGAGAGAGAGACGCAGAGTCTGAGAGAGAGAGACGCAGAGTCCGAGAGAGAGAGAGACGCAGCGTCCGAGAGAGAGAGAGATGCAGAGTCCGAGAGAGAGAGAGACGCAGCGTCCGAGAGAGAGAGAGACGCAGAGTCCGAGAGAGAGGGAGACGCAGAGTCCGAGAGAGAGAGAGATGCAGAGTCCGAGAGAGAGAGACGCAGAATCCGAGCGAGAGACGCAGAGTCCGAGCGAGAGACGCAGAGTCCGAGAGAGAGACGCACAGTCTGAGAGAGAGACAGAATCTGAGAGAGAGACAGAATGTGAGAGACACCGAATCTAAAGAGAAACTGAGAGAGAGACACCTAATCTAAAGAGAAACTGAGCGAGAGACACTGAATCTGAGAGAGAGAGACACCAACCGCGAATCTGAGAGAGAGAGAGACACCAACAACGAATCTGAGAGAGAAAGAGAGACACCAACACCAAATCTGAGAGAGAGATACCAACACTGAATCTGAGAGAGAGAGAGATACCAACACCGAATCTGAGAGAGAAAGAGAGACACCAACACCGAATCTGAGAGAGAAAGAGAGACACCATCACCAAATCTGAGAGAGAGATACCAACACTGAATCTGAGAGAGAGTGAGATACCAACACCGAATCTGAGAGAGAAAGAGAGACACCAACACTGAATCTGAGAGAGAAAGAGAGACACCAACACCAAATCTGAGAGAGAGATACCAACACTGAATCTGAGAGAGAGAGAGATACCAACACCGAATCTGAGAGAGAAATAGAGACACCAACACCGAATCTGAGAGAGAAAGAGAGACACCAACACCGAATCTGAGAGAGAAAGAGACACACCATCACCAAATCTGAGAGAGAGATACCAACACTGAATCTGAGAGAGAGTGAGATACCAACACCGAATCTGAGAGAGAAAGAGAGACACCAACACAGAATCTGAGAGAGAAAGAGAGACACCAACAACAAATCTGAGAGAGAGATACCAACACTGAATCTGAGAGAGAGAGAGATACCAACACTGAATCTGAGAGAGAAATAGAGACACCAACACCGAATCTGAGAGAGAAAGAGAGACACCAACACCGAATCTGAAAGAGAAAGAGAGACACCAATACCAAATCTGTGAGAAAGAGAAGCAGACAACAAATCAGAGAGAGAGAGAAAAACCGAATCTGAGAGAGAGCCACCAGATCTGAGAGAGAGACAAAATCTGAGAGAGGGAGGACACAGAACCTGAGAGAGAGGAGAATCAAAGAGAGAGAGAATCTGAGAGAGGGCGAGAGAGGCAGAGTCTGAGAGAGAGAGACAGAATCTGAGAGAGAGAGTGTGTGAGAGAGAGACACACAGAATCTGAGAGAGGGAGAGAGAGAGTCTGAGAGAGAGAGATGAAGAGTCTGAGAGGGAGGGAGAGATGCAGAGTCTGAGAGAGAGAGACGCAGATTCTGAGAGAGAGAGACGCAGAGTCCGAGAGAGAGAGAGACGCAGCGTCCGAGAGAGAGAGAGAGACGCAGAGTCCGAGAGAGAGAGACGCAGAGTCCGAGAGAGAGAGAGACGCAGAGTCCGAGAGAGAGAGACCCAGAGTCCGAGCGAGAGACGCAGAGTCCGAGCGAGAGACGCAGAGTCCGAGAGAGAGACGCAGAGTCCGAGAGACAGACAGAATCTGAGAGAGAGACAGAATCTTAGAGACACCGAATCTAAAGAGAAACTGATAGAGAGACACCTAATCTAAAGAGAAACTGAGCGAGAGACACCGAATCTGAGAGAGAGAGACACCAACCGCGAATCTGAGAGAGAGACACCAACAACGAATCTGAGAGAGAAAGAGAGACACCAACACCAAATCTGAGAGAGAGATACCAACACTGAATCTGAGAGAGAGAGAGGTACCAACACCGAATCTGAGAGAGAAAGAGAGACACCAACACCGAATCTGAGAGAGAAAGAGAGACACCATCACCAAATCTGAGCGAGAGATACCAACACTGAATCTGAGAGAGAGTGAGATACCAACACCGAATCTGAGAGAGAAAGAGAGACACCAACACCGAATCTGAGAGAGAAAGAGAGACACCAACACTGAATCTGAGAGAGAAAGAGAGACACCAACACCAAATCTGAGAGAGAGATACCAACACTGAATCTGAGAGAGAGACAGAAACCAACACCGAATCTGACGTAGAAAGAGTGACACCAACACTGTATCTGAGAGTGAAAGAGAGACACCAACACCAAATCTGAGAGATACCAACACTGAACCTGAGAGAGAGAGAGATACCAACACCGAATCTGAGAGAGAAAGAGAGACACCAACACCAAATCAGAGAGAGAGAGACACCAATACCAAATCTGAGGGAAAGAGAAACAGACACCGAATGTGTGACACCGAATCAGAGAGAGAGAGAAAAACCGAATCTGAGAGTGAGCCACCAGATCTGAGAGAGAGAGAAAATCTGAGAGAGAGAGGACACAGAACCTGAGAGAGATGAGAATCGAAGAGAGAGAGAATCTGAGAGAGTGCAAGAGAGGCAGAGTCTGAGAGAGAGAGACAGAATCTGAGAGAGAGACAGAATCTGAGAGAGTGTGTGAGAGAGAGAGACATACAGAATCTGAGAGAGGGAGAGAGACACAGAGTCTGAGAGAGAGAGAGAGACGAAGAGTCTGAGAGTGAGGGAGAGATGCAGAGTCTGAGAGAGAGAGACGCAGAGTCTGAGAGAGAGAGATGGAGAGTCTGAGAGAGAGAGATGCAGAGTCCGAGAGAGAGAGAGGCAGAGTCCGAGAGAGAGACGCAGCGTCCGAGAGAGAGACGCAGCGTCCGAGAGAGAGAGACGCAGAGTCCGAGAGAGAGAAAGACGAAGCGTCCGAGAGAGAGAGAGACGCAGAGTCCGAGAGAGAGAGAGACGCAGAGTCCGAGAGAGAGAGACGCAGAGACTGAGCGAGAGACGCATAGACCGAGCGAGAGACGCACAGTCCGAGTGAGAGACAGAATCTAAGACAGAGACAGAATCTGAGAGACACCGAATCTAAAGAGAAACTGAGAGAGAGACAACTAATCTAAAGAGAAACTGAGCGAGGGACACCGAATCTGAGAGAGACACCAACAGCGAATCTGAGAGAGAGAGACACCAATAACGAATCTGAGAGAGAAAGAGACACACCAACAACGAATCTGAGAGAGAGATACCAACACTGAATCTGAGAGAGAGAGAGAGAGATACCAACACCGAATCTGAGAGAGAAAGAGAGACACCAACACTGAATCTGAGAGAGAAAGAGAGACACCAACACCAAATCAGAGAGATAGAGAAACAGACACCGAATCTGAGGCACCGAATCAGAGAGAGAGAGAGAAACCGAATCTGAGAGTGAGCCACCAGATCTGAAAGAGAGAGAAAATCTGAGAGAGAGAGGACACAGAACCTGAGAGAGAGGAGAATCGAGGAGAGGGGGAATCTGAGAGAGGGTGAGAGAGGCAGAGTCTGAGAGAGAGAGACAGAATCTGAGAGAGAGACAGAATCTGAGAGAGAGAGTGTGTGAGAGAGAGACACACAGAATCTGAGAGAGGGAGAGAGACACAGAGTCTGAGAGAGAGAGAGAGACGAAGAGTCTGAGAGAGAGGGAGAGATGCAGAGTCTGAGAGAGAAAGAGTGACACCAACACCAAATCTGAGAGAGAGAGAGTTACCAGCACCGAATCTGAGAGCGAGAGAGAGAGATACCAACACCGAATCTGTGAAAGAGAGAGACCGAACCTGAGAGAGAGAGAGACTGAACCTGAGAGGGAGAGAGAGACCGAACCTGAGAGAGAGAGAGACCGAACCTGAGAGAGAGAGACCGAACCTGAGAGAGAGGGAGACCGAGCCTGACAGAGAGACCGAATCTGACAGAGAGACACCAAATCTGACCGAGTGAGAGATTCAAAATCTGAGAGAGAGAGAGAGGACACAGAACCTGAGAGAGAGACCAAATTTGAGAGAGAGAGGCACCAAATCTGAGAGAGAGAGAATCTGTGAGAGATAGAGAGTCTGTAAGAGAGAGACAGACAGAGAGAGACAATCTCAGACAGATAGAGACAGGGAGAGAGAGACACACGGCATCTCAGAAAGAGAGTGAGACACTGAATCTGAGAGAGTGAGACACTGAATCTGAGAGAGTGAGACACCAAACTCGAGAGAGTCAAAATCTGAGAAGGACATAGAACCTGAGAGAGACGAGAATAGAAAAGAGAGAGAGAATCTGAGAGAGGTCGAGAAACACAGAATCTGAGAGAGAGAGACACACACAGAATCTGAGCGGGAGAGACAGAACCTGAGAGAGAGAGAGAGAGACACCAAATCTGAGAGAGAGAGAGAGGCACCAAATCTGAAAGAGAGAATTTGTAAGAGAGAGAGACAGAGAGAGAGAATCTCAGAGAGTGAGAGAGACAGAGAGAGAGACACAGCATCTGAGAGAGAGTGAGACACTGGATCTGAGAGAATGAGACACAGGATCTGAGAGAGAGAGAGACAATCTGAAAGAGAGAAAGAGAAAGAGAGAAAGAGAGAGAATCTGAGAGAGAGAGACACACAGAATCTGAGAGAGAGGGAGAGACACCGAGTCTGAGAGAGAGACAGAATCTGAGAGAGAAAGAAACACCAAATCTAAGAGAGACAGACAGACAGAGAGAAACAGAAACTGAGAGAGAGAGAGAGACATAGAATCTGAGAGAGAGAGGCACAGAATCTGAGAGAGAGGCAGAACCTGAGAGAGGGAGAGAGAGTGAGACACCAAATCTGAGAGAGTGAGACACCAAATCTGAGAGAGTGAGACACCAAATTTGAGAGAGAGACACTAAATTTGAGAGAGAGAGACACCAAATTTGAGAGAGACACCATATTTGAGAGAGAGAGAGAGACCAAATTTGAGAGAGAGATAATCTGAGAGAAAAAGTCTGAGAGAGAGACACACACAGAATCTGAGAGAGGGAGAGAAACAAAGAATGTGTGAGAGAGAGAAACATGCACACACCGAATCTGAGAGAGAGAGAGGCACAGAATCTGAGAGAGAGCACAGAATCTGAGAGAGAGACTGAATCTGAGAGAGAGAGATTGACTGAATCTGAGAGAGGGAGAGAGAGGAAGACAATGAATCTGAGAGAGAGAGACACAGAATCTGAGAGAGAGGCAGAACCTGAGAGAGGGAGAGAGAGTGAGACACCAAATCTGAGAGAGAAAAACACCAAATCTGAGAGAGAGAGAGAAAAAGACACCTAATCTGAGAGAGAGAGAGACACCAAGACTGGGAGAGGGAGAGACTGAATCTGAGAGAGAGAGATTGACTGAAGCTCAGAGGGGGAAAGAGAGTGAGAAACCGAAGCTGAGAGAGAGACACACAGGATCTGAGAGGCAGAACCTGAGAGAGGGAGAGAGAGTGAGACACTGAATCTGGGAGAGAGAAAGTGAGACACCAAATCTGGGAGAGAGAGAGAGAGAGAAACACCAGATCTGAGAGAGAATCTGAGAGAAAGAGAACCTGGGAGAGAGAAAGAGAGACAGACAGAGAGTGAGAGACAGAATCTGAGAGAGATACAGTGAATCTGAGAAAGAGAGAGAGAGTGTGAGACACTGAACCTGAGAGAGACAGACAGACAGAGAGAAACAGAAACTGAGAGAGACATAGAATCTAAGAGAGAGAAAGCGACAACAAATCTGAGAGAGAGAGAGAGACACCAAATCTAAGAGAGAGAGACACAGAATCTGAGAAAGAGGCAGAACCTGAGAGAGGGAGAGAGAGTGAGACACCAAATCTGAGAGAGAGACACCAAATTTGAGAGAGAGACACCAAATTTGAGAGAGAGACCCCAAATTTGAGAGAAAGAGAGACACCAAATTTGAGAGGGAGAAACCAAATTTGAGAGAGAGAAACACCAAATTTGAGAGAGAGAGAGAGACACCAAATCTGAGAGAGATAATCTGAGAGAAAGAGTCTGAGAGACACACACCGAATCTGAGAGAGAGGCACTGAATCTGAGAGAGAGAACCTGAGAGAGAGTGAGACGAAACCTGAAGAGAGAGTGAGAGACAGAATCTGAGTGAGAGATAGAGAGAGAGAATATGAGAGGGAGAGAGAGAATCAGAGAGAGTGTGTCTGAGAGAGAGACACACAGAATCTGAGAGAGGGAGAGCGACACAGAATCTTGGAGAGACTGCATCTGAGAGAGAAAGAGAGACAAAACGTCAGAGAGAGAGAGTGAGACACTGAATCAGAGAGAGAGATACACAGGATATGAGAGAGAGAGAGAATCTGAGAGAGAGAGACAGACCCTGAGAGAAGGAGAGAGAGCGCGACACCAAATCTGAGAAGGAGAGAGAGCGCGACACCAAATCTGAGAGAGAGAGAGAGACCGAATCTGAGAGAGAGAGAGAGAACGAATCTGAGAGAGAGAGAGACCGAATCTGAGAGAGAGAGAGACCGCATCTGATAGAGAGAGAGACCGAATCCGAGAGAGAGAGAGACCGAATCTGAGAGAGGCAGAACCTCAGAGAGGGAGAGAGAGTGAGACACTGAATCTGAGAGAGAGAGACACCAAATCTGAGAGAGGGAGAGAGAGAGAGAGACACCAAATCTGAGAGAGAGATAAACTGAGAGAAAGAGTCTGAGAGAGAGACACACACAGAATCTGAGAGAGGGAGAGACAAAGAATGTGTGAGAGAGAGAGGCACAGAATCTGAGAGAGAGACTGAATCTGAGAGAGAGAGATTGACTGAAGCTGAGAGAGGGAGAGAGAGTGAGACACAAAATCTGAGAGAGAGAGAGACACAGAATCTGAGAGGCAGAACCTGAGAGAGGGAGAGAGAATGAGACACCAAATCTGAGAGAAAAACACCAAATCTGAGAGAGAGAGAGAAAAAGACATCTAATCTGAGAGAGAGAGAGACACCGAGACTGAGAGAGGGAGAGACTGAATCTGAGAGAGAGAGATTGACTGAAGCTGAGAGAGGGAAAGAGAGTGAGAAACAGAATCTGAGAGAGAGGCAGAACCTGAGAGAGGGAGAGAGAGTGAGACACCGAATCTGAGAGAGAGACACAGAATCTGAGAGAGAATCTGAGAGAAAGAGAACCTGGGAGAGAGAGAGAAAGAGTGACAGACTGAGAGAGAGAGAGAAAGAGAATCTGAGAGAGAGAAAGAAACACCAAATCTGAGAGAGGCAGACAGACAGAGAGAAACAGAAACTGAGAGAGAGAGAGAGAGAGATAGAAACTAAGAGAGAGAAAGCGACAACAAATCTGAGAGAGAGAGAGACACCAAATCTGAGAGAGAAAGACACAGAATCTGAGAGGCAGAACCTGAGAGAGGGAAAGTGACACAGCAAATCTGAGAGAGACACCAAATTTGAGAGAGAGACACCAAATTTGAGAGAGAGAGACACCAAATTTGAGAGAGAGAGCGAGACACCAAATTTGAGAGAGAGACACCAAATTTGAGAGAGAGACACCAAATTTGAGAGAGAGAGAGAGAGAGACACCAAATTTGAGAGAGAGCGAGACACCAAATTGGAGAGAGAGAGAGACACCAAATTTGAGAGAGAGAGAGACACCAAATCTGAAAGAGAGATAATCTGAGAGAAAGAGTCTGAGAGAGAGACACACACAGCATCTGAGAGAGAGTGAGACACTGAATCTGAGAGAGAGAGAGAACCTGAGAGAGAGAGTGAGACTAAAGCTGAAGAGAGAGTGGGAGACAGAATTTGAATGAGAGATAAAGAGAGAGAATCTGAGAGGGAGAGAGAGAATCAGAGAGAGTGTGTCTGAGAGAGAGAGACACACAGAGTCTGAGAGAGGGAGAGCGACACAAAGTCTGGGAGAGAGAGACTGCATCTGAGAGAGAAAGAGAGACAAAACCTCAGGGAGAGAGAGTGAGACACAATCAAAGAGAGAGATCCACAGGATATGAGAGAGAGAGAGAATCTGAGAGAGAGAGACAGAACCTGAGAGAAGGAGAGAGAGCGCGACACCAAATCTGAGAGAGGGAGAGTCCGAATCTGAGAGAGGCAGAACCTCAGAGAGGGAGAGAGAGTGAGACACTGAATCTGAGAGAGAGAGACACCAAATCTGAGAGAGGGAGGGAGAGAGAGAGACACTGAATCTGTGAGAGAGAGATTGACTGAAGCTGAGAGAGGGAGAGAGAGTGAGACACTGAATCTGAGAGAGAGACACAGAATCTTAGAGAGAGGCAGAACCTGAGAGAGGGAGAGAGAGAGTGAGACACCAAATCTGAGAGAGAAAAACACCAAATCTGAGAGAGTGAAAAAGACATCTAATCTGAGAGAGAGAGACAGAGACACCAGAACTGAGAGAATCTGAGAGAAAGAGAACCTGGGAGAGAGAGAGAAAGAGAGAGAGACTGAGAGAGAGAGAGAGACAGAATCTGAGAGAGATACAGTGAACCTGAGAAAGAGAGAGAGAGAGTGAGACACCGAATCTGAGAGAGACAGACAGAGAGAACCAGAAACTGAGAGAGAGAGAGAGAGAGACATAGAATCTAAGAGAGAGAAAGCGACAACAAATCTGAGAGAGAGAGAGAGACACCAAATCTGACAGAGAGAGACACAGAATCTGAGAAAGAGGCAGAACCTGAGAGAGGGAGAGAGAATGAAACACCAAACCTGAGAGAGTGAAACACCAAATCTGAGACAGAGAGACACCAAATTTGAGAGAGAGGGAGGGACACCAAATTTGAGAGAGAGAGAGACACCAAATTTGAGAGAGAGAGAGACACCAAATTTGAGAGAGAGAGAGGGACACCAAATTTGAGAGAGAGAGAGAGACACCAAATTTGAGAGAGAGAGAGAAACACCAAATTTGAGAGAGAGAGAGACAGCAAATCTGAGAGAGAGATAATCTGAGAGAAAGAGTCTGAGAGAGAGACACACACAGCATCTGAGAGAGGGACACTGAATCTGAGAGAGAGAGAGAACCTGAGAGAGAGAGTGAGAGTAAACCTGAAGAGAGAGTGAGAGACAGAATCTGAGTGAGAGATAGAGAGAAAGAATCTGAGAGGGAGAGGGAGAATCAGAGAGAGTGTGTCTGAGAGAGGGACACACAGAATCTGAGAGAGGGAGAGCGACACAGAATCTGGGAGAGAGAGACTGCATCTGAGAGAGAAAGAGAGACAAAACGTCAGAGAGAGAGAGTGAGACACTGAATCAGAGAGAGAGATAGACAGGATATGAGAGAGAGAGAATCTGAGAGAGAGAGACAGAACCTGAGAGAAGGAGAGAGAGCGCGACACCAAATCTGAGAGAGGGAGAGAAAAAGACACCTAATCTGAGAGAGAGAGAGACACCAAGACTGGGAGAGGGAGAGACTGAATCTGAGAGAGAGAGATTGACTCAAGCTCAGAGAGGGAAAGAGAGTGAGAAACCGAAGCTGAGAGAGAGACACACAGGATCTGAGAGGCAGAACCTGAGAGAGGGAGAGAGAGTGAGACACTGAATCTGGGAGAGAGAAAGTGAGACACCAAATCTGAGAGAGAGAGAGAGAAAGAGACACCAAATCTGGGAGAGAGAGAGAGAGAGAAACACCAGATCTGAGAGAGAATCTGAGAGAAAGAGAACCTGGGAGAGAGAAAGAGAGACAGACAGAGAGAGAGAGAGACAGAATCTGAGAGAGATACAGTGAATCTGAGAAAGAGAGAGAGAGTGTGAGACACTGAACCTGAGAGAGACAGACAGACAGAGAGAAACAGAAACTGAGAGAGAGAGAGAGACATAGAATCTAAGAGAGAGAAAGCGACAACAAATCTGAGAGAGAGAGAGAGACACCAAATCTAAGAGAGAGAGACACAGAATCTGAGAAAGAGGCAGAACCTGAGAGAGGGAGAGAGAGTGAGACACCAAATCTGAGAGAGAGACACCAAATTTGAGAGAGAGACACCAAATTTGAGAGAGAGACCCCAAATTTGAGAGAAAGAGAGACACCAAATTTGAGAGGGAGAAACCAAATTTGAGAGAGAGAAACACCAAATTTGAGAGAGAGAGAGAGACACCAAATCTGAGAGAGATAATCTGAGAGAAAGAGTCTGAGAGACACACACCGAATCTGAGAGAGAGGCACTGAATCTGAGAGAGAGAACCTGAGAGAGAGTGAGACGAAACCTGAAGAGAGAGTGAGAGACAGAATCTGAGTGAGAGATAGAGAGAGAGAATATGAGAGGGAGAGAGAGAATCAGAGAGAGTGTGTCTGAGAGAGAGACACACAGAATCTGAGAGAGGGAGAGCGACACAGAATCTTGGAGAGACTGCATCTGAGAGAGAAAGAGAGACAAAACGTCAGAGAGAGAGAGTGAGACACTGAATCTGAGAGAGAGAGAGAACCTGAGAGAGAGAGTGAGACTAAAGCTGAAGAGTGAGTGGGAGACAGAATTTGAATGAGAGATAAAGAGAGAGAATCTGAGAGGGAGAGAGAGAATCAGAGAGAGTGTGTCTGAGAGAGAGAGACACACAGAGTCTGAGAGAGGGAGAGCGACACAAAGTCTGGGAGAGAGAGACTGCATCTGAGAGAGAAAGAGAGACAAAACCTCAGGGAGAGAGAGTGAGACACAATCAAAGAGAGAGATCCACAGGATATGAGAGAGAGAGAGAATCTGAGAGAGAGAGACAGAACCTGAGAGAAGGAGAGAGAGCGCGACACCAAATCTGAGAGAGGGAGAGTCCGAATCTGAGAGAGGCAGAACCTCAGAGAGGGAGAGAGAGTGAGACACTGAATCTGAGAGAGAGAGACACCAAATCTGAGAGAGGGAGGGAGAGAGAGAGACACTGAATCTGTGAGAGAGAGATTGACTGAAGCTGAGAGAGGGAGAGAGAGTGAGACACTGAATCTGAGAGAGAGACACAGAATCTTAGAGAGAGGCAGAACCTGAGAGAGGGAGAGAGAGAGTGAGACACCAAATCTGAGAGAGAAAAACACCAAATCTGAGAGAGTGAAAAAGACATCTAATCTGAGAGAGAGAGACAGAGACACCAGAACTGAGAGAATCTGAGAGAAAGAGAACCTGGGAGAGAGAGAGAAAGAGAGAGAGACTGAGAGAGAGAGAGACAGAATCTGAGAGAGATACAGTGAACCTGAGAAAGAGAGAGAGAGAGTGAGAAACCGAATCTGAGAGAGACAGACAGAGAGAACCAGAAACTGAGAGAGAGAGAGAGAGAGACATAGAATCTAAGAGAGAGAAAGCGACAACAAATCTGAGAGAGAGAGAGACACCAAATCTGACAGAGAGAGACACAGAATCTGAGAAAGAGGCAGAACCTGAGAGAGGGAGAGAGAATGAAACACCAAACCTGAGAGAGTGAAACACCAAATCTGAGACAGAGAGACACCAAATTTGAGAGAGAGGGAGGGACACCAAATTTGAGAGAGAGAGAGACACCAAATTTGAGAGAGAGAGAGACACCAAATTTGAGAGAGAGAGAGGGACACCAAATTTGAGAGAGAGAGAGAGACACCAAATTTGAGAGAGAGAGAGAAACACCAAATTTGAGAGAGAGAGAGACAGCAAATCTGAGAGAGAGATAATCTGAGAGAAAGAGTCTGAGAGAGAGACACACACAGCATCTGAGAGAGGGACACTGAATCTGAGAGAGAGAGAGAACCTGAGAGAGAGAGTGAGAGTAAACCTGAAGAGAGAGTGAGAGACAGAATCTGAGTGAGAGATAGAGAGAAAGAATCTGAGAGGGAGAGGGAGAATCAGAGAGAGTGTGTCTGAGAGAGGGACACACAGAATCTGAGAGAGGGAGAGCGACACAGAATCTGGGAGAGAGAGACTGCATCTGAGAGAGAAAGAGAGACAAAACGTCAGAGAGAGAGAGTGAGACACTGAATCAGAGAGAGAGATAGACAGGATATGAGAGAGAGAGAATCTGAGAGAGAGAGACAGAACCTGAGAGAAGGAGAGAGAGCGCGACACCAAATCTGAGAGAGGGAGAGAAAAAGACACCTAATCTGAGAGAGAGAGAGACACCAAGACTGGGAGAGGGAGAGACTGAATCTGAGAGAGAGAGATTGACTCAAGCTCAGAGAGGGAAAGAGAGTGAGAAACCGAAGCTGAGAGAGAGACACACAGGATCTGAGAGGCAGAACCTGAGAGAGGGAGAGAGAGTGAGACACTGAATCTGGGAGAGAGAAAGTGAGACACCAAATCTGAGAGAGAGAGAGAGAAAGAGACACCAAATCTGGGAGAGAGAGAGAGAGAGAAACACCAGATCTGAGAGAGAATCTGAGAGAAAGAGAACCTGGGAGAGAGAAAGAGAGACAGACAGAGAGAGAGAGAGACAGAATCTGAGAGAGATACAGTGAATCTGAGAAAGAGAGAGAGAGTGTGAGACACTGAACCTGAGAGAGACAGACAGACAGAGAGAAACAGAAACTGAGAGAGAGAGAGAGACATAGAATCTAAGAGAGAGAAAGCGACAACAAATCTGAGAGAGAGAGAGAGACACCAAATCTAAGAGAGAGAGACACAGAATCTGAGAAAGAGGCAGAACCTGAGAGAGGGAGAGAGAGTGAGACACCAAATCTGAGAGAGAGACACCAAATTTGAGAGAGAGACACCAAATTTGAGAGAGAGACCCCAAATTTGAGAGAAAGAGAGACACCAAATTTGAGAGGGAGAAACCAAATTTGAGAGAGAGAAACACCAAATTTGAGAGAGAGAGAGAGACACCAAATCTGAGAGAGATAATCTGAGAGAAAGAGTCTGAGAGACACACACCGAATCTGAGAGAGAGGCACTGAATCTGAGAGAGAGAACCTGAGAGAGAGTGAGACGAAACCTGAAGAGAGAGTGAGAGACAGAATCTGAGTGAGAGATAGAGAGAGAGAATATGAGAGGGAGAGAGAGAATCAGAGAGAGTGTGTCTGAGAGAGAGACACACAGAATCTGAGAGAGGGAGAGCGACACAGAATCTTGGAGAGACTGCATCTGAGAGAGAAAGAGAGACAAAACGTCAGAGAGAGAGAGTGAGACACTGAATCAGAGAGAGAGATACACAGGATATGAGAGAGAGAGAGAATCTGAGAGAGAGAGACAGACCCTGAGAGAAGGAGAGAGAGCGCGACACAAATCTGAGAGAGAGAGAGAGACTGAATCTGAGAGAGAGAGAGACCGAATCTGAGAGAGGCAGAACCTGAGAGAGGGAGAGAGAGTGAGACACTGAATCTGAGAGAGAGAGACACCAAATCTGGGAGAGGGAGAGAGAGAGAGAGACACCAAATCTGAGAGAGAGATAAACTGAGAGAAAGAGTCTGAGAGAGAGAGACACACACAGAATCTGAGAGAGGGAGAAACAAAGAATGTGTGAGAGAGAGAGAAACACGCACACACCGAATCTGAGAGAGAGAGAGGCACAGAATCTGAGAGAGAGAGAGGCACAGAATCTGAGAGAGAGAGAGAGACTGAATCTGAGAGAGATTGACTGAAGCTGAGAGAGGGAGAGAGAGTGAGACACCGAATCTGAGAGAGAGAGACACAGAATCTGAGAGGCAGAACCTGAGAGAGGGAGAGAGAGAGTGAGACACCAAATCTGAGAGAGAGACACCAAACTTAAGAGAGAGACACCAAATTTAAGAGAGAGAGAGAGACACCAATTTTAGAGACACCAAATTTGAGAGAGAGACACCAAATTTGAGAGAGAGAGACACCAAATTTGAGAGAAGTAGACACACCAAATTTGAGAGAGAGAGTGAGACTAAACCTGAAGAGAGAGTGGGAGACAGAATCTGTGTGAGAGATAGAGAGAGAGAATCTGAGAGGGAGAGCGAGAATCAGAGAAAGTGTGTGTGAGAGAGAGAGACACACAGAATCTGAGAGAGGGAGAGCGACACAGAATCTGGGAGAGAGAGACTGCATCTGAGAGAGAAAGAGAGACAAAACCTCAGGGAGAGAAAGTGAGACACTGAATCAAAGAGAGAGATCCACAGGATATGAGAGAGAGAGAGAATCAGAGAGAGACCGAATCTGAGAGAGAGAGAGACCGAATCTGAGAGAGGCAGAACCTGAGAGAAGGAGAGAGAGTGAGACACTGAATCTGAGAGAGAGAGACACCTAATCTGAGAGAGGGAGGGAGAGAGAGAGACACTGAATCTGTGAGAGAGAGAGACACCAAATCTGAGTGAGAGATAATCTGAGAGAAAGAGTCTGAGAGAGAGACACACACAGAATCTGAGAAAGAGAGAGAGAGACAAAGAATGTGTGAGAGAGAAAGAAACACGCACACACCGAATCTGAGAAAGAGAGAAGCACCGAATCTGAGAGAGAGGCTCAGAATCTGAAAGAGAGAGAGAGGCACAGAATCTGAGAGAGAGAGAGACTGAATCTGAGAGAGAGAGATTGACTGAAGCTGAGAGAGGGAGAGAGAGTGAGACACTGAATCTGAGAGAGAGACACAGAATCTGAGAGAGAGGCAGAACCTGAGAGAGGGAGAGAGAGTGAGACACCAAATCTGAGAGAGAAAAACACCAAATCGGAGAGAGTGAAAAAGACATCTAATCTGAGAGAGAGAGAGACAGAGACACCAGATCTGAGAGAGAATCTGAGAGAAAGAGAACCTGGGAGAGAAAGAGAAAGAGAGACAGACTGAGAGAGAGAAAGAGAGACAGAATCTGAGAGAGATACAGTGAATCTGAGAAAGAGAGAGAGAGTGAGACACCGAATCTGAGAGAGACAGACAGACAGAGAGAAACAGAAACTGAGAGAGAGAGAGAGAGACATAGAATCTAAGAGAGAGAAAGCAACAACAAATCAGAGAGAGAGAGAGAGACACCAAATCTGAGAGAGAGAGACACAGAATCTGAGAGAGAGGCAGAGCCTGAGAGAGGGAGAGAGAGTGAAACACCAAATCTGAGAGAGTGAAACACCAAATCTGAGAGAGAGAGACACCAACTTTGAGAGACACCAAATTTGAGAGACAGAGAGACACCAAATTTGAGAGAGAGGGACACCAAATTTGAGAGAGAGAGAGAGACACCAAATTTGAGAGAGAGAGAGAGACACCAAATTTGAGAGAGAGAGAGAGAGACACCAAATTTGAGAGAGAGAGAGGCACACCAAATTTGAGAGAGAGAGAGAGACACCAATTTCAGAGAGAGAGAGAAACACCAAATTTGAGAGAGAGAGAGACACCAAATTTGAGAGAGAGAGACACCAAATCTGAGAGAGAGATAATCTGAGGGAAAGAGTCTGAGAGAGAGACACACACAGCATCTGAGTGAGAGAGAGAACCATAGAGAGACAGTGAGACTAAACCTGAAGAGAAAGTGGGAGACAGAATCTGAGTGAGAGATAGAGAGAGAGAATCTGAGAGGGAGAGAGAGAATCAGAGAGAGTGTGTCTGAGAGAGGGACACACAGAATCTGAGAGAGGGAGAGCGACACAGAATCTGGGAGAGAGAGACTGCATCTTAGAGAGCAAGAGAGACAAAACGTCAGAGAGAGAGAGTGAGACAGTGAATCAGAGAGAGAGATACACAGGATATGAGAGAGAGAGAGAATCTGAGAGAGAGAGACAGAACCTGAGAGAAGGAGAGAGAACGCGACACCAAATCTGAGAGAGGGAGAGATCAAATCTGAGAGAGAGAGACCGAATCTGAGAGAGAGAGAGAGTCCGAATCTGAGAGAGAGAGAGAGACCGAATCTGATAGAGGCAGAACCTGAGAGAGGGAGAGAGAGTGAGACACTGAATCTGAGAGAGAGATAAACTGAGAGAAAGAGTCTGAGAGAGAGACTCACACACAGAATCTGAGAGAGGGAGAGACAAAGAATGTGTGAGAGAGAGAGAAACACGCACACACCGAATCTGAGAGAGAGAGAAGCACCGAATCTGAGAGAGAGAGAGGCACAGAATCTGAGAGAGAGAGAGGCACAGAATCTGAGAGAGAGAGGCACAGAATCTGAGACAGAGAGAGAGACTGAATCTGAGAGAGAGATTGACTGAAGCTGAGAGAGGGAGAGAAAGTGAGACATCGAATCTGAGAGAGAGAGAGAGACACAGAATCTGAGAGAGAGGCAGAACCTGAGAGAGAGTGAGACACCAAATCTGAGAGAGAGAAACACCAAATCTGAGAGTGACAGAGAGACACCGAGACTGAGAGAGGGAGAGACTGAATCTGAGAGAGAGAGATTGACTGAAGCTGAGAGAGGGAAGGAAAGTGAGAAACCGAATCTGAGAGAGAGACACACAGAATCTGAGAGAGAGGCTGAACCTGAGAGAGGGAAAGAGAGTGAGACACTGAATCTGGGAGAGAGAAAGAGACACCAAATCTGGGAGGGAGAGAGAGACACCGGATCTGAGAGAGAGAATCTGGGAGAAAGAGAACCTGGGAGAGAGAGAAGGAGAGACAGACTGAGAGGGAGAGAGAGAGACAGAATCTGAGAGAGATACAGTGAATCTGAGAATGAGAGAGATTGAGAGACCGAATCTGAGAGAGAAAAAGAAACACCGAATCTGAGAGAGACAGACAGAGAGAAACAGAAACTGAGAGAGAGAGACATAGAATATCCAAGAGAAACGACAACAAATCTCAGAGAGAGAGACACCAAATCTGAGAGAGAGAGACACAGAATCAGAGAGAGAGAGACACAGAATCTGAGAGAGAGAGACACCAAATTTGAGAGAGACACCAAATTTGAGAGAGAGACACCAAATTTGAGAGAGAGAGAGAGAAAGAGACACCAAATCTGGGCGAGAGAGAGAGAGAGAGAGAGAAACACCAGATCTGAGAGAGAATCTGAGAGAAAGAGAACGTGGGAGAGAGAAAGAGAGAAAGACAGAGAGAAAGAATCTGAGAGAGATACAGTGAATCTGAGAAAGTGAGAGAGTGAGACACCGAATCTGAGAGAGACAGACAGACAGAGAGAAACAGAAACTGAGAGAGAGAGAGAGAGACATAGAATCTAAGAGAGAGAAAGCGACAACAAATCTGAGAGAGAGAGAGAGAGACACCAAATCTGAGAGAGAGAGACACAGAATCTGAGAGAGAGGCAGAACCTGAGAGAGGGAGAGAGAGTGAGACACCAAATCTGAGAGAGAGACACCAAATTTAAGAGAGAGACACCAAATTTGAGAGAGAGAGAGAGACACCAAATTTGAGAGAAAGACACCTATTTTGAGAGACCCCAAATTTGAGAGAAAGAGAGAGACACCAAATTTGAGAGAGAGAGACCAAATTTGAGAGAGAGAAACACGAAATTTGAGAGAGAGAGAGAGAGAGACACCAAATCTTAGAGAGATAATCTGAGAGAAAGAGTCTGAGAGAGAGATACACACCGACTCTGAGAGAGAGACACTGAATCTGAGAGAGAGAGAGAACCTCAGAGAGAGTGAGACTAAACCTGAAGAGAGAGTGAGAGACAGAATCTGAGTGAGAGATAGAGAGAGAGAATATGAGAGGGAGATAGAGAATCAGAGAGAGTGTGTCTGAGAGAGAGACACAGAGAATCTGAGAGAGGGAGAGCGACACAGAATCTGGGAGAGACTGCATCTGAGAGAGAAAGAGAGACAAAACATCAGAGAGAGAGAGTGAGAAACTGAATCAGAGAGAGAGATACACAGGATATGAGAGAGAGAGAATCTGAGAGAGAGAGACAGAACCTGAGAGAAGGAGAGAGAGCGCGACACCAAATCTGAGAGAGAGATAATCTGAGTGAAAGAGTCTGAGAGAGAGACACACACAACATCTGAGAGAGGGACACTGAATCTGAGAGAGAGAGAGAACCTGAGAGAGAGAGTGAGAGTAAACCTGAAGAGAGAGTGAGAGACAGAATCTGAGTGAGAGATAGAGAGAAAGAATCTGAGAGGGAGAGAGAGAATCAGAGAGAGTGTGTCTGAGAGAGGGACACACAGAATCTGAGAGAGGGAGAGCGACACAGAATCTGGGAGAGACTGCATCTGAGAGAGAAAGAGAGACAAAACATCAGAGAGAGAGAGTGAGAAACTGAATCAGAGAGAGAGATACACAGGATATGAGAGAGAGAGAATCTGAGAGAGAGAGACAGAACCTGAGAGAAGGAGAGAGAGCGCGACACCAAATCTGAGAGAGAGATAATCTGAGAGAAAGAGTCTGAGAGAGAGACACACACAACATCTGAGAGAGGGACACTGAATCTGAGAGAGAGAGAGAACCTGAGAGAGAGAGTGAGAGTAAACCTGAAGAGAGAGTGAGAGACAGAATCTGAGTGAGAGATAGAGAGAAAGAATCTGAGAGGGAGAGAGAGAATCAGAGAGAGTGTGTCTGAGAGAGGGACACACAGAATCTGAGAGAGGGAGAGCGACACAGAATCTGGGAGAGAGAGACTGCATCTGAGAGAGAAAGAGAGACAAAACGTCAGAGAGAGAGAGTGAGACACTGAATCAGAGAGAGAGAGATACACAGGATATGAGAGAGAGAATCTGAGAGTGAGAGACAGAACCTGAGAGAAGGAGAGAGAGCGCGACACCAAATCTGAGAGAGGGAGAGATCGAATCTGAGAGAGAGAGACCGAATCTGAGAGAGAGAGAGAGTCCGAATCTGAGAGAGAGAGAGACCGAATCTGAGAGAGGCAGAACCTGAGAGAGGGAGAGAGAGTGAGACACTGAATCTGAGAGAGAGATAAACTGAGAGAAAGAGTCTGAGAGAGAGACTCACACACAGAATCTGAGAGAGGGAGAGACAAAGAATGTGTGAGAGAGAGAGAAACACGCACACACCGAATCTGAGAGATAGAGAAGCACTGAATCTGAGAGAGAGAGGCACAGAATCTGAGAGAGAGAGAGGCACAGAATCTGAGAGAGAGAGGCACAGAATCTGAGAGAGAGAGAGAGAGAGAGACTGAATCTGAGAGAGATAGATTGACTAAAGCTGAGAGAGGGAGAGAAAGTGAGACATCGAATCTGAGAGAGAGAGAGACACAGAATCTGAGAGGGAGTAACACCAAATCTGAGAGTGAGAGAGAGACACCGAGACTGAGAGAGGGAGAGACTGAATCTGAGAGCGAGAGATTGAATGAAGCTGAGAGAGGGAAAGAGAGTGAGAAACCGATTCTGAGAGAGAGACACACAGATTCTGAGAGAGTTGCAGAACCTGAGATAGGAAGAGAGAGTGAGACACTGAATCTTTGAGACAGAAAGAGACACCAAATCTGGGAGGGAGAGAGAGAGACACCGGATCTGAGTGAGAGAATCTGGGAGAAAGAGAACCTGGGAGAGAGAGAGAAAGAGAGACAGACTGAGAGAGAGAGAGACAGAATCTGAGAGAGATACAGTGAATCTGAGAATGAGAGAGAGAGTGAGAGACCGAATCTGAGAGAGAAAAAGAAACAACGAATCTGAGGGAGACAGACAGACAGAGAAAACAGAAACTGAGAGAGAGAGAGACATAGAATCTACAAGAGAAACGACAACAAATCTGAGAGAGAGAGACACCAAATCTGAGAGAGAAAGACACAGAATCTGAGAGAGAGAGACACAGAATCTGAGAGACACAGAATCTGAGAGACACAGAATCTGAGAGAGACACAGAATCTGAGAGAGAGAGACACCAAATTTGAGAGAGAGAGACACCAAATTTGAGAGAGAGAGACACACTAAATTTGTGAGAGAGAGAGAGAGACACCAAATTTGAGAGAGAGACACCAAATTTGAGAGAGAGAGAGAGAAAGAGACACCAAATCTGGGAGAGAGAGAGAGAAACACCAGATCTGAGAGAGAATCTGAGAGAAAGAGAACGTGGGAGAGAGAAAGAGAGACAGACAGAGAGAAACAGAAACTGAGAGAGAGAGAGAGACACACACAGAATCTGAGAGAGGGAGAGACAAAGAATGTGTGAGAGAGAGAGAAACATGCACACACCGAATCTGAGAGAGAGAGAGGCACCGAATCTGAGAGAGAGGCACAGAATCTGAGAGAGAGAGAGGCACAGAATCTGAGAGAGAGAGAGACTGAATCTGAGAGAGAGAGATTGACTGAAGCTGAGAGAGGGAGAGAGAGTGAGACACCGAATCTGAGAGAGAGAGACACATAATCTGAGAGAGAGGCAGAACCTGAGAGAGGGAGAGAGAGTGAGACACCAAATCTGAAGAAAAACACCAAATCTGAGAGAGAGAGAGAAAAAGACACCTAATCTGAGAGAGAGAGAGACACCGAGACTGAGAGAGGGAGAGACTGAATCTGAGAGAGAGAGATTGACTGAAGCTGAGAGAGGGAAAGAGAGTGAGAAACAGAATCTGAGAGAGAGGCAGAACCTGAAAGGGGGAGAGAGAGTGAGACACTGAATAAGGGAGAGAGAGAGAGAGAGACACTGGATCTGAGAGAGAGAATCTGAGAGAAAGAGAACCTGGGAGAGAGAGAGAAAGAGTGACAGACTGAGAGAGAGAGAGAGAGAGAGAGAATCTGAGAGAGAGAAAGAAACACCAAATCTGAGAGAGAATCTGAGAGAAAGAGAACGTGGGAGAGAGAAAGAGAGACAGACAGAGAGAGAGACAGAATCTGAGAGAGATACAATGAATCTGAGAAAGGGAGAGAGTGAGGCACCGAATCTGAGAGAGACAGACAGACAGAGAGAAACAGAAACTGAGAGAGAGAGACATAGAAACTAAGAGAGGGAAAGCGACAACAAATCTGAGAGAGAGACACCAAATCTGAGAGAGAGACACTGAATCTGAGAGGCAGAACCTGAGAGAGGGAAAGTGCCACACCAAATCTGAGAGAGACACCAAATTTGAGAGAGACAACAAATTTGAGAGAGACACCAAATTTGAGAGAGAGCGAGACACCAAATTTGAGAGAGACACCAAATTTGAGAGACACCAAATTTGAGAGAGAGACACCAAATTTGAGAGAGAGACACCAAATTTGAGAGAGAGAGAGACACCAAATTTGAGAGAGAGAGCAAGACACCAAATTTGAGAGAGAGAGAGACACCAAATCTGAGAGAGAAATAATCTGAGAGAAAGAGTCTGAGAGAGAGACACACACAGCATCTGAGAGAGAGAGAACCAGAGAGAGAGAGTGAGACTAAACCTGAAGAGAGAGTGGGAGACAGAATCTGAGTGAGAGATAGAGAGAGAGAATCTGAGAGGGAGAGAGAAAATCAGAGAGAGTGTGTCTGAGAGAGGGACACACAGAATCTGAGAGAGGGAGAGCGACACAGAATCTGGGAGAGAGAGACTGCATCTGAGAGAGGGAGACAAAACATCAGAGAGAGAGAGTGAGACACTGAATCAGAGAGAGAGATACACAGGATATGAGAGAAAGAGAGAATCTGAGAGAGAGAGACAGAACCTGAGAGAAGGAGAGAGAGCGTGACACAAATCTGAGAGAGAGAGAGAGAGACCGAATCTGAGAGAGAGAGAGACCGAATCTGAGAGAGGCAGAACCTGAGAGAGGGAGAGAGAGTGAGACACTGAATCTGAGAGAGAGAGACACCAAATCTGGGAGAGGGAGAGAGAGAGAGAGACACCAAATCTGAGAGAGAGATAAACTGAGAGAAAGAGTCTGAGAGAGAGATCACACACAGAATCTGAGAGAGGGAGAAACAAAGAATGTGTGAGAGAGAGAGAAACACGCACACACCGAATCTGAGAGAGAGAGAGGCACAGAATCTGAGAGAGAGAGAGAGACTGAATCTGAGAGAGATTGACTGAAGCTCAGAGAGGGAGAGAGAGTGAGACACCGAATCTGAGAGAGAGAGACACAGAATCTGAGAGGCAGAACCTGACAGAGGGAGAGAGAGAGAGTGAGACACCAAATCTGAGAGAGAGACCAAACTTAAGAGAGAGACACCAAATTTAAGAGAGAGAGAGACACCAATTTGAGAGACACCAAATTTGAGAGAGAGACACCAAATTTGAGAGAGAGAGACACCAAATTTGAGAAAAGTAGAGACACCAAATTTGAGAGAGAGAGAGAGACACCAAATCTGAGAAAGAGATAATCTGAGAGAAAGAGTCTGAGAGAGAGACACACACACACAGCATCTGAGAGAGAGTGAGACACTGAATCTGAGAGAGAGAGAGTACCTGAGAGAGAGAGTGAGACTAAACCTGAAGAGAGAGTGGGAGACAGAATCTGTGTGAGAGATAGAGAGAGAGAATCTGAGAGGGAGAGCGAGAATCAGAGAAAGTGTGTCTGAGAGAGAGAGACACACAGAATCTGAGAGAGGGAGAGCGACACAGAATCTGGGAGAGAGAGACTGCATTTGAGAGAGAAAGAGAGACACACCTCAGGGAGAGAGAGTGAGACACTGAATCAAAGAGAGAGATCCACAGGATATGAGGGAGAGAGAGAATCTGAGAGAGAGAGACAGAACCTGAGAGAAGGAGAGAGAGCGCGACACCAAATCTGAGAGAGAGAGAGACCGAATCTGAGAGAGGCAGAACCTGAGAGAAGGAGAGAGTGAGACACTGAATCTGAGAGGGAGAGGCACCAAATCTGTGAGAGGGAGGGAGAGAGAGAGACACTGAATCTGTGTGAGAGAGAGAGAGACACCAAATCTGAGTGAGAGATAATGTGAGAGAAAGAGTCTGAGAGAGAGACACACACAGAATCTGAGAAAGAGAGAGACAAAGAATGTGTGAGAGAGAAGGAAACACGCACACACCGAATCTGAGAAAGAGAGAAGCACCGAATCTGAGAGAGAGAGAGGCTCAGAATCTGAGAGAGAGAGAGAGGCACAGAATCTGAGAGAGAGAGAGACTGAATCTGAGAGAGAGATTGACTGAAGCTGAGAGAGGGAGAGAGAGTGAGACACTGAATCTGAGAGAGAGACACAGAATCTGAGAGAGAGGCAGAACCTGAGAGAGGGAGAGAGAGTGAGACACCAAATCTGAGAGAGAAAAACACCAAATCGGAGAGAGTGAAAAAGACATCTAATCTGAGAGAGAGAGAGACAGAGACACCAGATCTGAGAGAGAATCTGAGAGAAAGAGAACCTGGGAGAGAGAGAGAAAGAGAGACAGACTGAGAGAGAGAGAGACAGAATCTGAGAGAGATACAGTGAATCTGAGAAAGAGAGAGAGAGTGAGACACCGAATCTGAGAGAGACAGACAGACAGAGAGAAACAGAAACTGAGAGAGAGAGAGAGAGAGACATAGAATCTAAGAGAGAGAAAGCAACAACAAATCAGAGAGAGAGAGAGAGACACCAAATCTGAGAGAGAGAGACACAGAATCTGAGAGAGAGGCACAACCTGAGAGAGGGAGAGAGAGTGAAACACCAAATCTGAGAGAGAGAGACGCCAAATCTGAGAGAGAGAGACACCAAATTTGAGAGACACCAAATTTGAGAGACAGAGAGACACCAAATTTGAGAGAGAGAGAGACACCAAATTTGAGAGAGAGAGAGAGACACCAAATTTGAGAGAGAGAGACACCAAATCTGAGAGAGAGATAATCTGAGAGAAAGAGTCTGAGAGAGAGACACACACAGCATCTGATTGAGAGAGAGAACCATAGAGAGACAGTGAGACTAAACCTGAAGAGAAAGTGGGAGACAGAATCTGAGTGAGAGATAGAGAGAGAGAATATGAGAGGGAGAGAGAGAATCAGAGAGAGTGTGTCTGAGAGAGGGACAGACAGAATCTGAGAGAGGGAGAGCGACACAGAATCTGGGAGAGAGAGACTGCATTTGAGAGAGAAAGAGAGACAAAACGTCAGAGAGAGAGAGTGGGACACTGAATCAGAGAGAGAGATACACAGGATATGAGAGAGGGAGAGAATCTGAGAGAGAGTGACAGAACCTGAGAGAAAGAGAGAGAGCGCGACACCAAATCTGAGAGAGAGAGAGATCGAATCTGAGAGAGAGAGACCGAATCTGAGAGAGAGAGAGAGTCCGAATCTGAGAGAGAGAGAGACCGAATCTGAGAGAGGCAGAACCTGAGAGAGGGAGAGGGAGTGAGACACTGAATCTGAGAGAGAGATAAACTGAGAGAAAGAGTCTGAGAGAGAGACTCACACAGAATCTGAGAGAGGGAGAGACAAAGAATGTGTGAGAGAGAGAGAAACACGCACACACCGAATCTGAGAAAGAGAGAAGCACTGAATCTGAGAGAGAGAGAGGCACAGAATCTGAGAGAGAGAGGCACAGAATCTGAGACAGAGAGAGAGACTGACTCTGAGAGAGAGAGAGTGACTGAAGCTGAGAGAGGGAGAGATAGTGAGACATCGAATCTGAGAGAGAGAGAGAGACACAGAATCTGAGAGAGAGGCAGAACCTGAGAGAGGGAGAGAGAGTGAGACACCAAATCTGAGAGAGAGAAACACCAAATCTGAGAGTGACAGAGAGACACCAAGACTGAGAGAGGGAGAGACTGAATCTGAGAGAGAGAGATTGACTGAAGCTGAGAGAGGGAAAGAGAGTGAGAAACCGAATCTGAGAGAGAGACACACAGAATCTGAGAGAGAGGCTGAACCTGAGAGAGGGAAAGAGAGTGAGACACTGAATCTGGGAGAGAGAAAGAGACACCATATCTGGGAGGGAGAGAGAGACACCGGATCTGAGAGAGAGAATCTGGGAGAAAGAGAACCTGGGAGAGAGAGAGAAGGAGAGACAGACTGAGAGCGAGAGAGAGACAGAATCTGAGAGAGATACAGTGAATCTGAGAATGAGAGAGAGAGTGAGAGACCGAATCAGAGAGAGAAAAAGAAACACCGAATCTGAGAGAGACAGACAGAGAGAAACAGAAACTGAGAGAGAGAGACATAGAATATCCAAGAGAAATGACAACAAATCTCAGAGAGAGAGACACCAAATTTGAGAGAGAGAGACAAACCAAATTTGAGAGAGAGAGAGAGAGACACACCAAATTTGAGAGAGAGAGAGAGAAAGAGACACCAAATCTGGGAGAGAGAGAGAGAGAGAAACACCAGATCTGAGAGAGAATCTGAGAGAAAGAGAACGTGGGAGAGAGAAAGAGAGACAGACAGAGAGAAAGAATCTGAGAGAGATACAGTGAATCTGAGAAAGAGAGAGAGTGAGACACCAAATCTGAGAGAGACAGACAGACAGAGAGAAACAGAAACTGAGAGAGAGAGAGAGACATAGAATCTAAGAGAGAGAAAGCGACAACAAATCTGAGAGAGAGAGAGACACCAAATCTGAGAGAGAGAGACACAGAATCTGAGAGGCAGAACCTGAGAGAGGGAAAGTGACACACCAAATCTGAGAGAGACACCAAATTTGAGAGAGAGACACCAAATTTGAGAGAGAGCGAGACACCAAATTTGAGAGAGACACCAAATTTGAGAGACACCAAATTTGAGAGAGAGACACCAAATTTGAGAGAGAGACACCAAATTTGAGAGAGAGAGAGAGAGACACCAAATTTGAGAGAGAGAGCGAGGCACCAAATTTGAGAGAGAGAGAGACACCAAATCTGAGAGAGAGATAATCTGAGAGAAAGAGTCTGAGAGAGAGACACACACAGCATCTGAGAGAGAGAGAGAGAACCAGAGAGAGAGTGAGACTAAACCTGAGGAGAGAGTGGGAGACAGAATCTGAGTGAGAGATAGAGAGAGTGAATCTGAGAGGGAGAGAGAGAATCAGAGAGAGTGTGTCTGAGAGAGGGACACACAGAATCTGAGAGAGGGAGAGCGACACAGAATCTGGGAGAGAGAGACTGCATCTGAGAGAGAGAGACAAAACATCAGAGAGAGAGAGTGAGACACTGAATCAGAGAGAGAGATACACAGGATATGAGAGAGAGAGAGATAGACAGAACCTGAGAGAAGGAGAAAGAGCGCGACACAAAATCTGAGAGAGAGAGAGAGACCGAATCTGAGAGAGAGAGAGACCGAATCTGAGAGAGGCAGAACCTGAGAGAGGGAGAGAGAGTGAGACACTGAATCTGAGAGAGAGAGACACCAAATCTTAGAGCGGGAGAGAGAGAGAGAGACACCAATTCTGAGAGAGAGATAAACTGAGAGAAAGAGTCTGAGAGAGAGAAATACACACAGAATCTGAGAGAGGGAGAAACAAAGAATGTGTGAGAGAGAGAGAAACACGCACACACCGAATCTGAGAGAGAGAGAGGCACAGAATCTGAGAGAGAGAGAGAGACTGAATCTGAGAGAGATTGACTGAAGCTGAGAGAGGGAGAGAGGGTGAGGCACCAAATCTGAGACAGAGAGACACAGAATCTGAGAGAGAGGCAGAACCTGAGAGAGGGAGAGAGAGTGAGACACCAAATCTGAGAGACACCAAATTTAAGAGAGAGACACCAAATTTGAGAGAGAGACACCAAATTTGAGAGACACCAAATTTGAGAGAGACAGCAAATTTGAGAGAGAGAGACACCAAATTTGAGAGAAGTAGAGAGAGACACCAAATTTGAGAGAGAGAGAGAGAGACACCAAATCTGAGAGAGAGATAATCTGAGAGAAAGAGTCTGAGAGAGAGACACATACAGCATCTGAGAGAGAGTGAGACACTGAATCTGAGAGAGAGAGAGAACCTGAGAGAGAGAGAGTGAGACTAAAGCTGAAGAGAGAGTGGGAGACAGAATCTGAGTGAGAGATAGAGAGAGAGAATCTGAGAGGGAGAGCGAGAATCAGAGAGAGTGTGTCTGAGAGAGAGAGACACACAGAATCTGAGAGAGGGAGAGCGACACAGAATCTGGGAGAGAGAGACTGCATCTGAGAGAAAGAGACAAAACCTCAGGGAGTGAGAGTGAGACACTGAATCAAAGAGAGAGATCCACAGGATATGAGAGAGAGAGAGAATCTGAGAGAGAGAGACAGAACCTGAGAGAAGGAGAGAGAGCGCGACACCAAATCTGAGAGAGGAAGAGACCGAATCTGAGAGAGAGAGACAGAATCTGAGAGAGAGAGAGAGACCGAATCTGAGAGAGAGAGAGACCGAATCTGAGAGAGGCAGAACCTGAGAGAGGGAGAGAGAGTGAGACACTGAATCTGAGAGAGAGAGACACCAAATCTGAGAGAGGTAGGGAGAGAGAGAGAGAGACACCAAATCTGAGAGAGAGATAATCTGAGAGAAAGAGTCTGAGAGAGAGACACACACAGAATCTGAGAAAGAGAGAGAGAGACAAAGAATGTGTGAGAGAGAAAGAAACACGCACACACCGAATCTTAGAAAGAGAAAAGCACCAAATCTGAGAGAGATAGAGGCACAGAATCTGAGAGAGAGAGAGAGAGGCACAGAATCTGAGAGAGAGAGAGACTGAATCTGAGAGAGAGAGATTGACTGAAGCTGAGAGAGGGAGAGAGAGTGAGACACTGAATCTGAGAGAGAGACACAGAATCTGAGAGAGAGGCAGAACCTGAGAGAGGGAGAGAGAGTGAGACACCAAATCTGAGAGAGAAAAACACCAAATCTGAGAGAGTGAAAAAGACATCTAATCTGAGAGAGAGAGAGACAGAGACACCAGAACTGAGAGAGAATCTGAGAGAAAGAGAACCTGGGAGAGAGAGAGAAAGAGAGAGAGACTGAGAGAGAGAGAGACAGATTCTGAGAGAGATACAGTGAACCTGAGAAAGAGAGAGAGAGAGAGTGAGACACCAAATCTGAGAGAGAGAGACACAGAATCTGAGAGGCAGAACCTGAGGGAGGGAGAATGAGTGAGACACCAAATCTGAGAGAAAAACACCAAATCTGAGAGAGAGAGAGAAAAAGACATCTAATCTGAGAGAGAGAGAGACACCGAGACTGAGAGAGGGAGAGACTGAATCTGAGAGAGAGAGATTGACTGAAGCTGAGAGAGGGAAAGAGAGTGAGAAACAGAATCTGAGAGAGAGGCAGAACCTGAGAGGGGGAGAGAGAGTGAGACACTGAATCTGGGAGAGAGAGAGACACTGGATCTGAGAGAGAGAATCTGAGAGAAAGAGAAACTGGGAGAGAGAGAGAAAGAGTGACAGACTGAGAGAGAGAGAGAGAGAATCTGAGAGAGAGAAAGCGACAACAAATCTGAGAGAGAGAGAGACACCAAATCTGAGAGAGAGAGACACAGAATCTGAGAGGCAGAACCTGAGAGAGGGAAAGTGACACACCAAATCTGAGAGAGACACCAAATTTGAGAGAGAGACACCAAATTTGAGAGAGAGCGAGACACCAAATTTGAGAGAGACACCAAATTTGAGAGACACCAAATTTGAGAGAGAGACACCAAATTTGAGAAATAGACACCAAATTTGAGAGAGAGAGAGAGACACCAAATTTGAGAGAGAGAGCGAGGCACCAAATTTGAGAGAGAGAGAGACACCAAATCTGAGAGAGAGATAATCTGAGAGAAAGTGACTGAGAGAGAGACACACACAGCACCTGAGAGAGAGAGAGAGAACCAGAGAGAGAGTGAGACTAAACTTGAGGAGAGAGTGGGAGACAGAATCTGAGTGAGAGATTTAGAGAGAGAATCTGAGAGGGAGAGAGAGAATCAGAGAGAGTGTGTCTGAGAGAGGGACACACAGAATCTGAGAGAGGGAGAGCGACACAGAATCTGGGAGAGAGAGACTGCATCTGAGAGAAAGAGACAAAACATCAGAGAGAGAGAGTGAGACACTGAATCAGAGAGAGAGATACACAGGATATGAGAGAGAGAGAGAGAGACAGAACCTGAGAGAAGGAAAAAGAGCGCGACACCAAATCTGAGAGAGAGAGAGAGAGACCGAATCTGAGAGAGAGAGAGACCGAATCTGAGAGAGGCAGAACCTGAGAGAGGGAGAGAGAGTGAGACACTGAATCTGAGAGAGAGAGACACCAAATCTGAGAGAGGGAGAGAGAGAGAGAGACACCAAATCTGACAGAGAGATAAACTGAGAGAAAGAGTCTGAGCGAGAGAGACACACACAGAATCTGAGAGAGGGAGAAACAAAGAATGTGCGAGAGAGAGAGAAACACGCACACACCGAATCTGAGAGAGAGAGAGGCACAGAATCTGAGAGAGAGAGAGACACAGAATCTGGGAGAGAGGCAGAAACTGAGAGAGGGAGAGAGAGTGAGACACCAAATCTGAGAGAGAGACACCAAATTTAAGAGAGAGACACCAAATTTGAGAGAGAGAGAGACACCAAATTTGAGAGACACCAAATTTGAGAGAGAGACACCAAATTTGAGAGAGAGAGAAACCAAATTTGAGAGAATTAGAGACAGACACCAAATTTGAGAGAGAGAGAGAGAGACACCAAATCTGAGAGAGAGATAATCTGAGAGAAAGAGTCTGAGAGAGAGACACATACAGCATCTGAGAGAGAGTGAGACACTGAATCTGAGAGAGAGAGAGAACCTGAGAGAGAGAGTGAGACTAAAGCTGAAGAGAGAGTGGGAGACAGAATCTGAGTGAGAGATAGAGAGAGAGAATCTGAGAGGGAGAGAGAGAATCAGAGAGAGTGTGTCTGAGAGAGAGAGACACACAGAATCTGAGAGAGGGAGAGCGACACAGAATCTGGGAGAGAGAGAATGCATCTGAGAGAAAGAGACAAAACCTCAGGGAGTGAGAGTGAGACACTGAATCAAAGAGAGAGATCCACAGGATATGAGAGAGAGAGAGAATCTGAGAGAGAGAGACAGAACCTGAGAGAAGGAGAGAGAGCGCGACAACAAATCTGAGAGAAGGAGAGACAGAATCTGAGAGAGAGAGACAGAATCTGAGAGAGAGATAGAGACCGAATCTGAGAGAGAGAGAGTCCGAATCTGAGAGAGGCAGAACCTGAGAGTGGGAGAGAGAGTGAGACACTGAATCTGAGAGAGAGAGACACCAAATCTGAAAGAGAGGTAGGGAGAGAGAGAGACACTGAATCTGTTAGAGAGAGAGAGACACCAAATCTGAGAGAGAGATAATCTGAGAGAAAGAGTCTGAGAGAGAGACACACACAGAATCTGAGAAAGAGAGAGAGACAAAGAATGTGTGAGAGAGAAAGAAACACGCACACACTGAATCTGAGAAAGAGAGAAGCACCAAATCTGAGAGAGATAGAGGCACAGAATCTGAGAGAGAGAGAGAGAGGCACAGAATCTGAGAGAGAGAGAGACTGAATCAAGAGAGAGAGAGATTGACTGAAGCTGAGAGAGGGAGAGAGAGTGAGACACTGAATCTGAGAGAGAGACACAGAATCTGAGAGAGAGGCAGAACCTGAGAGAGGGAGAGAGAGTGAGACACCAAATCTGAGAGGGAGAAACACCAAATCTGAGAGAGTGAAAAAGACATCTAATCTGAGAGAGAGAGAGACAGAGACACCAGAACTGAGAGAGAATCTGAGAGAAAGAGAACCTGGGAGAGAGAGAGAAAGAGAGAGAGACTGAGAGAGAGAGAGACAGATTCTAAGAGAGATACAGTGAACCTGAGAAAGAGAGAGAGAGAGAGTGGGACACCGAATCTGAGAGAGACAGACAGACAGAGAGAAACAGAAACTGAGAGAGAGAGAGAGAGAGAGAGACATAGAATCTAAGAGAGAGAAAGCGACAACAAATCTGAGAGAGAGAGAGAGACACAGAATCTGAGAAAGAGGCAGAACCTGAGAGAGGGAGAGAGAGTGAAACACCAAATCTGAGAGAGAGATAATCTGAGAGAAAGAGTCTGAGAGAGAGACACACACAGCATCTGAGAGAGAGTGAGACACTGAATCTGAGAGAGAGAGAGAACCTGAGAGAGAGAGTGAGACTAAACCTGAAGAGAGAGTGGGAGACAGAATCTGTGTGAGAGATAGAGAGAGAGAATCTGAGAGGGAGAGCGAGAATCAGAGAAAGTGTGTCTGAGAGAGAGAGACACACAGAATCTGAGAGAGGGAGAGCGACACAGCATCTGGGAGAGAGAGACTGCATTTGAGAGAGAAAGAGAGACAAAACCTCAGGGAGAGAGAGTGAGACACTGAATCAAAGAGAGAGATCCACAGGATATGAGGGAGAGAGACTGAATCTGAGAGAGAGAGATAGAACCTGAGAGAAGGAGAGAGAGCGCGACACCAAATCTGAGAGAGAGAGAGACCGAATCTGAGAGAGGCAGAACCTGAGAGAAGGAGAGAGTGAGACACTGAATCTGAGAGAGAGAGACACCAAATCTGAGAGAGGGAGGGAGAGAGAGAGACACTGAATCTGTGTGAGGGAGAGAGAGACACCAAATCTGAGTGAGAGATAATGTGAGAGAAAGAGTCTCAGAGAGAGACACACACAGAATCTGAGAAAGAGAGAGACAAAGAATGTGTGAGAGAGAAGGAAACACGCACACACCGAATCTGAGAAAGAGAGAAGCACCGAATCTGAGAGAGAGAGAGGCTCAGAATCTGAGAGAGAGAGAGAGGCACAGAATCTGAGAGAGAGAGAGACTGAATCTGAGAGAGAGAGATTGACTGAAGCTGAGAGAGGGAGAGAGAGTGAGACACTGAATCTGAGAGAGAGACACAGAATCTGAGAGAGAGGCAGAACCTGAGAGAGGGAGAGAGAGTGAGACACCAAATCTGAGAGAGAAAAACACCAAATCGGAGAGAGTGAAAAAGACATCTAATCTGAGAGAGAGGGAGACAGAGACACCAGATCTGAGAGAGAATCTGAGAGAAAGAGAACCTGGGAGAGAGAGAGAAAGAGAGACAGACTGAGAGAGAGAGAGACAGAATCTGAGAGAGATACAGTGAATCTGAGAAAGAGAGAGAGAGTGAGACACCGAATCTGAGAGAGACAGACAGACAGAGAGAAACAGAAACTGAGAGAGAGAGAGAGAGACATAGAATCTAAGAGAGAGAAAGCAACAACAAATCAGAGAGAGAGAGAGAGAGACACCAAATCTGAGAGAGAGAGACACAGAATCTGAGAGAGAGGCACAACCTGAGAGAGGGAGAGAGAGTGAAACACCAAATCTGAGAGAGAGAGACGCCAAATCTGAGAGAGAGAGACACCAAATTTGAGAGACACCAAATTTGAGAGACAGAGAGACACCAAATTTGAGAGAGAGAGAGGGACACCAAATTTGAGAGAGAGAGAGAGACACCAAATTTGAGAGAGAGAGAGAGACACCAAATTTGTGAGAGAGAGAGACCAAATCAGAGAGAGATAATCTGAGAGAAAGAGTCTGAGAGAGAGACACACACAGCATCTGATTGAGAGAGAGAACCATAGAGAGACAGTGAGACTAAACCTGAAGAGAAAGTGGGAGACAGAATCTGAGTGAGAGATAGAGAGAGAGAATCTGAGAGGGAGAGAGAGAATCAGAGAGAGTGTGTCTGAGAGAGGGACAGACAGAATCTGAGAGAGGGAGAGCGACACAGAATCTGGGAGAGAGAGACTGCATTTGAGAGAGAAAGAGAGACAAAACGTCAGAGAGAGTGAGTGGGACACTGAATCAGAGAGAGAGATACACAGGATATGAGAGAGAGAGAGAATCTGAGAGAGAGTGACAGAACCTGAGAGAAGGAGAGAGAGCGCGACACCAAATCTGAGAGAGAGAGAGATCGAATCTGAGAGAGAGAGACCGAATCTGAGAGAGAGAGAGAGTCCGAATCTGAGAGAGAGAGAGAGACCGAATCTGAGAGAGGCAGAACCTGAGAGAGGGAGAGAGAGTGAGACACTGAATCTGAGAGAGAGATAAACTGAGAGAAAGAGTCTGAGAGAGAGACTCACACAGAATCTGAGAGAGGGAGAGACAAAGAATGTGTGAGAGAGAGAGAAACACGCACACACCGAATCTGAGAAAGAGAGAAGCACCGAATCTGAGAGAGAGAGGCAAAGAATCTGAGAGAGAGAGAGGCACAGAATCTGAGACAGAGAGAGAGACTGAATCTGAGAGAGAGAGGCACAGAATCTGAGAGAGAGAGAGGCACAGAATCTGAGACAGAGAGAGAGACTGAATCTGAGAGAGAGAGATTGACTGAAGCTGAGAGAGGGAGAGATAGTGAGACATCGAATCTGAGAGAGAGAGAGAGACACAGAATCTGAGAGAGAGGCAGAACCTGAGAGAGGGAGAGAGAGTGAGACACCAAATCTGAGAGAGAGAAACACCAAATCTGAGAGTGACAGAGAGACACCAAGACTGAGAGAGGGAGAGACTGAATCTGAGAGAGAGAGATTGACTGAAGCTGAGAGAGGGAAAGAGAGTGAGAAACCGAATCTGAGAGAGAGACACACAGAATCTGAGAGAGAGGCTGAACCTGAGAGAGGGAAAGAGAGTGAGACACTGAATCTGGGAGAGAGAAAGAGACACCATATCTGGGAGGGAGAGAGAGACACCGGATCTGAGAGAGAGAATCTGGGAGAAAGAGAACCTGGGAGAGAGAGAGAAGGAGAGACAGACTGAGAGCGAGAGAGAGACAGAATCTGAGAGAGATACAGTGAATCTGAGAATGAGAGAGAGAGTGAGAGACCGAATCAGAGAGAGAAAAAGAAACACCGAATCTGAGAGAGACAGACAGAGAGAAACAGAAACTGAGAGAGAGAGACATAGAATATCCAAGAGAAATGACAACAAATCTCAGAGAGAGAGACACCAAATCTGAGAGAGAGAGACACAGAATCAGAGAGAGAGAGAGACACAGAATCTGAGAGGCACAGAATCTGAGAGAGAGAGACACCAAATTTGAGAGAGACACCAAATTTGAGAGAGAGAGACAAACCAAATTTGAGAGAGAGAGAGAGAGACACACCAAATTTGAGAGAGAGAGAGAGAAAGAGACACCAAATCTGGGAGAGAGAGAGAGAGAGAAACACCAGATCTGAGAGAGAATCTGAGAGAAAGAGAACGTGGGAGAGAGAAAGAGAGACAGACAGAGAGAAAGAATCTGAGAGAGATACAGTGAATCTGAGAAAGAGAGAGAGTGAGACACCAAATCTGAGAGAGACAGACAGACAGAGAGAAACAGAAACTGAGAGAGAGAGAGAGACATAGAATCTAAGAGAGAGAAAGCGACAACAAATCTGAGAGAGAGAGAGACACCAAATCTGAGAGAGAGAGACACAGAATCTGAGAGGCAGAACCTGAGAGAGGGAAAGTGACACACCAAATCTGAGAGAGACACCAAATTTGAGAGAGAGACACCAAATTTGAGAGAGAGCGAGACACCAAATTTGAGAGAGACACCAAATTTGAGAGACACCAAATTTGAGAGAGAGACACCAAATTTGAGAGAGAGACACCAAATTTGAGAGAGAGAGAGAGACACCAAATTTGAGAGAGAGAGCGAGGCACCAAATTTGAGAGAGAGAGAGACACCAAATCTGAGAGAGAGATAATCTGAGAGAAAGAGTCTGAGAGAGAGACACACACAGCATCTGAGAGAGAGAGAGAGAACCAGAGAGAGAGTGAGACTAAACCTGAGGAGAGAGTGGGAGACAGAATCTGAGTGAGAGATAGAGAGAGTGAATCTGAGAGGGAGAGAGAGAATCAGAGAGAGTGTGTCTGAGAGAGGGACACACAGAATCTGAGAGAGGGAGAGCGACACAGAATCTGGGAGAGAGAGACTGCATCTGAGAGAGAGAGACAAAACATCAGAGAGAGAGAGTGAGACACTGAATCAGAGAGAGAGATACACAGGATATGAGAGAGAGAGAGATAGACAGAACCTGAGAGAAGGAGAAAGAGCGCGACACAAAATCTGAGAGAGAGAGAGAGACCGAATCTGAGAGAGAGAGAGACCGAATCTGAGAGAGGCAGAACCTGAGAGAGGGAGAGAGAGTGAGACACTGAATCTGAGAGAGAGAGACACCAAATCTTAGAGAGGGAGAGAGAGAGAGAGACACCAATTCTGAGAGAGAGATAAACTGAGAGAAAGAGTCTGAGAGAGAGAAATACACACAGAATCTGAGAGAGGGAGAAACAAAGAATGTGTGAGAGAGAGAGAAACACGCACACACCGAATCTGAGAGAGAGAGAGGCACAGAATCTGAGAGAGAGAGAGAGACTGAATCTGAGAGAGATTGACTGAAGCTGAGAGAGGGAGAGAGAGTGAGGCACCAAATCTGAGACAGAGAGACACAGAATCTGAGAGAGAGGCAGACCCTGAGAGAGGGAGAGAGAGTGAGACACCAAATCTGAGAGACACCAAATTTAAGAGAGAGACACCAAATTTGAGAGAGAGACACCAAATTTGAGAGACACCAAATTTGAGAGAGACAGCAAATTTGAGAGAGAGAGACACCAAATTTGAGAGAAGTAGAGAGAGACACCAAATTTGAGAGAGAGAGAGAGAGACACCAAATCTGAGAGAGAGATAATCTGAGAGAAAGAGTCTGAGAGAGAGACACATACAGCATCTGAGAGAGAGTGAGACACTGAATCTGAGAGAGAGAGAGAACCTGAGAGAGAGAGAGTGAGACTAAAGCTGAAGAGAGAGTGGGAGACAGAATCTGAGTGAGAGATAGAGAGAGAGAATCTGAGAGGGAGAGCGAGAATCAGAGAGAGTGTGTCTGAGAGAGAGAGACACACAGAATCTGAGAGAGGGAGAGCGACACAGAATCTGGGAGAGAGAGACTGCATCTGAGAGAAAGAGACAAAACCTCAGGGAGTGAGAGTGAGACACTGAATCAAAGAGAGAGATCCACAGGATATGAGAGAGAGAGAGAATCTGAGAGAGAGAGACCGAATCCGAGAGAGAGAGAGACCGAATCTGAGAGAGGCAGAACCTGAGAGAGGGAGAGAGAGTGAGACACTGAATCAGAGAGAGAGAGACACCAAATCTGAGAGAGAGATAAACTGAGAGAAAGAGTCTGAGAGAGAGACACACACAGAATCTGAGAGAGGGAGAGACAAAGAATGTGTGAGAGAGAGAGAAACATGCACACACCGAATCTGAGAGAGAGAGAGGCACCGAATCTGAGAGAGAGAGAGGCACAGAATCTGAGAGAGAGAGAGGCACAGAATCTGAGAGAGAGAGAGACTGAATCTGAGAGAGAGAGATTGACTGAAGCTGAGAGAGGGAGAGAGAGTGAGACACCGAATCTGAGAGAGAGAGACACATAATCTGAGAGAGAGGCAGAACCTGAGAGAGGGAGAGAGAGTGAGACACCAAATCTGAAGAAAAACACCAAATCTGAGAGAGAGAGAGAAAAAGACACCTAATCTGAGAGAGAGAGAGACACCGAGACTGAGAGAGGGAGAGACTGAATCTGAGAGAGAGAGATTGACTGAAGCTGAGAGAGGGAAAGAGAGTGAGAAACAGAATCTGAGAGAGAGGCAGAACCTGAAAGGGGGAGAGAGAGTGAGACACTGAATAAGGGAGAGAGAGAGAGAGAGACACTGGATCTGAGAGAGAGAATCTGAGAGAAAGAGAACCTGGGAGAGAGAGAGAAAGAGTGACAGACTGAGAGAGAGAGAGAGAGAGAGAGAATCTGAGAGAGAGAAAGAAACACCAAATCTGAGAGAGAATCTGAGAGAAAGAGAACGTGGGAGAGAGAAAGAGAGACAGACAGAGAGAGAGACAGAATCTGAGAGAGATACAATGAATCTGAGAAAGAGAGAGAGTGAGGCACCGAATCTGAGAGAGACAGACAGACAGAGAGAAACAGAAACTGAGAGAGAGAGACATAGAAACTAAGAGAGGGAAAGCGACAACAAATCTGAGAGAGAGACACCAAATCTGAGAGAGAGACACTGAATCTGAGAGGCAGAACCTGAGAGAGGGAAAGTGCCACACCAAATCTGAGAGAGACACCAAATTTGAGAGAGACAACAAATTTGAGAGAGACACCAAATTTGAGAGAGAGCGAGACACCAAATTTGAGAGAGACACCAAATTTGAGAGACACCAAATTTGAGAGAGAGACACCAAATTTGAGAGAGAGACACCAAATTTGAGAGAGAGAGAGACACCAAATTTGAGAGAGAGAGCAAGACACCAAATTTGAGAGAGAGAGAGACACCAAATCTGAGAGAGAAATAATCTGAGAGAAAGAGTCTGAGAGAGAGACACACACAGCATCTGAGAGAGAGAGAACCAGAGAGAGAGAGTGAGACTAAACCTGAAGAGAGAGTGGGAGACAGAATCTGAGTGAGAGATAGAGAGAGAGAATCTGAGAGGGAGAGAGAAAATCAGAGAGAGTGTGTCTGAGAGAGGGACACACAGAATCTGAGAGAGGGAGAGCGACACAGAATCTGGGAGAGAGAGACTGCATCTGAGAGAGGGAGACAAAACATCAGAGAGAGAGAGTGAGACACTGAATCAGAGAGAGAGATACACAGGATATGAGAGAAAGAGAGAATCTGAGAGAGAGAGACAGAACCTGAGAGAAGGAGAGAGAGCGTGACACAAATCTGAGAGAGAGAGAGAGAGACCGAATCTGAGAGAGAGAGAGACCGAATCTGAGAGAGGCAGAACCTGAGAGAGGGAGAGAGAGTGAGACACTGAATCTGAGAGAGAGAGACACCAAATCTGGGAGAGGGAGAGAGAGAGAGAGACACCAAATCTGAGAGAGAGATAAACTGAGAGAAAGAGTCTGAGAGAGAGATCACACACAGAATCTGAGAGAGGGAGAAACAAAGAATGTGTGAGAGAGAGAGAAACACGCACACACCGAATCTGAGAGAGAGAGAGGCACAGAATCTGAGAGAGAGAGAGAGACTGAATCTGAGAGAGATTGACTGAAGCTCAGAGAGGGAGAGAGAGTGAGACACCGAATCTGAGAGAGAGAGACACAGAATCTGAGAGGCAGAACCTGACAGAGGGAGAGAGAGAGAGTGAGACACCAAATCTGAGAGAGAGACCAAACTTAAGAGAGAGACACCAAATTTAAGAGAGAGAGAGACACCAATTTGAGAGACACCAAATTTGAGAGAGAGACACCAAATTTGAGAGAGAGAGACACCAAATTTGAGAAAAGTAGAGACACCAAATTTGAGAGAGAGAGAGAGACACCAAATCTGAGAAAGAGATAATCTGAGAGAAAGAGTCTGAGAGAGAGACACACACACACAGCATCTGAGAGAGAGTGAGACACTGAATCTGAGAGAGAGAGAGAACCTGAGAGAGAGAGTGAGACTAAACCTGAAGAGAGAGTGGGAGACAGAATCTGTGTGAGAGATAGAGAGAGAGAATCTGAGAGGGAGAGCGAGAATCAGAGAAAGTGTGTCTGAGAGAGAGAGACACACAGAATCTGAGAGAGGGAGAGCGACACAGAATCTGGGAGAGAGAGACTGCATTTGAGAGAGAAAGAGAGACACACCTCAGGGAGAGAGAGTGAGACACTGAATCAAAGAGAGAGATCCACAGGATATGAGGGAGAGAGAGAATCTGAGAGAGAGAGACAGAACCTGAGAGAAGGAGAGAGAGCGCGACACCAAATCTGAGAGAGAGAGAGACCGAATCTGAGAGAGGCAGAACCTGAGAGAAGGAGAGAGTGAGACACTGAATCTGAGAGGGAGAGGCACCAAATCTGTGAGAGGGAGGGAGAGAGAGAGACACTGAATCTGTGTGAGAGAGAGAGAGAGACACCAAATCTGAGTGAGAGATAATGTGAGAGAAAGAGTCTGAGAGAGAGACACACACAGAATCTGAGAAAGAGAGAGACAAAGAATGTGTGAGAGAGAAGGAAACACGCACACACCGAATCTGAGAAAGAGAGAAGCACCGAATCTGAGAGAGAGAGAGGCTCAGAATCTGAGAGAGAGAGAGAGGCACAGAATCTGAGAGAGAGAGAGACTGAATCTGAGAGAGATTGACTGAAGCTGAGAGAGGGAGAGAGAGTGAGACACTGAATCTGAGAGAGAGACACAGAATCTGAGAGAGAGGCAGAACCTGAGAGAGGGAGAGAGAGTGAGACACCAAATCTGAGAGAGAAAAACACCAAATCGGAGAGAGTGAAAAAGACATCTAATCTGAGAGAGAGAGAGACAGAGACACCAGATCTGAGAGAGAATCTGAGAGAAAGAGAACCTGGGAGAGAGAGAGAAAGAGAGACAGACTGAGAGAGAGAGAGACAGAATCTGAGAGAGATACAGTGAATCTGAGAAAGAGAGAGAGAGTGAGACACCGAATCTGAGAGAGACAGACAGACAGAGAGAAACAGAAACTGAGAGAGAGAGAGAGAGAGACATAGAATCTAAGAGAGAGAAAGCAACAACAAATCAGAGAGAGAGAGAGAGAGACACCAAATCTGAGAGAGAGAGACACAGAATCTGAGAGAGAGGCACAACCTGAGAGAGGGAGAGAGAGTGAAACACCAAATCTGAGAGAGAGAGACGCCAAATCTGAGAGAGAGAGACACCAAATTTGAGAGACACCAAATTTGAGAGACAGAGAGACACCAAATTTGAGAGAGAGAGAGACACCAAATTTGAGAGAGAGAGAGAGACACCAAATTTGAGAGAGAGAGACACCAAATCTGAGAGAGAGATAATCTGAGAGAAAGAGTCTGAGAGAGAGACACACACAGCATCTGATTGAGAGAGAGAACCATAGAGAGACAGTGAGACTAAACCTGAAGAGAAAGTGGGAGACAGAATCTGAGTGAGAGATAGAGAGAGAGAATATGAGAGGGAGAGAGAGAATCAGAGAGAGTGTGTCTGAGAGAGGGACAGACAGAATCTGAGAGAGGGAGAGCGACACAGAATCTGGGAGAGAGAGACTGCATTTGAGAGAGAAAGAGAGACAAAACGTCAGAGAGAGTGAGTGGGACACTGAATCAGAGAGAGAGATACACAGGATATGAGAGAGGGAGAGAATCTGAGAGAGAGTGACAGAACCTGAGAGAAGGAGAGAGAGCGCGACACCAAATCTGAGAGAGAGAGAGATCGAATCTGAGAGAGAGAGACCGAATCTGAGAGAGAGAGAGAGTCCGAATCTGAGAGAGAGAGAGACCGAATCTGAGAGAGGCAGAACCTGAGAGAGGGAGAGGGAGTGAGACACTGAATCTGAGAGAGAGATAAACTGAGAGAAAGAGTCTGAGAGAGAGACTCACACAGAATCTGAGAGAGGGAGAGACAAAGAATGTGTGAGAGAGAGAGAAACACGCACACACCGAATCTGAGAAAGAGAGAAGCACTGAATCTGAGAGAGAGAGAGGCACAGAATCTGAGAGAGAGAGGCACAGAATCTGAGACAGAGAGAGAGACTGAATCTGAGAGAGAGAGATTGACTGAAGCTGAGAGAGGGAGAGATAGTGAGACATCGAATCTGAGAGAGAGAGAGAGACACAGAATCTGAGAGAGAGGCAGAACCTGAGAGAGGGAGAGAGAGTGAGACACCAAATCTGAGAGAGAGAAACACCAAATCTGAGAGTGACAGAGAGACACCAAGACTGAGAGAGGGAGAGACTGAATCTGAGAGAGAGAGATTGACTGAAGCTGAGAGAGGGAAAGAGAGTGAGAAACCGAATCTGAGAGAGAGACACACAGAATCTGAGAGAGAGGCTGAACCTGAGAGAGGGAAAGAGAGTGAGACACTGAATCTGGGAGAGAGAAAGAGACACCATATCTGGGAGGGAGAGAGAGACACCGGATCTGAGAGAGAGAATCTGGGAGAAAGAGAACCTGGGAGAGAGAGAGAAGGAGAGACAGACTGAGAGCGAGAGAGAGACAGAATCTGAGAGAGATACAGTGAATCTGAGAATGAGAGAGAGAGTGAGAGACCGAATCAGAGAGAGAAAAAGAAACACCGAATCTGAGAGAGACAGACAGAGAGAAACAGAAACTGAGAGAGAGAGACATAGAATATCCAAGAGAAATGACAACAAATCTCAGAGAGAGAGACACCAAATCTGAGAGAGAGAGACACAGAATCAGAGAGAGAGAGACACACAGAATCTGAGAGGCACAGAATCTGAGAGAGAGAGACACCAAATTTGAGAGAGACACCAAATTTGAGAGAGAGAGACAAACCAAATTTGAGAGAGAGAGAGAGAGACACACCAAATTTGAGAGAGAGAGAGAGAAAGAGACACCAAATCTGGGAGAGAGAGAGAGAGAGAGAAACACCAGATCTGAGAGAGAATCTGAGAGAAAGAGAACGTGGGAGAGAGAAAGAGAGACAGACAGAGAGAAAGAATCTGAGAGAGATACAGTGAATCTGAGAAAGAGAGAGAGTGAGACACCAAATCTGAGAGAGACAGACAGACAGAGAGAAACAGAAACTGAGAGAGAGAGAGAGACATAGAATCTAAGAGAGAGAAAGCGACAACAAATCTGAGAGAGAGAGAGACACCAAATCTGAGAGAGAGAGACACAGAATCTGAGAGGCAGAACCTGAGAGAGGGAAAGTGACACACCAAATCTGAGAGAGACACCAAATTTGAGAGAGAGACACCAAATTTGAGAGAGAGCGAGACACCAAATTTGAGAGAGACACCAAATTTGAGAGACACCAAATTTGAGAGAGAGACACCAAATTTGAGAGAGAGACACCAAATTTGAGAGAGAGAGAGAGAGACACCAAATTTGAGAGAGAGAGCGAGGCACCAAATTTGAGAGAGAGAGAGACACCAAATCTGAGAGAGAGATAATCTGAGAGAAAGAGTCTGAGAGAGAGACACACACAGCATCTGAGAGAGAGAGAGAGAGAACCAGAGAGAGAGTGAGACTAAACCTGAGGAGAGAGTGGGAGACAGAATCTGAGTGAGAGATAGAGAGAGTGAATCTGAGAGGGAGAGAGAGAATCAGAGAGAGTGTGTCTGAGAGAGGGACACACAGAATCTGAGAGAGGGAGAGCGACACAGAATCTGGGAGAGAGAGACTGCATCTGAGAGAGAGAGACAAAACATCAGAGAGAGAGAGTGAGACACTGAATCAGAGAGAGAGATACACAGGATATGAGAGAGAGAGAGAGAGACAGAACCTGAGAGAAGGAGAAAGAGCGCGACACAAAATCTGAGAGAGAGAGAGAGACCGAATCTGAGAGAGAGAGAGACCGAATCTGAGAGAGGCAGAACCTGAGAGAGGGAGAGAGAGTGAGACACTGAATCTGAGAGAGAGAGACACCAAATCTTAGAGCGGGAGAGAGAGAGAGAGACACCAATTCTGAGAGAGAGATAAACTGAGAGAAAGAGTCTGAGAGAGAGAAATACACACAGAATCTGAGAGAGGGAGAAACAAAGAATGTGTGAGAGAGAGAGAAACACGCACACACCGAATCTGAGAGAGAGAGAGGCACAGAATCTGAGAGAGAGAGAGAGAGACTGAATCTGAGAGAGATTGACTGAAGCTGAGAGAGGGAGAGAGAGTGAGGCACCAAATCTGAGACAGAGAGACACAGAATCTGAGAGAGAGGCAGAACCTGAGAGAGGGAGAGAGAGTGAGACACCAAATCTGAGAGACACCAAATTTAAGAGAGAGACACCAAATTTGAGAGAGAGACACCAAATTTGAGAGACACCAAATTTGAGAGAGACAGCAAATTTGAGAGAGAGAGACACCAAATTTGAGAGAAGTAGAGAGAGACACCAAATTTGAGAGAGAGAGAGAGAGACACCAAATCTGAGAGAGAGATAATCTGAGAGAAAGAGTCTGAGAGAGAGACACATACAGCATCTGAGAGAGAGTGAGACACTGAATCTGAGAGAGAGAGAGAACCTGAGAGAGAGAGAGTGAGACTAAAGCTGAAGAGAGAGTGGGAGACAGAATCTGAGTGAGAGATAGAGAGAGAGAATCTGAGAGGGAGAGCGAGAATCAGAGAGAGTGTGTCTGAGAGAGAGAGACACACAGAATCTGAGAGAGGGAGAGCGACACAGAATCTGGGAGAGAGAGACTGCATCTGAGAGAAAGAGACAAAACCTCAGGGAGTGAGAGTGAGACACTGAATCAAAGAGAGAGATCCACAGGATATGAGAGAGAGAGAGAATCTGAGAGAGAGAGACAGAACCTGAGAGAAGGAGAGAGAGCGCGACACCAAATCTGAGAGAGGAAGAGACCGAATCTGAGAGAGAGAGACAGAATCTGAGAGAGAGAGAGAGACCGAATCTGAGAGAGAGAGAGACCGAATCTGAGAGAGGCAGAACCTGAGAGAGGGAGAGAGAGTGAGACACTGAATCTGAGAGAGAGAGACACCAAATCTGAGAGAGGTAGGGAGAGAGAGAGAGAGACACCAAATCTGAGAGAGAGATAATCTGAGAGAAAGAGTCTGAGAGAGAGACACACACAGAATCTGAGAAAGAGAGAGAGAGACAAAGAATGTGTGAGAGAGAAAGAAACACGCACACACCGAATCTTAGAAAGAGAAAAGCACCAAATCTGAGAGAGATAGAGGCACAGAATCTGAGAGAGAGAGAGAGAGGCACAGAATCTGAGAGAGAGAGAGACTGAATCTGAGAGAGAGAGATTGACTGAAGCTGAGAGAGGGAGAGAGAGTGAGACACTGAATCTGAGAGAGAGACACAGAATCTGAGAGAGAGGCAGAACCTGAGAGAGGGAGAGAGAGTGAGACACCAAATCTGAGAGAGAAAAACACCAAATCTGAGAGAGTGAAAAAGACATCTAATCTGAGAGAGAGAGAGACAGAGACACCAGAACTGAGAGAGAATCTGAGAGAAAGAGAACCTGGGAGAGAGAGAGAAAGAGAGAGAGACTGAGAGAGAGAGAGACAGATTCTGAGAGAGATACAGTGAACCTGAGAAAGAGAGAGAGAGAGAGTGAGACACCAAATCTGAGAGAGAGAGACACAGAATCTGAGAGGCAGAACCTGAGGGAGGGAGAGAGAGTGAGACACCAAATCTGAGAGAAAAACACCAAATCTGAGAGAGAGAGAGAAAAAGACATCTAATCTGAGAGAAAGAGAGACACCGAGACTGAGAGAGGGAGAGACTGAATCTGAGAGAGAGAGATTGACTGAAGCTGAGAGAGGGAAAGAGAGTGAGAAACAGAATCTGAGAGAGAGGCAGAACCTGAGAGGGGGAGAGAGAGTGAGACACTGAATCTGGGAGAGAGAGAGACACTGGATCTGAGAGAGAGAATCTGAGAGAAAGAGAAACTGGGAGAGAGAGAGAAAGAGTGACAGACTGAGAGAGAGAGAGAGAGAATCTGAGAGAGAGAAAGCGACAACAAATCTGAGAGAGAGAGAGACACCAAATCTGAGAGAGAGAGACACAGAATCTGAGAGTCAGAACCTGAGAGAGGGAAAGTGACACACCAAATCTGAGAGAGACACCAAATTTGAGAGAGAGACACCAAATTTGAGAGAGAGCGAGACACCAAATTTGAGAGAGACACCAAATTTGAGAGACACCAAATTTGAGAGAGAGACACCAAATTTGAGAAATAGACACCAAATTTGAGAGAGAGAGAGAGACACCAAATTTGAGAGAGAGAGCGAGGCACCAAATTTGAGAGAGAGAGAGACACCAAATCTGAGAGAGAGATAATCTGAGAGAAAGTGACTGAGAGAGAGACACACACAGCACCTGAGAGAGAGAGAGAGAACCAGAGAGAGAGTGAGACTAAACTTGAGGAGAGAGTGGGAGACAGAATCTGAGTGAGAGATTTAGAGAGAGAATCTGAGAGGGAGAGAGAGAATCAGAGAGAGTGTGTCTGAGAGAGGGACACACAGAATCTGAGAGAGGGAGAGCGACACAGAATCTGGGAGAGAGAGACTGCATCTGAGAGAAAGAGACAAAACATCAGAGAGAGAGAGTGAGACACTGAATCAGAGAGAGAGATACACAGGATATGAGAGAGAGAGAGAGAGACAGAACCTGAGAGAAGGAAAAAGAGCGCGACACCAAATCTGAGAGAGAGAGAGAGAGACCGAATCTGAGAGAGAGAGAGACCGAATCTGAGAGAGGCAGAACCTGAGAGAGGGAGAGAGAGTGAGACACTGAATCTGAGAGAGAGAGACACCAAATCTGAGAGAGGGAGAGAGAGAGAGAGACACCAAATCTGACAGAGAGATAAACTGAGAGAAAGAGTCTGAGCGAGAGAGACACACACAGCATCTGAGAGAGAGTGAGACACTGAATCTGAGAGAGAGAGAGAACCTGAGAGAGAGAGTGAGACTAAACCTGAAGAGAGAGTGGGAGACAGAATCTGTGTGAGAGATAGAGAGAGAGAATCTGAGAGGGAGAGCGAGAATCAGAGAAAGTGTGTCTGAGAGAGAGAGACACACAGAATCTGAGAGAGGGAGAGCGACACAGCATCTGGGAGAGAGAGACTGCATTTGAGAGAGAAAGAGAGACAAAACCTCAGGGAGAGAGAGTGAGACACTGAATCAAAGAGAGAGATCCACAGGATATGAGGGAGAGAGAGAATCTGAGAGAGAGAGATAGAACCTGAGAGAAGGAGAGAGAGCGCGACACCAAATCTGAGAGAGAGAGAGAGACCGAATCTGAGAGAGGCAGAACCTGAGAGAAGGAGAGAGTGAGACACTGAATCTGAGAGAGAGAGACACCAAATCTGAGAGAGGGAGGGAGAGAGAGAGACACTGAATCTGTGTGAGAGAGAGAGAGACACCAAATCTGAGTGAGAGATAATGTGAGAGAAAGAGTCTCAGAGAGAGACACGCACAGAATCTGAGAAAGAGAGAGACAAAGAATGTGTGAGAGAGAAGGAAACACGCACACACCGAATCTGAGAAAGAGAGAAGCACCGAATCTGAGAGAGAGAGAGGCTCAGAATCTGAGAGAGAGAGAGAGGCACAGAATCTGAGAGAGAGAGAGACTGAATCTGAGAGAGAGAGATTGACTGAAGCTGAGAGAGGGTGAGAGAGTGAGACACTGAATCTGAGAGAGAGACACAGAATCTGAGAGAGAGGCAGAACCTGAGAGAGGGAGAGAGAGTGAGACACCAAATCTGAGAGAGAAAAACACCAAATCGGAGAGAGTGAAAAAGACATCTAATCTGAGAGAGAGGGAGACAGAGACACCAGGTCTGAGAGAGAATCTGAGAGAAAGAGAACCTGGGAGAGAGAGAGAAAGAGAGACAGACTGAGAGAGAGAGAGACAGAATCTGAGAGAGATACAGTGAATCTGAGAAAGAGAGAGAGAGTGAGACACCGAATCTGAGAGAGACAGACAGACAGAGAGAAACAGAAACTGAGAGAGAGAGAGAGAGAGACATAGAATCTAAGAGAGAGAAAGCAACAACAAATCAGAGAGAGAGAGAGAGACACCAAATCTGAGAGAGAGAGACACAGAATCTGAGAGAGAGGCACAACCTGAGAGAGGGAGAGAGAGTGAAACACCAAATCTGACAGAGAGAGACGCCAAATCTGAGAGAGAGAGACACCAAATTTGAGAGACACCAAATTTGAGAGACAGAGAGACACCAAATTTGAGAGAGAGAGAGCACACCAAATTTGAGAGAAAGAGAGAGACACCAAATTTGAGAGGGAGAGAGAGACACCAAATTTGAGAGAGAGAGACACCAAATCTGAGAGAGAGATAATCTGAGAGAAAGAGTCTGAGAGAGAGACACACACAGCATCTGATTGAGAGAGAGAACCATAGCGAGACAGTGAGACTAAACCTGAAGAGAAAGTGGGAGACAGAATCTGAGTGAGAGATAGAGAGAGAGAATCTGAGAGGGAGAGAGAGAATCAGAGAGAGTGTGTCTGAGAGAGGGACACACAGAATCTGAGAGAGGGAGAGCGACACAGAATCTGGGAGAGAGAGACTGCATTTGAGAGAGAAAGAGAGACAAAACGTCAGAGAGAGTGAGTGGGACACTGAATCAGAGAGAGAGATACACAGGATATGAGAGAGAGAGAGAATCTGAGAGAGAGTGACAGAACCTGAGAGAAGGAGAGAGAGCGCGACACCAAATCTGAGAGAGAGAGAGATCGAATCTGAGAGGGAGAGACCGAATCTGAGAGAGAGAGAGAGTCCGAATCTGAGAGAGAGAGAGACCGAATCTGAGAGAGGCAGAACCTGAGAGAGGGAGAGGGAGTGAGACACTGAATCTGAGAGAGAGATAAACTGAGAGAAAGAGTCTGAGAGAGAGACTCACACAGAATCTGAGAGAGGGAGAGACAAAGAATGTGTGAGAGAGAGAGAAACACGCACACACCGAATCTGAGAAAGAGAGAAGCACTGAATCTGAGAGAGAGAGAGGCACAGAATCTGAGAGAGAGAGGCACAGAATCTGAGAGAGAGAGAGGCACAGAATCTGAGACAGAGAGAGAGACTGAATCTGAGAGAGAGAGATTGACTGAAGCTGAGAGAGGGAGAGATGGTGAGACATCGAATCTGAGAGAGAGAGAGAGACACAGAATCTGAGAGAGAGGCAGAACCTGAGAGAGGGAGAGAGAGTGAGACACCAAATCTGAGAGAGAGAAACACCAAATCTGAGAGTGACAGAGAGACACCAAGACTGAGAGAGGGAGAGACTGAATCTGAGAGAGAGAGATTGACTGAAGCTGAGAGAGGGAAAGAGAGTGAGAAACCGAATCTGAGAGAGAGACACACAGAATCTGAGAGAGAGGCTGAACCTGAGAGAGGGAAAGAGAGTGAGACACTGAATCTGGGAGAGAGAAAGAGACACCATATCTGGGAGGGAGAGAGAGACACCGGATCTGAGAGAGAGAATCTGGGAGAAAGAGAACCTGGGAGAGAGAGAGAAGGAGAGACAGACTGAGAGCGAGAGAGAGACAGAATCTGAGAGAGATACAGTGAATCTGAGAATGAGAGAGAGAGTGAGAGACCGAATCAGAGAGAGAAAAAGAAACACCGAATCTGAGAGAGACAGACAGAGAGAAACAGAAACTGAGAGAGAGAGACATAGAATATCCAAGAGAAATGACAACAAATCTCAGAGAGAGAGACACCAAATCTGAGAGAGAGAGACACAGAATCAGAGAGAGAGAGAGACACAGAATCTGAGAGGCACAGAATCTGAGAGAGAGAGAGACTGAATCAAGAGAGAGAGAGATTGACTGAAGCTGAGAGAGGGAGAGAGAGTGAGACACTGAATCTGAGAGAGAGACACAGAATCTGAGAGAGAGGCAGAACCTGAGAGAGGGAGAGAGAGTGAGACACCAAATCTGAGAGGGAAAAACACCAAATCTGAGAGAGTGAAAAAGACATCTAATCTGAGAGAGAGAGAGACAGAGACACCAGAACTGAGAGAGAATCTGAGAGAAAGAGAACCTGGGAGAGAGAGAGAAAGAGAGAGAGACTGAGAGAGAGAGAGACAGATTCTAAGAGAGATACAGTGAACCTGAGAAAGAGAGAGAGAGAGAGTGGGACACCGAATCTGAGAGAGACAGACAGACAGAGAGAAACAGAAACTGAGAGAGAGAGAGAGAGAGAGACATAGAATCTAAGAGAGAGAAAGCGACAACAAATCTGAGAGAGAGAGAGAGACACCAAATCTGAGAGAGAGAGACACAGAATCTGTGAAAGAGGCAGAACCTGAGAGAGGGAGAGAGAGTGAAACACCAAATCTGAGAGAGTGAAACACCAAATCTGAGAGAGAGATAATCTGAGAGAAAGAGTCTGAGAGAGAGACACACACAGCATCTGAGAGAGAGTGAGACACTGAATCTGAGAGAGAGAGAGAACCTGAGAGAGAGAGTGAGACTAAACCTGAAGAGAGAGTGGGAGACAGAATCTGTGTGAGAGATAGAGAGAGAGAATCTGAGAGGGAGAGCGAGAATCAGAGAAAGTGTGTCTGAGAGAGAGAGACACACAGAATCTGAGAGAGGGAGAGCGACACAGCATCTGGGAGAGAGAGACTGCATTTGAGAGAGAAAGAGAGACAAAACCTCAGGGAGAGAGAGTGAGACACTGAATCAAAGAGAGAGATCCACAGGATATGAGGGAGAGAGAGAATCTGAGAGAGAGAGATAGAACCTGAGAGAAGGAGAGAGAGCGCGACACCAAATCTGAGAGAGAGAGAGACCGAATCTGAGAGAGGCAGAACCTGAGAGAAGGAGAGAGTGAGACACTGAATCTGAGAGAGAGAGACACCAAATCTGAGAGAGGGAGGGAGAGAGAGAGACACTGAATCTGTGTGAGAGAGAGAGAGAACCAAATCTGAGTGAGAGATAATGTGAGAGAAAGAGTCTCAGAGAGAGACACGCACAGAATCTGAGAAAGAGAGAGACAAAGAATGTGTGAGAGAGAAGGAAACACGCACACACCAAATCTGAGAAAGAGAGAAGCACCGAATCTGAGAGAGAGAGAGGCTCAGAATCTGAGAGAGAGAGAGGCACAGAATCTGAGAGAGAGAGAGACTGAATCTGAGAGAGAGAGATTGACTGAAGCTGAGAGAGGGAGAGAGAGTGAGACACTGAATCTGAGAGAGAGACACAGAATCTGAGAGAGAGGCAGAACCTGAGAGAGGGAGAGAGAGTGAGACACCAAATCTGAGAGAGAAAAACACCAAATCGGAGAGAGTGAAAAAGACATCTAATCTGAGAGAGAGGGAGACAGAGACACCAGATCTGAGAGAGAATCTGAGAGAAAGAGAACCTGGGAGAGAGAGAGAAAGAGAGACAGACTGAGAGAGAGAGAGACAGAATCTGAGAGAGATACAGTGAATCTGAGAAAGAGAGAGAGAGTGAGACACCGAATCTGAGAGAGACAGACAGACAGAGAGAAACAGAAACTGAGAGAGAGAGAGAGAGACATAGAATCTAAGAGAGAGAAAGCAACAACAAATCAGAGAGAGAGAGAGAGACACCAAATCTGAGAGAGAGAGACACAGAATCTGAGAGAGAGGCACAACCTGAGAGAGGGAGAGAGAGTGAAACACCAAATCTGAGAGAGAGAGACGCCAAATCTGAGAGAGAGAGACACCAAATTTGAGAGACACCAAATTTGAGAGACAGAGAGACACCAAATTTGAGAGAGAGAGAGGGACACCAAATTTGAGAGAGAGAGACACCAAATTTGAGAGAGAGAGAGAGACACCAAATTTGAGAGAGAGAGACACCAAATCTGAGAGAGAGATAATCTGAGAGAAAGAGTCTGAGAGAGAGACACACACAGCATCTGATTGAGAGAGAGAACCATAGAGAGACAGTGAGACTAAACCTGAAGAGAAAGTGGGAGACAGAATCTGAGTGAGAGATAGAGAGAGAGAATCTGAGAGGGAGAGAGAGAATCAGAGAGAGTGTGTCTGAGAGAGGGACACACAGAATCTGAGAGAGGGAGAGCGACACAGAATCTGGGAGAGAGAGACTGCATTTGAGAGAGAAAGAGAGACAAAATGTCAGAGAGAGAGAGTGGGACACTGAATCAGAGAGAGAGATACACAGGATATGAGAGAGAGAGAGAATCTGAGAGAGAGTGACAGAACCTGAGAGAAGGAGAGAGAGCGCGACACCAAATCTGAGAGAGAGAGAGATCGAATCTGAGAGAGAGAGACCGAATCTGAGAGAGAGAGAGAGTCCAAATCTGAGAGAGAGAGAGACCGAATCTGAGAGAGGCAGAACCTGAGAGAGGGAGAGGGAGTGAGACACTGAATCTGAGAGAGAGATAAACTGAGAGAAAGAGTCTGAGAGAGAGACTCACACAGAATCTGAGAGAGGGAGAGACAAAGAATGTGTGAGAGAGAGAGAAACACGCACACACCGAATCTGAGAAAGAGAGAAGCACTGAATCTGAGAGAGAGAGAGGCACAGAATCTGAGAGAGAGAGGCACAGAATCTGAGAGAGAGAGAGGCACAGAATCTGAGACAGAGAGAGAGACTGAATCTGAGAGAGAGAGATTGACTGAAGCTGAGAGAGGGAGAGATAGTGAGACATCGAATCTGAGAGAGAGAGAGAGACACAGAATCTGAGAGAGAGGCAGAACCTGAGAGAGGGAGAGAGAGTGAGACACCAAATCTGAGAGAGAGAAACACCAAATCTGAGAGTGACAGAGAGACACCAAGACTGAGAGAGGGAGAGACTGAATCTGAGAGAGAGAGATTGACTGAAGCTGAGAGAGGGAAAGAGAGTGAGAAACCGAATCTGAGAGAGAGACACACAGAATCTGAGAGAGAGGCTGAACCTGAGAGAAAGAAAGAGAGTGAGACACTGAATCTGGGAGAGAGAAAGAGACACCATATCTGGGAGGGAGAGAGAGACACCGGATCTGAGAGAGAGAATCTGGGAGAAAGAGAACCTGGGAGAGAGAGAGAAGGAGAGACAGACTGAGAGCGAGAGAGAGACAGAATCTGAGAGAGATACAGTGAATCTGAGAATGAGAGAGAGAGTGAGAGACCGAATCAGAGAGAGAAAAAGAAACACCGAATCTGAGAGAGACAGACAGAGAGAAACAGAAACTGAGAGAGAGAGACATAGAATATCCAAGAGAAATGACAACAAATCTCAGAGAGAGAGACACCAAATCTGAGAGAGAGAGACACAGAATCAGAGAGAGAGAGAGACACAGAATCTGAGAGGCACAGAATCTGAGAGAGAGAGAGACTGAATCAAGAGAGAGAGAGATTGACTGAAGCTGAGAGAGGGAGAGAGAGTGAGACACTGAATCTGAGAGAGAGACACAAAATCTGAGAGAGAGGCAGAACCTGAGAGAGGGAGAGAGAGTGAGACACCAAATCTGAGAGGGAAAAACTCCAAATCTGAGAGAGTGAAAAAGACATCTAATCTGAGAGAGAGAGAGACAGAGACACCAGAACTGAGAGAGAATCTGAGAGAAAGAGAACCTGGGAGAGAGAGAGAAAGAGAGAGAGACTGAGAGAGAGAGAGACAGATTCTAAGAGAGATACAGTGAACCTGAGAAAGAGAGAGAGAGAGAGTGGGACACCGAATCTGAGAGAGACAGACAGACAGAGAGAAACAGAAACTGAGAGAGAGAGAGAGAGAGAGACATAGAATCTAAGAGAGAGAAAGCGACAACAAATCTGAGAGAGAGAGAGAGACACCAAATCTGAGAGAGAGAGACACAGAATCTGAGAGAGAGATAATCTGAGAGAAAGAGTCTGAGAGAGAGACACACACAGCATCTGAGAGAGAGTGAGACACTGAATCTGAGAGAGAGAGAACCTGAGAGAGAGAGTGAGACTAAACCTGAAGAGAGAGTGGGAGACAGAATCTGTGTGAGAGATAGAGAGAGAGAATCTGAGAGGGAGAGCGAGAATCAGAGAAAGTGTGTCTGAGAGAGAGAGACACACAGAATCTGAGAGAGGGAGAGCGACACAGCATCTGGGAGAGAGAGACTGCATTTGAGAGAGAAAGAGAGACAAAACCTCAGGGAGAGAGAGTGAGACACTGAATCAAAGAGAGAGATCCACAGGATATGAGGGAGAGAGAGAATCTGAGAGAGAGAGATAGAACCTGAGAGAAGGAGAGAGAGCGCGACACCAAATCTGAGAGAGAGAGAGACCGAATCTGAGAGAGGCAGAACCTGAGAGAAGGAGAGAGTGAGACACTGAATCTGAGAGAGAGAGACACCAAATCTGAGAGAGGGAGGGAGAGAGAGAGACACTGAATCTGTGTGAGAGAGAGAGAGACACCAAATCTGAGTGAGAGATAATGTGAGAGAAAGAGTCTCAGAGAGAGACACGCACAGAATCTGAGAAAGAGAGAGACAAAGAATGTGTGAGAGAGAAGGAAACACGCACACACCGAATCTGAGAAAGAGAGAAGCACCGAATCTGAGAGAGAGAGAGGCTCAGAATCTGAGAGAGAGAGAGAGGCACAGAATCTGAGAGAGAGAGAGACTGAATCTGAGAGAGAGAGATTGACTGAAGCTGAGAGAGGGAGAGAGAGTGAGACACTGAATCTGAGAGAGAGACACAGAATCTGAGAGAGAGGCAGAACCTGAGAGAGGGAGAGAGAGTGAGACACCAAATCTGAGAGAGAAAAACACCAAATCGGAGAGAGTGAAAAAGACATCTACTCTGAGAGAGAGGGAGACAGAGACACCAGATCTGAGAGAGAATCTGAGAGAAAGAGAACCTGGGAGAGAGAGAGAAAGAGAGACAGACTGAGAGAGAGAGAGACAGAATCTGAGAGAGATACAGTGAATCTGAGAAAGAGAGAGAGAGTGAGACACCGAATCTGAGAGAGACAGACAGACAGAGAGAAACAGAAACTGAGAGAGAGAGAGAGAGACATAGAATCTAAGAGAGAGAAAGCAACAACAAATCAGAGAGAGAGAGAGAGAGACACCAAATCTGAGAGAGAGAGACACAGAATCTGAGAGAGAGGCACAACCTGAGAGAGGGAGAGAGAGTGAAACACCAAATCTGAGAGAGAGAGACGCCAAATCTGAGAGAGAGAGACACCAAATTTGAGAGACACCAAATTTGAGAGACAGAGAGACACCAAATTTGAGAGAGAGAGAGGGACACCAAATTTGAGAGAAAGAGAGAGACACCAAATTTGAGAGAGAGAGAGAGACACCAAATTTGAGAGAGAGAGACACCAAATCTGAGAGAGAGATAATCTGAGAGAAAGAGTCTGAGAGAGAGACACACACAGCATCTGATTGAGAGAGAGAACCATAGCGAGACAGTGAGACTAAACCTGAAGAGAAAGTGGGAGACAGAATCTGAGTGAGAGATAGAGAGAGAGAATCTGAGAGGGAGAGAGAGAATCAGAGAGAGTGTGTCTGAGAGAGGGACACACAGAATCTGAGAGAGGGAGAGCGACACAGAATCTGGGAGAGAGAGACTGCATTTGAGAGAGAAAGAGAGACAAAACGTCAGAGAGAGAGAGTGGGACACTGAATCAGAGAGAGAGATACACAGGATATGAGAGAGAGAGAGAATCTGAGAGAGAGTGACAGAACCTGAGAGAAGGAGAGAGAGCGCGGCACCAAATCTGAGAGAGAGAGAGATCGAATCTGAGAGAGAGAGACCGAATCTGAGAGAGAGAGAGAGTCCGAATCTGAGAGAGAGAGAGACCGAATCTGAGAGAGGCAGAACCTGAGAGAGGGAGAGGGAGTGAGACACTGAATCTGAGAGAGAGATAAACTGAGAGAAAGAGTCTGAGAGAGAGACTCACACAGAATCTGAGAGAGGGAGAGACAAAGAATGTGTGAGAGAGAGAGAAACACGCACACACCGAATCTGAGAAAGAGAGAAGCACTGAATCTGAGAGAGAGAGAGGCACAGAATCTGAGAGAGAGAGGCACAGAATCTGAGAGAGAGAGAGGCACAGAATCTGAGACAGAGAGAGAGACTGAATCTGAGAGAGAGAGATTGACTGAAGCTGAGAGAGGGAGAGATAGTGAGACATCGAATCTGAGAGAGAGAGAGAGACACAGAATCTGAGAGAGAGGCAGAACCTGAGAGAGGGAGAGAGAGTGAGACACCAAATCTGAGAGAGAGAAACACCAAATCTGAGAGTGACAGAGAGACACCAAGACTGAGAGAGGGAGAGACTGAATCTGAGAGAGAGAGATTGACTGAAGCTGAGAGAGGGAAAGAGAGTGAGAAACCGAATCTGAGAGAGAGACACACAGAATCTGAGAGAGAGGCTGAACCTGAGAGAGGGAAAGAGAGTGAGACACTGAATCTGGGAGAGAGAAAGAGACACCATATCTGGGAGGGAGAGAGAGACACCGGATCTGAGAGAGAGAATCTGGGAGAAAGAGAACCTGGGAGAGAGAGAGAAGGAGAGACAGACTGAGAGCGAGAGAGAGACAGAATCTGAGAGAGATACAGTGAATCTGAGAATGAGAGAGAGAGTGAGAGACCGAATCAGAGAGAGAAAAAGAAACACCGAATCTGAGAGAGACAGACAGAGAGAAACAGAAACTGAGAGAGAGAGACATAGAATATCCAAGAGAAATGACAACAAATCTCAGAGAGAGAGACACCAAATCTGAGAGAGAGAGACACAGAATCAGAGAGAGAGAGAGACACAGAATCTGAGAGGCACAGAATCTGAGAGAGAGAGAGACTGAATCAAGAGAGAGAGAGATTGACTGAAGCTGAGAGAGGGAGAGAGAGTGAGACACTGAATCTGAGAGAGAGACACAGAATCTGAGAGAGAGGCAGAACCTGAGAGAGGGAGAGAGAGTGAGACACCAAATCTGAGAGGGAAAAACACCAAATCTGAGAGAGTGAAAAAGACATCTAATCTGAGAGAGAGAGAGACAGAGACACCAGAACTGAGAGAGAATCTGAGAGAAAGAGAACCTGGGAGAGAGAGAGAAAGAGAGAGAGACTGAGAGAGAGAGAGACAGATTCTAAGAGAGATACAGTGAACCTGAGAAAGAGAGAGAGAGAGAGTGGGACACCGAATCTGAGAGAGACAGACAGACAGAGAGAAACAGAAACTGAGAGAGAGAGAGAGAGAGAGACATAGAATCTAAGAGAGAGAAAGCGACAACAAATCTGAGAGAGAGAGAGAGACACCAAATCTGAGAGAGAGAGACACAGAATCTGAGAAAGAGGCAGAACCTGAGAGAGGGAGAGAGAGTGAAACACCAAATCTGAGAGAGTGAAACACCAAATCTGAGAGAGAGATAATCTGAGAGAAAGAGTCTGAGAGAGAGACACACACAGCATCTGAGAGAGAGTGAGACACTGAATCTGAGAGAGAGAGAGAACCTGAGAGAGAGAGTGAGACTAAACCTGAAGAGAGAGTGGGAGACAGAATCTGTGTGAGAGATAGAGAGAGAGAATCTGAGAGGGAGAGCGAGAATCAGAGAAAGTGTGTCTGAGAGAGAGAGACACACAGAATCTGAGAGAGGGAGAGCGACACAGCATCTGGGAGAGAGAGACTGCATTTGAGAGAGAAAGAGAGACAAAACCTCAGGGAGAGAGAGTGAGACACTGAATCAAAGAGAGAGATCCACAGGATATGAGGGAGAGAGAGAATCTGAGAGAGAGAGATAGAACCTGAGAGAAGGAGAGAGAGCGCGACACCAAATCTGAGAGAGAGAGAGACCGAATCTGAGAGAGGCAGAACCTGAGAGAAGGAGAGAGTGAGACACTGAATCTGAGAGAGAGAGACACCAAATCTGAGAGAGGGAGGGAGAGAGAGAGACACTGAATCTGTGTGAGAGAGAGAGAGACACCAAATCTGAGTGAGAGATAATGTGAGAGAAAGAGTCTCAGAGAGAGACATGCACAGAATCTGAGAAAGAGAGAGACAAAGAATGTGTGAGAGAGAAGGAAACACGCACACACCGAATCTGAGAAAGAGAGAAGCACCGAATCTGAGAGAGAGAGAGGCTCAGAATCTGAGAGAGAGAGAGAGGCACAGAATCTGAGAGAGAGAGAGACTGAATCTGAGAGAGAGAGATTGACTGAAGCTGAGAGAGGGAGAGAGAGTGAGACACTGAATCTGAGAGAGAGACACAGAATCTGAGAGAGAGGCAGAACCTGAGAGAGGGAGAGAGAGTGAGACACCAAATCTGAGAGAGAAAAACACCAAATCGGAGAGAGTGAAAAAGACATCTAATCTGAGAGAGAGGGAGACAGAGACACCAGATCTGAGAGAGAATCTGAGAGAAAGAGAACCTGGGAGAGAGAGAGAAAGAGAGACAGACTGAGAGAGAGAGAGACAGAATCTGAGAGAGATACAGTGAATCTGAGAAAGAGAGAGAGAGTGAGACACCGAATCTGAGAGAGACAGACAGACAGAGAGAAACAGAAACTGAGAGAGAGAGAGAGAGACATAGAACCTAAGAGAGAGAAAGCAACAACAAATCAGAGAGAGAGAGAGAGACACCAAATCTGAGAGAGAGAGACACAGAATCTGAGAGAGAGGCACAACCTGAGAGAGGGAGAGAGAGTGAAACACAAATCTGAGAGAGAGAGACGCCAAATCTGAGAGAGAGAGACACCAAATTTGAGAGACACCAAATTTGAGAGACAGAGAGACACCAAATTTGAGAGAGAGAGAGGGACACCAAATTTGAGAGAGAGAGAGAGACACCAAATTTGAGAGAGAGAGAGAGACACCAAATTTGAGAGAGAGAGAAACCAAATCTGAGAGAGAGATAATCTGAGAGAAAGAGTCTGAGAGAGAGACACACACAGCATCTGATTGAGAGAGAGAACCATAGAGAGACAGTGAGACTAAACCTGAAGAGAAAGTGGGAGACAGAATCTGAGTGAGAGATAGAGAGAGAGAATCTGAGAGGGAGAGAGAGAATCAGAGAGAGTGTGTCTGAGAGAGGGACACACAGAATCTGAGAGAGGGAGAGCGACACAGAATCTGGGAGAGAGAGACTGCATTTGAGAGAGAAAGAGAGACAAAACGTCAGAGAGAGAGAGTGGGACACTGAATCAGAGAGAGAGATACACAGGATATGAGAGAGAGAGAGAATCTGAGAGAGAGTGACAGAACCTGAGAGAAGGAGAGAGAGCGCGACACCAAATCTGAGAGAGAGAGAGATCGAATCTGAGAGAGAGAGACCGAATCTGAGAGAGAGAGAGAGTCCGAATCTGAGAGAGAGAGAGACCGAATCTGAGAGAGGCAGAACCTGAGAGAGGGAGAGAGAGTGAGACACTGAATCTGAGAGAGAGATAAACTGAGAGAAAGAGTCTGAGAGAGAGACTCACACAGAATCTGAGAGAGGGAGAGACAAAGAATGTGTGAGAGAGAGAGAAACACGCACACACCGAATCTGAGAAAGAGAGAAGCACCGAATCTGAGAGAGAGAGAGGCTCAGAATCTGAGAGAGAGAGGCACAGAATCTGAGAGAGAGAGAGGCACAGAATCTGAGACAGAGAGAGAGACTGAATCTGAGAGAGAGAGATTGACTGAAGCTGAGAGAGGGAGAGATAGTGAGACATCGAATCTGAGAGAGAGAGAGAGACACAGAATCTGAGAGAGAGGCAGAACCTGAGAGAGGGAGAGAGAGTGAGACACCAAATCTGAGAGAGAGAAACACCAAATCTGAGAGTGACAGAGAGACACCAAGACTGAGAGAGGGAGAGACTGAATCTGAGAGAGAGAGATTGACTGAAGCTGAGAGAGGGAAAGAGAGTGAGAAACCCAATCTGAGAGAGAGACACACAGAATCTGAGAGAGAGGCTGAACCTGAGAGAGGGAAAGAGAGTGAGACACTGAATCTGGGAGAGAGAAAGAGACACCATATCTGGGAGGGAGAGAGAGACACCGGATCTGAGAGAGAGAATCTGGGAGAAAGAGAACCTGGGAGAGAGAGAGAAGGAGAGACAGACTGAGAGCGAGAGAGAGACAGAATCTGAGAGAGATACAGTGAATCTGAGAATGAGAGAGAGAGTGAGAGACCGAATCAGAGAGAGAAAAAGAAACACCGAATCTGAGAGAGACAGACAGAGAGAAACAGAAACTGAGAGAGAGAGACATAGAATATCCAAGAGAAATGTCAACAAATCTCAGAGAGAGAGACACCAAATCTGAGAGAGAGAGACACAGAATCAGAGAGAGAGAGACACACAGAATCTGAAAGGCACAGAATCTGAGAGAGAGAGACACCAAATTTGAGAGAGACACCAAATTTGAGAGAGAGAGACAAACCAAATTTGAGAGAGAGAGAGAGAGACACACCAAATTTGAGAGAGAGAGAGAGAAAGAGACACCAAATCTGGGAGAGAGAGAGAGAGAGAAACACCAGATCTGAGAGAGAATCTGAGAGAAAGAGAACGTGGGAGAGAGAAAGAGAGACAGACAGAGAGAAAGAATCTGAGAGAGATACAGTGAATCTGAGAAAGAGAGAGAGTGAGACACCAAATCTGAGAGAGACAGACAGACAGAGAGAAACAGAAACTGAGAGAGAGAGAGAGACATAGAATCTAAGAGAGAGAAAGCGACAACAAATCTGAGAGAGAGAGAGACACCAAATCTGAGAGAGAGAGACACAGAATCTGAGAGGCAGAACCTGAGAGAGGGAAAGTGACACACCAAATCTGAGAGAGACACCAAATTTGAGAGAGAGACACCAAATTTGAGAGAGAGCGAGACACCAAATTTGAGAGAGACACCAAATTTGAGAGACACCAAATTTGAGAGAGAGACACCAAATTTGAGAGAGAGACACCAAATTTGAGAGAGAGAGAGAGACACCAAATTTGAGAGAGAGAGCGAGGCACCAAATTTGAGAGAGAGAGAGAGACACCAAATCTGAGAGAGAGATAATCTGAGAGAAAGAGTCTGAGAGAGAGACACACACAGCATCTGAGAGAGAGAGAGAGAACCAGAGAGAGAGTGAGACTAAACCTGAGGAGAGAGTGGGAGACAGAATCTGAGTGAGAGATAGAGAGAGTGAATCTGAGAGGGAGAGAGAGAATCAGAGAGAGTGTGTCTGAGAGAGGGACACACAGAATCTGAGAGAGGGAGAGCGACACAGAATCTGGGAGAGAGAGACTGCATCTGAGAGAGAGAGACAAAACATCAGAGAGAGAGAGTGAGACACTGAATCAGAGAGAGAGATACACAGGATATGAGAGAGAGAGAGATAGACAGAACCTGAGAGAAGGAGAAAGAGCGCGACACAAAATCTGAGAGAGAGAGAGAGACCGAATCTGAGAGAGGCAGAACCTGAGAGAGGGAGAGAGAGTGAGACACTGAATCTGAGAGAGAGAGACACCAAATCTTAGAGAGGGAGAGAGAGAGAGAGACACCAATTCTGAGAGAGAGATAAACTGAGAGAAAGAGTCTGAGAGAGAGAAATACACACAGAATCTGAGAGAGGGAGAAACAAAGAATGTGTGAGAGAGAGAGAAACACGCACACACCGAATCTGAGAGAGAGAGAGGCACAGAATCTGAGAGAGAGAGAGAGACTGAATCTGAGAGAGATTGACTGAAGCTGAGAGAGGGAGAGAGAGTGAGGCACCAAATCTGAGACAGAGAGACACAGAATCTGAGAGAGAGGCAGAACCTGAGAGAGGGAGAGAGAGTGAGACACCAAATCTGAGAGAGAGACACCAAATTTAAGAGAGAGACACCAAATTTGAGAGAGAGAGAGACACCAAATTTGAGAGACACCAAATTTGAGAGAGACAGCAAATTTGAGAGAGAGAGACACCAAATTTGAGAGAAGTAGAGAGAGACACCAAATTTGAGAGAGAGAGAGAGACACCAAATCTGAGAGAGAGATAATCTGAGAGAAAGAGTCTGAGAGAGAGACACATACAGCATCTGAGAGAGAGTGAGACACTGAATCTGAGAGAGAGAGAGAACCTGAGAGAGAGAGAGTGAGACTAAAGCTGAATAGAGAGTGGGAGACAGAATCTGAGTGAGAGATAGAGAGAGAGAATCTGAGAGGGAGAGCGAGAATCAGAGAGAGTGTGTCTGAGAGAGAGAGACACACAGAATCTGAGAGAGGGAGAGCGACACAGAATCTGGGAGAGAGAGACTGCATCTGAGAGAAAGAGACAAAACCTCAGGGAGTGAGAGTGAGACACTGAATCAAAGAGAGAGATCCACAGGATATGAGAGAGAGAGAGAATCTGAGAGAGAGAGACAGAACCTGAGAGAAGGAGAGAGAGCGCGACACCAAATCTGAGAGAGGAAGAGACCGAATCTGAGAGAGAGAGACAGAATCTGAGAAAGAGAGAGAGACCGAATCTGAGAGAGAGAGAGACCGAATCTGAGAGAGGCAGAACCTGAGAGAGGGAGAGAGAGTGAGACACTGAATCTGAGAGAGAGAGACACCAAATCTGAGAGAGGTAGGGAGAGAGAGAGAGAGACACTGAATCTGTTAGAGAGAGAGAGACACCAAATCTGAGAGAGAGATAATATGAGAGAAAGAGTCTGAGAGAGAGACACACACAGAATCTGAGAAAGAGAGAGAGACAAAGAATGTGTGAGAGAGAAAGAAACACGCACACACCGAATCTTAGAAAGAGAAAAGCACCAAATCTGAGAGAGATAGAGGCACAGAATCTGAGAGAGAGAGAGAGAGGCACAGAATCTGAGAGAGAGAGAGACTGAATCTGAGAGAGAGATTGACTGAAGCTGAGAGAGGGAGAGAGAGTGAGACACTGAATCTGAGAGAGAGACACAGAATCTGAGAGAGAGGCAGAACCTGAGAGAGGGAGAGAGAGTGAGACACCAAATCTGAGAGAGAAAAACACCAAATCTGAGAGAGTGAAAAAGACATCTAATCTGAGAGAGAGAGAGACAGAGACACCAGAACTGAGAGAGAATCTGAGAGAAAGAGAACCTGGGAGAGAGAGAGAAAGAGAGAGAGACTGAGAGAGAGAGAGACAGATTCTGAGAGAGATACAGTGAACCTGAGAAAGAGAGAGAGAGAGAGTGAGACACCAAATCTGAGAGAGAGAGACACAGAATCTGAGAGGCAGAACCTGAGGGAGGGAGAGATGAGTGAGACACCAATTCTGAGAGAAAAACACCAAATCTGAGAGAGAGAGAGAAAAAGACATCTAATCTGAGAGAGAGAGAGACACCGAGACTGAGAGAGGGAGAGACTGAATCTGAGAGAGAGAGATTGACTGAAGCTGAGAGAGGGAAAGAGAGTGAGAAACAGAATCTGAGAGAGAGGCAGAACCTGAGAGGGGGAGAGAGAGTGAGACACTGAATCTGGGAGAGAGAGAGACACTGGATCTGAGAGAGAGAATCTGAGAGAAAGAGAAACTGGGAGAGAGAGAGAAAGAGTGACAGACTGAGAGAGAGAGAGAGAGAATCTGAGAGAGAGAAAGAGACAACAAATCTGAGAGAGAGAGAGACACCAAATCTGAGAGAGAGAGACACAGAATCTGAGAGGCAGAACCTGAGAGAGGGAAAGTGACACACCAAATCTGAGAGAGACACCAAATTTGAGAGAGAGACACTAAATTTGAGAGAGAGCGAGACACCAAATTTGAGAGAGACACCAAATTTGAGAGACACCAAATTTGAGAGAGAGACACCAAATTTTAGAAATAGACACCAAATTTGAGAGAGAGAGAGAGACACCAAATTTGAGAGAGAGAGCGAGGCACCAAATTAGAGAGAGAGAGACACCAAATCTGAGAGAGAGATAATCTGAGAGAAAGAGTCTGAGAGAGAGACACATACAGCATCTGAGAGAGAGAGAGAGAACCAGAGAGAGAGTGGGACTAAACTTGAGGAGAGAGTGGGAGACAGAATTTGAGTGAGAGATAGAGAGAGAGAATCTGAGAGGGAGAGAGAGAATCAGAGAGAGTGTGTCTGAGAGAGGGACACACAGAATCTGAGAGAGGGAGAGCGACACAGAATCTGGGAGAGAGAGACTGCATCTGAGAGAAAGAGACAAAACATCAGAGAGAGAGAGTGAGACACTGAATCAGAGAGAGAGATACACAGGATATGAGAGAGAGAGAGAGAGACAGAACCTGAGAGAAGGAGAAAGAGCGCGACACAAAATCTGAAAGAGAGAGAGAGAGACCGAATCTGAGAGAGAGAGAGACCGAATCTGAGAGAGGCAGAACCTGAGAGAGGGAGAGAGAGTGAGACACTGAATCTGAGAGAGAGAGAGACACCAAATCTGAGAGAGGGAGAGAGCGAGAGAGACACCAAATCTGACAGAGAGATAAACTGAGAGAAAGAGTCTGAGCGAGAGAGACACACACAGAATCTGAGAGAGGGAGAAACAAAGAATGTGTGAGAGAGAGAGAAACACGCACACACCGAATCTGAGAGAGAGAGAGGCACAGAATCTGAGAGAGAGAGAGACACAGAATCTGGGAGAGAGGCAGAAACTGAGAGAGGGAGAGAGAGTGAGACACCAAATCTGAGAGAGAGACACCAAATTTAAGAGAGAGACACCAAATTTGAGAGAGAGAGAGACACCAAATTTGAGAGACACCAAATTTGAGAGAGAGACATCAAATTTGAGAGAGAGAGACACCAAATTTGAGAGAAGTAGAGGGAGACACCAAATTTGAGAGAGAGAGAGAGAGACACCAAATCTGAGAGAGAGATAATCTGAGAGAAAGAGTCTGAGAGAGAGACACATACAGCATCTGAGAGAGAGTGAGACACTGAATCTGAGAGAGAGAGAGAACCTGAGAGAGAGAGTGAGACTAAAGCTGAAGAGAGAGTGGGAGACAGAATCTGAGTGATAGATAGAAAGAGAGAATCTGAGAGGGAGAGAGAGAATCAGAGAGAGTGTGTCTGAGAGAGAGAGACACACAGAATCTGAGAGAGGGAGAGCGACACAGAATCTGGGTGAGAGAGAATGCATCTGAGAGAAAGAGACAAAACCTCAGGGAGTGAGAGTGAGACACTGAATCAGAGAGAGAGATCCACAGGATATGAGAGAGAGAGAGAATCTGAGAGAGAGAGACAGAACCTGAGAGAAGGAGAGAGAGCGCGACACCAAATCTGAGAGAAGGAGAGACAGAATCTGAGAGAGAGAGACAGAATCTGAGAGAGAGATAGAGACCGAATCTGAGAGAGAGAGTGTCCGAATCTGAGAGAGGCAGAACCTGAGAGTGGGAGAGAGAGTGAGACACTGAATCTGAGAGAGAGAGACACCAAATCTGAGAGAGGTAGGGAGAGAGAGAGACACTGAATCTGTTAGAGAGAGAGAGACACCAAATCTGAGAGAGAGATAATATGAGAGAAAGAGTCTGAGAGAGAGACACACACAGAATCTGAGAAAGAGAGAGAGACAAAGAATGTGTGAGAGAGAAAGAAACACGCACACACTGAATCTGAGAAAGAGAGAAGCACCAAATCTGAGAGAGATAGAGGCACAGAATCTGAGAGAGAGAGAGAGAGGCACAGAATCTGAGAGAGAGAGAGACTGAATCAAGAGAGAGAGAGATTGACTGAAGCTGAGAGAGGGAGAGAGAGTGAGACACTGAATCTGAGAGAGAGACACAGAATCTGAGAGAGAGGCAGAACCTGAGAGAGGGAGAGAGAGTGAGACACCAAATCTGAGAGAGAAAAACACCAAATCTGAGAGAGTGAAAAAGACATCTAATCTGAGAGAGAGAGACAGAGACACCAGAACTGAGAGAGAATCTGAGAGAAAGAGAACCTGGGAGAGAGAGAGAAAGAGAGAGAGACTGAGAGAGAGAGAGACAGATTCTGAGAGAGATACAGTGAATCTGAGAAAGAGAGAGAGAGAGAGTGGGACACCGAATCTGAGAGAGACAGACAGACAGAGAGAAACAGAAACTGAGAGAGAGAGAGAGAGAGAGAGACATAGAATCTGAGAGAGAGAAAGCGACAACAAATCTGAGAGAGAGAGAGAGACACCAAATCTGAGAGAGAGAGACACAGAATCTGAGAAAGAGGCAGAACCTGAGAGAGGGAGAGAGAGTGAAACACCAAATCTGAGAGAGTGAAACACCAAATCTGAGAGAGAGATAATCTGAGAGAAAGAGTCTGAGAGAGAGAGACACACACAGCATCTGAGAGAGGGACACTGAATCTGAGAGAGAGAGAGAACCTGAGATAGAGAGTGAGAGTAAACCTGAAGAGAGAGTGAGAGACAGAATCTGAGTGAGAGATAGAGAGAAAGAATCTGAGAGGGAGAGAGAGAATCAGAGAGAGTGTGTCTGAGAGAGGGACACACAGAATCTGAGAGAGGGAGAGCGACACAGAATCTGGGAGAGAGAGACTGCATCTGAGAGAGAAAGAGAGACAAAACGTCAGAGAGAGAGAGTGAGACACTGAATCAGAGAGAGAGATACACAGGATATGAGAGAGAGAGAGAAACTGAGAGAGAGAGACAGAACCTGAGAGAAGGGGAGAGAGCGCGACACCAAATCTGAGAGAGGGAGAGATCGAATCTGAGAGAGAGAGAGAGTCCGAATCTGAGGTAGAGAGAGAGCGAATCTGAGAGAGGCAGAACCTGAGAGAGGGAGAGAGAGTGAGACACTGAATCTGAGAGAGAGATAAACTGAGAGAAAGAGTCTGAGAGAGAGACTCACACACAGAATCTGAGAGAGGGAGAGACAAAGAATGTGTGAGAGAGAGAGAAACACGCACACACCGAATCTGAGAGAGAGAGAAGCACCGAATCTGAGAGAGAGAGAGGCACAGAATCTGAGAGAGAGAGAGACTGAATCTGAGAGAGAGAGATTGACTAAAGCTGAGAGAGGGAGAGAAAGTGAGACATCGAATCTGAGAGAGAGAGAGACACAGAATCTGAGAGAGAGAAACACCAATTCTGAGAGTGAGAGAGAGACACCGAGACTGAGAGAGGGAGAGACTGAATCTGAGAGAGAGAGATTGAATGAAGCTGAGAGAGGGAAAGAGAGTGAGAAACCGTATCTGAGAGAGAGACACACAGATTCTGAGAGAGAGGCAGAACCTGAGAGAGGAAGAGAGAGTGAGACACTGAATATGGGAGAGAGAAAGAGACACCAAATCTTGGAGGGAGAGAGAGAGACACCGGATCTGAGAGAGAGAATCTGGGAGAAAGAGAACCTGGGAGAGAGAGAGAAAGAGAGACAGACTGAGAGAGAGAGAGACAGAATCTGAGAGAGAGATAATCTGAGAGAAAGAGTCTGAGAGAGAGAGACACGCACAGAATCTGAGAAAGAGAGAGAGACAAAGAATGTGTGAGAGAGAAAGAAACACGCACACACCGAATCTGAGAAAGAGAGAAGCACCGAAAATGAGAGAGAGAGAGGCACAGAATCTGAGAGAGAGAGAGAGACACAGAATCTGAGAGAGAGAGAGAGACTGAATCTGAGAGAGAGAGAGAAAAATACATCTAATCTGAGAGAGAGAGAGACACCGAGACTGAGAGAGGGAGAGACTGAATCTGAGAGAGAGAGATTGACTGAAGCTGAGAGAGGGAAAGAGAGTGAGAAACAGAATCTGAGAGAGAGGCAGAACCTGAGAGGGGGAGAGAGAGTGAGACACTGAATCTGGGAGAGAGAGAGAGAGACACTGGATCTGAGAGAGAGAATCTGAGAGAAAGAGAACCTGGGAGAGAGAGAGAAAGAGTGACAGACTGAGAGAGAGAGAGAGAATCTGAGAGAGAGAAAGAAACACCAAATCTGAGAGAGGCAGACAGACAGAGAGAAACAGAAACTGAGAGAGAGACATAGAAACTAAGAGAGAGAAAGCGACAACAAATCTGAGAGAGAGAGAGACACCAAATCTGAGAGAGAGAGACACAGAATCTGAGAGGCAGAACCTGAGAGAGGGAAAGTGACACACCAAATCTGAGAGAGACACCAAATTTGAGACACACCAAATTTGAGAGAGAGCGAGACACCAAATTTGAGAGAGACACCAAATTTGAGAGAGAGACACCAAATTTGAGAGAGAGATACCAAATTTGAGAGAGAGAGAGAGACACCAAATTTGAGAGAGAGAGAGCGAGACACCAAATTTGAGAGAGAGAGAGACACCAAATTTGAGAGACAGCAAATTTGAGAGAGAGACACCAAATTTGAGAGAGAGAGACACCAAATTTGAGAGAAGTAGAGAGAGACACCAAATTTGAGAGAGAGATAATCTGAGAGAAAGAGTCTGAGAGAGAGACACATACAGCATCTGAGAGAGAGTGAGACACTGAATCAAAGAGAGAGATCCACAGGATATGAGAGAGAGAGAGTTTCTGAGAGAGAGAGACAGAACCTGAGAGAAGGAGAGAGAGCGCGACACCAAATCTGAGAGAGGGAGAGACCGAATCTGAGAGAGAGAGACAGAATCTGAGAGAGAGAGAGAGACCGAATCTGAGAGAGAGAGAGACCGAATCTGAGAGACACAGAACCTGAGAGAAGGAGAGAGAGCGCGACACCAAATCTGAGAGAGGGAGAGACCGAATCTGAGAGAGAGAGACAGAATCTGAGAGAGAGAGAGACACCAAATCTGAGAGAGGGAGGGAGAGAGAGAGACACTGAATCTGTGAGAGAGAGAGAGAGACACCAAATCTGAGTGAGAGATAATCTGAGAGAAAGAGTCTGAGAGAGAGACACGCACAGAATCTGAGAAAGAGAGAGAGACCGAATCTGAGAGAGGCAGAACCTGAGAAAGGGAGAGTGAGTGAGACACTGAATCTGAGAGAGAGATAAACTGAGAGAAAGAGTCTGAGAGAGAGAATCACACACAGAATCTGAGAGAGGGAGAGACAAAGAATGTGTGAGAGAGAGAGAAACACGCACACACCGAATCTGAGAGAGAGAGAAGCACCGAATCTGAGAGAGAGAGAGAGGCACAGAATCTGAGAGAGAGAGAGGCACAGAATCTGAGACAGAGAGAGAGACTGAATCTGAGAGAGAGAGATTGACTGAAGCTGAGAGAGGGAGAGAAAGTGAGACATCGAATCTGAGAGAGAGAGAGAGACACAGAATCTGAGAGAGAGGCAGAACCTGAGAGAGGGAGAGAGAGTGAGACAGCAATCTGAGAGAGAGAAACACCAAATCTGAGAGTGAGAGAGAGACACCGAGACTGAGAGAGGGAGAGACTGAATCTGAGAGAGAGAGAGAGACCGAATCTGAGAGAGAGAGAGACCGAATCTGAGAGAGGCAGAACCTGAGAGAAGGAGAGAGAGTGAGACACTGAATCTGAGAGAGAGAGACACCAAATCTGAGAGAGGGAGGGAGAGAGAGAGACACCAAATCTGAGAGAGATAATCTGAGAGAAAGAGTCTGAGAGAGAGACACGCACAGAATCTGAGAAAGAGAGAGAGACAAAGAATGTGTGAGAGAGAAAGAAACATGCACACACCGAATCTGAGAAAGAGAGAAGCAGCGAATCTGAGAGAGAGAGAGGCACAGAATCTGAGAGAGAGAGAGAGGCACAGAATCTGAGAGAGAGAGAGACTGAATCTGAGAGAGAGAGATTGACTGAAGCTGAGAGAGGGAGAGAGAGTGAGACACTGAATCTGAGAGAGAGATAAACTGAGAGAAAGAGTCTGAGAGAGAGACTCACACACAGAATCTGAGAGAGGGAGAGACAAAGAATGTGTGAGAGAGAAAGAAACACGCACACACCGAATCTGAGAAAGAGAGAAGCAGCGAATCTGAGAGAGAGAGAGGCACAGAATCTGAGACAGAGAGAGAGACTGAATCTGAGAGAGAGAAATTGACTGAAGCTGAGAGAAGGAGAGAAAGTGAGACATCGAATCTGAGAGAGAGAGAGAGACGCAGAATCTGAGAGAGAGGCAGAACCTGAGAGAGGGAGAGAGAGTGAGACACCAAATCTGAGAGAGAGAAACACCAAATCTGAGAGTGAGAGAGAGACACCGAGACTGAGAGAGGGAGAGACTGAATCTGAGAGAGAGAGAGAGACCGAATCTGAGAGAGAGAGAGACTGAATCTGAGAGAGGCAGAACCTGAGAGAAGGAGAGAGAGTGAGACACTGAATCTGAGAGAGAGAGACACCAAATCTGAGAGAGGGAGGGAGAGAGAGAGACACTGAATCTGTGAGAGAGAGAGAGAGACACCAAATCTGAGAGAGATAATCTGAGAGAAAGAGTCTGAGAGATAGACACGCACAGAATCTGAGAAAGAGAGAGAGACAAAGAATGTGTGAGAGAGAAAGAAACACGCACACACCGAATCTGAGAAAGAGAGAAGCAGCGAATCTGAGAGAGAGAGAGGCACAGAATCTGAGAGAGAGAGAGGCACAGAATCTGAGAGAGAGAGAGACTGAATCTGAGAGAGAGAGATTGACTGAAGCTGAGAGAGGGAGAGAGAGTGAGACACTGAATCTGAGAGAGAGACACAGAATCTGAGAGAGAGGCAGAACCTGAGAGAGGGAGAGAGAGTGAGACACCAAATCTGAGAGAGAAAAACACCAAATCTGAGAGAGTGAAAAAGACATCTAATCTGAGAGTTAGAGAGACAGAGACACCAGATCTGAGAGAGAATCTGAGAGAAAGTGATCCAGGGAGAGAGAGAGAAAGAGAGACAGACTGAGAGAGAGAGAGACAGAATCTGAGAGAGATACAGTGAATCTGAGAAAGAGAGAGAGAGTGAGACACCAAATCTGAGAGAGACAGACAGACAGAGAGAAACAGAAACTGAGAGAGAGAGAGAGAGACATAGAATCTAAGAGAGAGAAAGCAACAACAAATCAGAGAGAGAGAGAGAGACACCAAATCTGAGAGAGAGAGACACAGAATCTGAGAGAGAGGCAGAACCTGAGAGAGGGAGAGAGAGTGAAACACCAAATCTGAGAGAGTGAAACACCAAATCTGAGAGAGAGAGACACCAAATTTGAGAGACACCAAATCTGAGAGACAGAGAGACACCAAATTTGAGAGAGAGAGAGGGACACCAAATTTGAGAGAGAGAGAGAGACACCAAATTTGAGAGAGAGAGGGACACCAAATTTGAGAGAGAGAGAGAGACACCAAATTTGAGAGAGAGAGAGAGACAGTAAATTTCAGAGAGAGAGAGAAACACCAAATTTGAGAGAGAGAGACACCAAATTTGTGAGACACCAAATTTGAGAGCCAGAGAGACACCAAATTTGAGAGAGAGAGAGAGACACCAAATTTGAGAGAGAGAGAGGGACACCAAATTTGAGAGAGACACCAATTTGAGAGAGAGAGAGAGAGACACCAAATTTGAGAGAGAGAGAGAAACACCAAATTTGAGAGAGAGAGAGACACCAAATCTGAGAGAGAGATAATCTGAGAGAAAGAGTCTGAGAGAGAGACACACACAGCATCTGAGAGAGGGACACTGAATCTGAGAGAGAGAGAGAACCTGAGAGAGAGAGTGGGAGTAAACCTGAAGAGAGAGTGAGAGACAGAATCTGAGTGAGAGATAGAGAGAAAGAATCTGAGAGGGAGAGAGAGAATCAGAGAGAGTGTGTCTGAGAGAGGGACACACAGAATCTGAGAGAGGGAGAGCGACACAGAATCTGGGAGAGAGAGACTGCATCTGAGAGAGAAAGAGAGACAAAACGTCAGAGAGAGAGAGTGAGACACTGAATCAGAGAGAGAGATACACAGGATATGAGAGAGAGAGAGAAACTGAGAGAGAGAGACAGAACCTGAGAGAAGGGGAGAGAGCGCGACACCAAATCTGAGAGAGGGAGAGATCGAATCTGAGAGAGAGAGAGAGTCCGAATCTGAGGTAGAGAGAGAGCGAATCTGAGAGAGGCAGAACCTGAGAGAGGGAGAGAGAGTGAGACACTGAATCTGAGAGAGAGATAAACTGAGAGAAAGAGTCTGAGAGAGAGACTCACACACAGAATCTGAGAGAGGGAGAGACAAAGAATGTGTGAGAGAGAGAGAAACACGCACACACCGAATCTGAGAGAGAGAGAAGCACCGAATCTGAGAGAGAGAGAGGCACAGAATCTGAGAGAGAGAGAGACTGAATCTGAGAGAGAGAGATTGACTAAAGCTGAGAGAGGGAGAGAAAGTGAGACATCGAATCTGAGAGAGAGAGAGACACAGAATCTGAGAGAGAGAAACACCAAATCTGAGAGTGAGAGAGAGACACCGAGACTGAGAGAGGGAGAGACTGAATCTGAGAGAGAGAGATTGAATGAAGCTGAGAGAGGGAAAGAGAGTGAGAAACCGTATCTGAGAGAGAGACACACAGATTCTGAGAGAGAGGCAGAACCTGAGAGAGGAAGAGAGAGTGAGACACTGAATATGGGAGAGAGAAAGAGACACCAAATCTTGGAGGGAGAGAGAGAGACACCGGATCTGAGAGAGAGAATCTGGGAGAAAGAGAACCTGGAAGAGAGAGAAAGAGAGACAGACTGAGAGAGAGAGAGACAGAATCTGAGAGAGAGATAATCTGAGAGAAAGAGTCTGAGAGAGAGAGACACGCACAGAATCTGAGAAAGAGAGAGAGACAAAGAATGTGTGAGAGAGAAAGAAACACGCACACACCGAATCTGAGAAAGAGAGAAGCACCGAAAATGAGAGAGAGAGAGGCACAGAATCTGAGAGAGAGAGAGAGACACAGAATCTGAGAGAGAGAGAGAGACTGAATCTGAGAGAGAGAGAGAAAAATACATCTAATCTGAGAGAGAGAGAGACACCGAGACTGAGAGAGGGAGAGACTGAATCTGAGAGAGAGAGATTGACTGAAGCTGAGAGAGGGAAAGAGAGTGAGAAACAGAATCTGAGAGAGAGGCAGAACCTGAGAGGGGGAGAGAGAGTGAGACACTGAATCAGGGAGAGAGAGAGAGAGACACTGGATCTGAGAGAGAGAATCTGAGAGAAAGAGAACCTGGGAGAGAGAGAGAAAGAGTGACAGACTGAGAGAGAGAGAGAGAATCTGAGAGAGAGAAAGAAACACCAAATCTGAGAGAGGCAGACAGACAGAGAGAAACAGAAACTGAGAGAGAGACATAGAAACTAAGAGAGAGAAAGCGACAACAAATCTGAGAGAGAGAGAGAGACCAAATCTGAGAGAGAGAGACACAGAATCTGAGAGGCAGAACCTGAGAGAGGGAAAGTGACACACCAAATCTGAGAGAGACACCAAATTTGAGACACACCAAATTTGAGAGAGAGCGAGACACCAAATTTGAGAGAGACACCAAATTTGAGAGAGAGACACCAAATTTGAGAGAGAGATACCAAATTTGAGAGAGAGAGAGACACCAAATTTGAGAGAGAGAGAGCGAGACACCAAATTTGAGAGAGAGAGAGACACCAAATTTGAGAGACAGCAAATTTGAGAGAGAGACACCAAATTTGAGAGAGAGAGAGAGACACCAAATTTGAGAGAGAGAGAGAGACAGTAAATTTCAGAGAGAGAGAGAAACACCAAATTTGAGAGAGAGAGACACCAAATTTGCGAGACACCAAATTTGAGAGCCAGAGAGACACCAAATTTGAGAGACAGAGAGGGACACCAAATTTGAGAGAGAGAGAGACACCAAATTTGAGAGAGAGAGAGAGACACCAAATTTGAGAGAGAGAGAGGGACACCAAATTTGAGAGAGACACCAATTTGAGAGAGAGAGAGAGAGACACCAAATTTGAGAGAGAGAGAGAAACACCAAATTTGAGAGAGAGAGAGACACCAAATCTGAGAGAGAGATAATCTGAGAGAAAGAGTCTGAGAGAGAGACACACACAGCATCTGAGAGAGGGACACTGAATCTGAGAGAGAGAGAGAACCTGAGAGAGAGAGTGGGAGTAAACCTGAAGAGAGAGTGAGAGACAGAATCTGAGTGAGAGATAGAGAGAAAGAATCTGAGAGGGAGAGAGAGAATCAGAGAGAGTGTGTCTGAGAGAGGGACACACAGAATCTGAGAGAGGGAGAGCGACACAGAATCTGGGAGAGAGAGACTGCATCTGAGAGAGAAAGAGAGACAAAACGTCAGAGAGAGAGAGTGAGACACTGAATCAGAGAGAGAGATACACAGGATATGAGAGAGAGAGAGAAACTGAGAGAGAGAGACAGAACCTGAGAGAAGGGGAGAGAGCGCGACACCAAATCTGAGAGAGGGAGAGATCGAATCTGAGAGAGAGAGAGAGTCCGAATCTGAGGTAGAGAGAGAGCGAATCTGAGAGAGGCAGAACCTGAGAGAGGGAGAGAGAGTGAGACACTGAATCTGAGAGAGAGATAAACTGAGAGAAAGAGTCTGAGAGAGAGACTCACACACAGAATCTGAGAGAGGGAGAGACAAAGAATGTGTGAGAGAGAGAGAAACACGCACACACCGAATCTGAGAGAGAGAGAAGCACCGAATCTGAGAGAGAGAGAGGCACAGAATCTGAGAGAGAGAGAGACTGAATCTGAGAGAGAGAGATTGACTAAAGCTGAGAGAGGGAGAGAAAGTGAGACATCGAATCTGAGAGAGAGAGAGACACAGAATCTGAGAGAGAGAAACACCAAATCTGAGAGTGAGAGAGAGACACCGAGACTGAGAGAGGGAGAGACTGAATCTGAGAGAGAGAGATTGAATGAAGCTGAGAGAGGGAAAGAGAGTGAGAAACCGTATCTGAGAGAGAGACACACAGATTCTGAGAGAGAGGCAGAACCTGAGAGAGGAAGAGAGAGTGAGACACTGAATATGGGAGAGAGAAAGAGACACCAAATCTTGGAGGGAGAGAGAGAGACACCGGATCTGAGAGAGAGAATCTGGGAGAAAGAGAACCTGGGAGAGAGAGAGAAAGAGAGACAGACTGAGAGAGAGAGAGACAGAATCTGAGAGAGAGATAATCTGAGAGAAAGAGTCTGAGAGAGAGAGACACGCACAGAATCTGAGAAAGAGAGAGAGACAAAGAATGTGTGAGAGAGAAAGAAACACGCACACACCGAATCTGAGAAAGAGAGAAGCACCGAAAATGAGAGAGAGAGAGGCACAGAATCTGAGAGAGAGAGAGACACAGAATCTGAGAGAGAGAGAGAGACTGAATCTGAGAGAGAGAGAGAGAAAAATACATCTAATCTGAGAGAGAGAGAGACACCGAGACTGAGAGAGGGAGAGACTGAATCTGAGAGAGAGAGATTGACTGAAGCTGAGAGAGGGAAAGAGAGTGAGAAACAGAATCTGAGAGAGAGGCAGAACCTGAGAGGGGGAGAGAGAGTGAGACACTGAATCTGGGAGAGAGAGAGAGAGACACTGGATCTGAGAGAGAGAATCTGAGAGAAAGAGAACCTGGGAGAGAGAGAGAAAGAGTGACAGACTGAGAGAGAGAGAGAGAATCTGAGAGAGAGAAAGAAACACCAAATCTGAGAGAGGCAGACAGACAGAGAGAAACAGAAACTGAGAGAGAGACATAGAAACTAAGAGAGAGAAAGCGACAACAAATCTGAGAGAGAGAGACACCAAATCTGAGAGAGAGAGACACAGAATCTGAGAGGCAGAACCTGAGAGAGGGAAAGTGACACACCAAATCTGAGAGAGACACCAAATTTGAGACACACCAAATTTGAGAGAGAGCGAGACACCAAATTTGAGAGAGACACCAAATTTGAGAGAGAGACACCAAATTTGAGAGAGAGATACCAAATTTGAGAGAGAGAGAGAGACACCAAATTTGAGAGAGAGAGAGCGAGACACCAAATTTGAGAGAGAGAGAGACACCAAATTTGAGAGACAGCAAATTTGAGAGAGAGAGGGACACCAAATTTGAGAGAGAGAGAGAGACACCAAATTTGAGAGAGAGAGAGAGACAGTAAATTTCAGAGAGAGAGAGAAACACCAAATTTGAGAGAGAGAGACACCAAATTTGCGAGACACCAAATTTGAGAGCCAGAGAGACACCAAATTTGAGAGACAGAGAGGGACACCAAATTTGAGAGAGAGAGAGACACCAAATTTGAGAGAGAGAGAGAGACACCAAATTTGAGAGAGAGAGAGGGACACCAAATTTGAGAGAGACACCAATTTGAGAGAGAGAGAGAGAGAGACACCAAATTTGAGAGAGAGAGAGAAACACCAAATTTGAGAGAGAGAGAGACACCAAATCTGAGAGAGAGATAATCTGAGAGAAAGAGTCTGAGAGAGAGACACACACAGCATCTGAGAGAGGGACACTGAATCTGAGAGAGAGAGAGAACCTGAGAGAGAGAGTGGGAGTAAACCTGAAGAGAGAGTGAGAGACAGAATCTGAGTGAGAGATAGAGAGAAAGAATCTGAGAGGGAGAGAGAGAATCAGAGAGAGTGTGTCTGAGAGAGGGACACACAGAATCTGAGAGAGGGAGAGCGACACAGAATCTGGGAGAGAGAGACTGCATCTGAGAGAGAAAGAGAGACAAAACGTCAGAGAGAGAGAGTGAGACACTGAATCAGAGAGAGAGATACACAGGATATGAGAGAGAGAGAGAAACTGAGAGAGAGAGACAGAACCTGAGAGAAGGGGAGAGAGCGCGACACCAAATCTGAGAGAGGGAGAGATCGAATCTGAGAGAGAGAGAGAGTCCGAATCTGAGGTAGAGAGAGAGCGAATCTGAGAGAGGCAGAACCTGAGAGAGGGAGAGAGAGTGAGACACTGAATCTGAGAGAGAGATAAACTGAGAGAAAGAGTCTGAGAGAGAGACTCACACACAGAATCTGAGAGAGGGAGAGACAAAGAATGTGTGAGAGAGAGAGAAACACGCACACACCGAATCTGAGAGAGAGAGAAGCACCGAATCTGAGAGAGAGAGAGGCACAGAATCTGAGAGAGAGAGAGACTGAATCTGAGAGAGAGAGATTGACTAAAGCTGAGAGAGGGAGAGAAAGTGAGACATCGAATCTGAGAGAGAGAGAGACACAGAATCTGAGAGAGAGAAACACCAAATCTGAGAGTGAGAGAGAGACACCGAGACTGAGAGAGGGAGAGACTGAATCTGAGAGAGAGATTGAATGAAGCTGAGAGAGGGAAAGAGAGTGAGAAACCGTATCTGAGAGAGAGACACACAGATTCTGAGAGAGAGGCAGAACCTGAGAGAGGAAGAGAGAGTGAGACACTGAATATGGGAGAGAGAAAGAGACACCAAATCTTGGAGGGAGAGAGAGAGACACCGGATCTGAGAGAGAGAATCTGGGAGAAAGAGAACCTGGGAGAGAGAGAGAAAGAGAGACAGACTGAGAGAGAGAGAGAGAGAATCTGAGAGAGAGATAATCTGAGAGAAAGAGTCTGAGAGAGAGAGACACGCACAGAATCTGAGAAAGAGAGAGAGACAAAGAATGTGTGAGAGAGAAAGAAACACGCACACACCGAATCTGAGAAAGAGAGAAGCACCGAAAATGAGAGAGAGAGAGGCACAGAATCTGAGAGAGAGAGAGACACAGAATCTGAGAGAGAGAGAGAGACTGAATCTGAGAGAGAGAGAGAGAAAAATACATCTAATCTGAGAGAGAGAGAGACACCGAGACTGAGAGAGGGAGAGACTGAATCTGAGAGAGAGAGATTGACTGAAGCTGAGAGAGGGAAAGAGAGTGAGAAACAGAATCTGAGAGAGAGGCAGAACCTGAGAGGGGGAGAGAGAGTGAGACACTGAATCTGGGAGAGAGAGAGAGAGACACTGGATCTGAGAGAGAGAATCTGAGAGAAAGAGAACCTGGGAGAGAGAGAGAAAGAGTGACAGACTGAGAGAGAGAGAGAGAATCTGAGAGAGAGAAAGAAACACCAAATCTGAGAGAGGCAGACAGACAGAGAGAAACAGAAACTGAGAGAGAGACATAGAAACTAAGAGAGAGAAAGCGACAACAAATCTGAGAGAGAGAGAGACACCAAATCTGAGAGAGAGAGACACAGAATCTGAGAGGCAGAACCTGAGAGAGGGAAAGTGACACACCAAATCTGAGAGAGACACCAAATTTGAGACACACCAAATTTGAGAGAGAGCGAGACACCAAATTTGAGAGAGACACCAAATTTGAGAGAGAGACACCAAATTTGAGAGAGAGATACCAAATTTGAGAGAGAGAGAGAGACACCAAATTTGAGAGAGAGAGAGCGAGACACCAAATTTGAGAGAGAGAGAGACACCAAATTTGAGAGACAGCAAATTTGAGAGAGAGACACCAAATTTGAGAGAGAGAGAGAGACACCAAATTTGAGAGAGAGAGAGAGACAGTAAATTTCAGAGAGAGAGAGAAACACCAAATTTGAGAGAGAGAGACACCAAATTTGCGAGACACCAAATTTGAGAGCCAGAGAGACACCAAATTTGAGAGACAGAGAGGGACACCAAATTTGAGAGAGAGAGAGACACCAAATTTGAGAGAGAGAGAGAGACACCAAATTTGAGAGAGAGAGAGGGACACCAAATTTGAGAGAGACACCAATTTGAGAGAGAGAGAGAGAGAGACACCAAATTTGAGAGAGAGAGAGAAACACCAAATTTGAGAGAGAGAGAGACACCAAATCTGAGAGAGAGATAATCTGAGAGAAAGAGTCTGAGAGAGAGACACACACAGCATCTGAGAGAGGGACACTGAATCTGAGAGAGAGAGAGAACCTGAGAGAGAGAGTGGGAGTAAACCTGAAGAGAGAGTGAGAGACAGAATCTGAGTGAGAGATAGAGAGAAAGAATCTGAGAGGGAGAGAGAGAATCAGAGAGAGTGTGTCTGAGAGAGGGACACACAGAATCTGAGAGAGGGAGAGCGACACAGAATCTGGGAGAGAGAGACTGCATCTGAGAGAGAAAGAGAGACAAAACGTCAGAGAGAGAGAGTGAGACACTGAATCAGAGAGAGAGATACACAGGATATGAGAGAGAGAGAGAAACTGAGAGAGAGAGACAGAACCTGAGAGAAGGGGAGAGAGCGCGACACCAAATCTGAGAGAGGGAGAGATCGAATCTGAGAGAGAGAGAGAGTCCGAATCTGAGGTAGAGAGAGAGCGAATCTGAGAGAGGCAGAACCTGAGAGAGGGAGAGAGAGTGAGACACTGAATCTGAGAGAGAGATAAACTGAGAGAAAGAGTCTGAGAGAGAGACTCACACACAGGATCTGAGAGAGGGAGAGACAAAGAATGTGTGAGAGAGAGAGAAACACGCACACACCGAATCTGAGAGAGAGAGAAGCACCGAATCTGAGAGAGAGAGAGGCACAGAATCTGAGAGAGAGAGAGACTGAATCTGAGAGAGAGAGATTGACTAAAGCTGAGAGAGGGAGAGAAAGTGTGACATCGAATCTGAGAGAGAGAGAGACACAGAATCTGAGAGAGAGAAACACCAAATCTGAGAGTGAGAGAGAGACACCGAGACTGAGAGAGGGAGAGACTGAATCTGAGAGAGAGAGATTGAATGAAGCTGAGAGAGGGAAAGAGAGTGAGAAACCGTATCTGAGAGAGAGACACACAGATTCTGAGAGAGAGGCAGAACCTGAGAGAGGAAGAGAGAGTGAGACACTGAATATGGGAGAGAGAAAGAGACACCAAATCTTGGAGGGAGAGAGAGAGACACCGGATCTGAGAGAGAGAATCTGGGAGAAAGAGAACCTGGGAGAGAGAGAGAAAGAGAGACAGACTGAGAGAGAGAGAGACAGAATCTGAGAGAGAGATAATCTGAGAGAAAGAGTCTGAGAGAGAGAGACACGCACAGAATCTGAGAAAGAGAGAGAGACAAAGAATGTGTGAGAGAGAAAGAAACACGCACACACCGAATCTGAGAAAGAGAGAAGCACCGAAAATGAGAGAGAGAGAGGCACAGAATCTGAGAGAGAGAGAGACACAGAATCTGAGAGAGAGAGAGAGACTGAATCTGAGAGAGAGAGAGAGAGAAATACATCTAATCTGAGAGAGAGAGAGACACCGAGACTGAGAGAGGGAGAGACTGAATCTGAGAGAGAGAGATTGACTGAAGCTGAGAGAGGGAAAGAGAGTGAGAAACAGAATCTGAGAGAGAGGCAGAACCTGAGAGGGGGAGAGAGAGTGAGACACTGAATCTGGGAGAGAGAGAGAGAGACACTGGATCTGAGAGAGAGAATCTGAGAGAAAGAGAACCTGGGAGAGAGAGAGAAAGAGTGACAGACTGAGAGAGAGAGAGAGAATCTGAGAGAGAGAAAGAAACACCAAATCTGAGAGAGGCAGACAGACAGAGAGAAACAGAAACTGAGAGAGAGACATAGAAACTAAGAGAGAGAAAGCGACAACAAATCTGAGAGAGAGAGAGACACCAAATCTGAGAGAGAGAGACACAGAATCTGAGAGGCAGAACCTGAGAGAGGGAAAGTGACACACCAAATCTGAGAGAGACACCAAATTTGAGACACACCAAATTTGAGAGAGAGCGAGACACCAAATTTGAGAGAGACACCAAATTTGAGAGAGAGACACCAAATTTGAGAGAGAGATACCAAATTTGAGAGAGAGAGAGAGACACCAAATTTGAGAGAGAGAGAGCGAGACACCAAATTTGAGAGAGAGAGAGACACCAAATTTGAGAGAGAGAGAGACACCAAATTTGAGAGACAGCAAATGTGAGAGAGAGACACCAAATTTGAGAGAGAGAGACACCAAATTTGAGAGAAGTAGAGAGAGACACCAAATTTGAGAGAGAGATAATCTGAGAGAAAGAGTCTGAGAGAGAGACACATACAGCATCTGAGAGAGAGTGAGACACTGAATCAAAGAGAGAGATCCACAGGATATGAGAGAGAGAGAGTTTCTGAGAGAGAGAGACAGAACCTGAGAGAAGGAGAGAGAGCGCGACACCAAATCTGAGAGAGGGAGAGACCGAATCTGAGAGAGAGAGACAGAATCTGAGAGAGAGAGAGAGACCGAATCTGAGAGAGAGAGAGACCGAATCTGAGAGACACAGAACCTGAGAGAAGGAGAGAGAGCGCGACACCAAATCTGAGAGAGGGAGAGACCGAATCTGAGAGAGAGAGACAGAATCTGAGAGAGAGACACCAAATCTGAGAGAGGGAGGGAGAGAGAGAGACACTGAATCTGTGTGAGAGAGAGAGAGACACCAAATCTGAGTGAGAGATAATCTGAGAGAAAGAGTCTGAGAGAGAGACACGCACAGAATCTGAGAAAGAGAGAGAGACCGAATCTGAGAGAGGCAGAACCTGAGAAAGGGAGAGTGAGTGAGACACTGAATCTGAGAGAGAGATAAACTGAGAGAAAGAGTCTGAGAGAGAGAATCACACACAGAATCTGAGAGAGGGAGAGACAAAGAATGTGTGAGAGAGAGAGAAACACGCACACACCGAATCTGAGAGAGAGAGAAGCACCGAATCTGAGAGAGAGAGAGAGGAACAGAATCTGAGAGAGAGAGAGGCACAGAATCTGAGACAGAGAGAGAGACTGAATCTGAGAGAGAGAGATTGACTGAAGCTGAGAGAGGGAGAGAAAGTGAGACATCGAATCTGAGAGAGAGAGAGAGACACAGAATCTGAGAGAGAGGCAGAACCTGAGAGAGGGAGAGAGAGTGAGACAGCAAATCTGAGAGAGAGAAACACCAAATCTGAGAGTGAGAGAGAGACACCGAGACTGAGAGAGGGAGAGACTGAATCTGAGAGAGAGAGAGAGACCGAATCTGAGAGAGAGAGAGACCGAATCTGAGAGAGGCAGAACCTGAGAGAAGGAGAGAGAGTGAGACACTGAATCTGAGAGAGAGAGACACCAAATCTGAGAGAGGGAGGGAGAGAGAGAGACACCAAATCTGAGAGAGATAATCTGAGAGAAAGAGTCTGAGAGAGAGACACGCACAGAATCTGAGAAAGAGAGAGAGACAAAGAATGTGTGAGAGAGAAAGAAACATGCACACACCGAATCTGAGAAAGAGAGAAGCAGCGAATCTGAGAGAGAGAGAGGCACAGAATCTGAGAGAGAGAGAGAGGCACAGAATCTGAGAGAGAGAGAGACTGAATCTGAGAGAGAGAGATTGACTGAAGCTGAGAGAGGGAGAGAGAGTGAGACACTGAATCTGAGAGAGAGATAAACTGAGAGAAAGAGTCTGAGAGAGAGACTCACACACAGAATCTGAGAGAGGGAGAGACAAAGAATGTGTGAGAGAGAAAGAAACACGCACACACCGAATCTGAGAAAGAGAGAAGCAGCGAATCTGAGAGAGAGAGAGGCACAGAATCTGAGACAGAGAGAGAGACTGAATCTGAGAGAGAGAGATTGACTGAAGCTGAGAGAAGGAGAGAAAGTGAGACATCGAATCTGAGAGAGAGAGAGAGACACAGAATCTGAGAGAGAGGCAGAACCTGAGAGAGGGAGAGAGAGTGAGACACCAAATCTGAGAGAGAGAAACACCAAATCTGAGAGTGAGAGAGAGACACCGAGACTGAGAGAGGGAGAGACTGAATCTGAGAGAGAGAGAGAGACCGAATCTGAGAGAGAGAGAGACTGAATCTGAGAGAGGCAGAACCTGAGAGAAGGAGAGAGAGTGAGACACTGAATCTGAGAGAGAGAGACACCAAATCTGAGAGAGGGAGGGAGAGAGAGAGACACTGAATCTGTGAGAGAGAGAGAGAGACACCAAATCTGAGAGAGATAATCTGAGAGAAAGAGTCTGAGAGATAGACACGCACAGAATCTGAGAAAGAGAGGGAGACAAAGAATGTGTGAGAGAGAAAGAAACACGCACACACCGAATCTGAGAAAGAGAGAAGCAGCGAATCTGAGAGAGAGAGAGGCACAGAATCTGAGAGAGAGAGAGGCACAGAATCTGAGAGAGAGAGAGACTGAATCTGAGAGAGAGAGATTGACTGAAGCTGAGAGAGGGAGAGAGAGTGAGACACTGAATCTGAGAGAGAGACACAGAATCTGAGAGAGAGGCAGAACCTGAGAGAGGGAGAGAGAGTGAGACACCAAATCTGAGAGAGAAAAACACCAAATCTGAGAGAGTGAAAAAGACATCTAATCTGAGAGAGAGAGAGACAGAGACACCAGATCTGAGAGAGAATCTGAGAGAAAGTGATCCAGGGAGAGAGAGAGAAAGAGAGACAGACTGAGAGAGAGAGAGACAGAATCTGAGAGAGATACAGTGAATCTGAGAAAGAGAGAGAGAGTGAGACACCAAATCTGAGAGAGACAGACAGACAGAGAGAAACAGAAACTGAGAGAGAGAGAGAGAGACATAGAATCTAAGAGAGAGAAAGCAACAACAAATCAGAGAGAGAGAGAGAGACACCAAATCTGAGAGAGAGAGACACAGAATCTGAGAGAGAGGCAGAACCTGAGAGAGGGAGAGAGAGTGAAACACCAAATCTGAGAGAGTGAAACACCAAATCTGAGAGAGAGAGACACCAAATTTGAGAGACACCAAATCTGAGAGACAGAGAGACACCAAATTTGAGAGAGAGAGAGGGACACCAAATTTGAGAGAGAGAGAGAGACACCAAATTTGAGAGAGAGAGAGAGTCACCAAATTTGAGAGAGAGAGGGACACCAAATTTGAGAGAGAGAGAGACACCAAATTTGAGAGAGAGAGAGAGACAGTAAATTTCAGAGAGAGAGAGAAACACCAAATTTGAGAGAGAGAGACACCAAATTTGCGAGACACCAAATTTGAGAGCCAGAGAGACACCAAATTTGAGAGACAGAGAGGGACACCAAATTTGAGAGAGAGAGAGACACCAAATTTGAGAGAGAGAGAGAGACACCAAATTTGAGAGAGAGAGAGGGACACCAAATTTGAGAGAGACACCAATTTGAGAGAGAGAGAGAGAGACACCAAATTTGAGAGAGAGAGAGAAACACCAAATTTGAGAGAGAGAGAGACACCAAATCTGAGAGAGAGATAATCTGAGAGAAAGAGTCTGAGAGAGAGACACACACAGCATCTGAGAGAGGGACACTGAATCTGAGAGAGAGAGAGAACCTGAGAGAGAGAGTGGGAGTAAACCTGAAGAGAGAGTGAGAGACAGAATCTGAGTGAGAGATAGAGAGAAAGAATCTGAGAGGGAGAGAGAGAATCAGAGAGAGTGTGTCTGAGAGAGGGACACACAGAATCTGAGAGAGGGAGAGCGACACAGAATCTGGGAGAGAGAGACTGCATCTGAGAGAGAAAGAGAGACAAAACGTCAGAGAGAGAGAGTGAGACACTGAATCAGAGAGAGAGATAAACAGGATATGAGAGAGAGAGAGAATCTGAGAGAGAGAGACAGAACCTGAGAGAAGGAGAGAAAGCGCGACACCAAATCTGAGAGGGGGAGAGATCGAATCTGAGAGAGAGAGACCGAATCTGAGAGAGAGAGAGAGTCCGCATCTGAGAGAGAGAGAGACCGAATCTGAGAGAGGCAGAACCTGAGAAAGGGAGAGGGAGTGAGACACTGAATCTGAGAGAGAGATAAACTGAGAGAAAGAGTCTGAGAGAGAGACTCACACACAGAATCTGAGAGAGGGAGAGACAAAGAATGTGTGAGAGAGAGAGAAACACGCACACACCGAATCTGAGAGAGAGAGAAGCACCGAATCTGAGAGAGAGAGAGGCACAGAATCTGAGAGAGAGAGGCACAGAATCTGAGCGAGAGAGAGGCACAGAATCTGAGACAGAGAGAGAGACCGAATCTGAGAGAGAGAGATTGACTGAAGCTGAGAGAGGGAGAGAAAGTGAGACATCGAATCTGAGAGAGAGAGAGAGACTCAGAATCTGAGAGAGGCAGAACCTGAGAGAGGGAGAGAGAGTGAGACAGCAAATCTGAGAGAGAGAAACACCAAATCTGAGAGTGAGAGAGAGACACCGAGACTGAGAGAGGGAGAGACTGAATCTGAGAGAGAGAGAGAGACCGAATCTGAGAGAGAGAGAGACCGAATCTGAGAGAGGCAGAACCTGAGAGAAGGAGAGAGAGCGAGACACTGAATCTGAGAGAGAGAGACACCAAATCTGAGAGAGGGAGGGAGAGAGAGAGACACTGAATCTGTGTGAGAGAGAGAGAGACACCAAATCTGAGAGAGAGATAATCTGAGAGAAAGAGTCTGAGAGAGAGACACACACAGCATCTGAGAGAGAGTGAGACACTGAATCTGAGAGAGAGAGAGAACCTGAGAGAGAGAGTGAGACTAAACCTGAGGAGAGAGTGGGAGACAGAATCTGAGTGAGAGATAGAGAGAGAGAATCTGAGAGGGAGACAGACCGAATCTGAGAGAGAGAGAGACCGAATCTGAAAGAGGCAGAACCTGAGAGAAGGAGAGAAAGCGCGACAACAAATCTGAGAGAGGGAGAGATCGAATCTGAGAGAGAGAGACCGAATCTGAGAGAGAGAGAGAGTCCGAATCTGATAGAGAGAGAGACCAAATCTGAGAGAGGCAGAACCTGAGAAAGGGAGAGTGAGTGAGACACTGAATCTGAGAGAGAGATAAACTGAGAGAAAGAGTCTTAGAGAGAGACTCACACACAGAATCTGAGAGAGGGAGAGACAAAGAATGTGTGAGAGAGAGAGAAACACGCACACAGCGAATCTGAGAGAGAGAGAAGCACCGGATCTGAGAGAGAGAAAGGCACAGAATCTGAGAGAGAGAGAGAGGCACAGAATCTGAGAGAGAGAGAGACTGAATCTGAGAGAGAGAGATTGACTGAAGCTGAGAGAGGGAGAGAGAGTGAGACACTGAATCTGAGAGAGAGATAAACTGAGAGAAAGAGTCTGAGAGAGAGACTCACACACAGAATCTGAGAGAGCGAGAGACAAAGAATGTGTGAGAGAGAAAGAAACACGCACACACCGAATCTAAGAAAGAGAGAAGCAGCGAATCTGAGAGAGAGAGAGGCACAGAATCTGAGACAGAGAGAGAGACTGAATCTGAGAGAGAGAGATTGACTGAAGCTGAGAGAAGGAGAGAAAGTGAGACATCGAATCTGAGAGAGAGAGAGAGACACAGAATCTGAGAGAGAGGCAGAACCTGAGAGAGGGAGAGAGAGTGAGACACCAAATCTGAGAGAGAGAAACACCAAATCTGAGAGTGAGAGAGAGACACCGAGACTGAGAGAGGGAGAGACTGAATCTGAGAGAGAGAGAGAGACCGAATCTGAGAGAGAGAGAGACTGAATCTGAGAGAGGCAGAACCTGAGAGAAGGAGAGAGAGTGAGACACTGAATCTGAGAGAGAGAGACACCAAATCTGAGAGAGGGAGGGAGAGAGAGAGACACTGAATCTGTGAGAGAGAGAGAGAGACACCAAATCTGAGAGAGATAATCTGAGAGAAAGAGTCTGAGAGATAGACACGCACAGAATATGAGACAGAGAGAGAGACAAAGAATGTGTGAGAGAGAAAGAAACACGCACACACCGAATCTGAGAAAGAGAGAAGCAGCGAATCTGAGAGAGAGAGAGGCACAGAATCTGAGAGAGAGAGAGGCACAGAATCTGAGAGAGAGAGAGACTGAATCTGAGAGAGAGAGATTGACTGAAGCTGAAGAGAGGCAGAACCTGAGAGAGGAAGAGAGAGTGAGACACTGAATATGGGAGAGAGAAAGAGACACCAAATCTTGGAGGGAGAGAGAGAGACACCGGATCTGAGAGAGAGAATCTGGGAGAAAGAGAACCTGGGAGAGAGAGAGAAAGAGAGACAGACTGAGAGAGAGAGAGACAGAATCTGAGAGAGAGATAATCTGAGAGAAAGAGTCTGAGAGAGAGAGACACGCACAGAATCTGAGAAAGAGAGAGAGACAAAGAATGTGTGAGAGAGAAAGAAACACGCACACACCGAATCTGAGAAAGAGAGAAGCACCGAAAATGAGAGAGAGAGAGGCACAGAATCTGAGAGAGAGAGAGACACAGAATCTGAGAGAGAGAGAGAGACTGAATCTGAGAGAGAGAGAGAGAAAAATACATCTAATCTGAGAGAGAGAGAGACACCGAGACTGAGAGAGGGAGAGACTGAATCTGAGAGAGAGAGATTGACTGAAGCTGAGAGAGGGAAAGAGAGTGAGAAACAGAATCTGAGAGAGAGGCAGAACCTGAGAGGGGGAGAGAGAGTGAGACACTGAATCTGGGAGAGAGAGAGAGAGACACTGGATCTGAGAGAGAGAATCTGAGAGAAAGAGAACCTGGGAGAGAGAGAGAAAGAGTGACAGACTGAGAGAGAGAGAGAGAATCTGAGAGAGAGAAAGAAACACCAAATCTGAGAGAGGCAGACAGACAGAGAGAAACAGAAACTGAGAGAGAGACATAGAAACTAAGAGAGAGAAAGCGACAACAAATCTGAGAGAGAGAGAGACACCAAATCTGAGAGAGAGAGACACAGAATCTGAGAGGCAGAACCTGAGAGAGGGAAAGTGACACACCAAATCTGAGAGAGACACCAAATTTGAGACACACCAAATTTGAGAGAGAGCGAGACACCAAATTTGAGAGAGACACCAAATTTGAGAGAGAGACACCAAATTTGAGAGAGAGATACCAAATTTGAGAGAGAGAGAGAGACACCAAATTTGAGAGAGAGAGAGCGAGACACCAAATTTGAGAGAGAGAGAGACACCAAATTTGAGAGAGAGAGAGACACCAAATTTGAGAGACAGCAAATGTGAGAGAGAGACACCAAATTTGAGAGAGAGAGACACCAAATTTGAGAGAAGTAGAGAGAGACACCAAATTTGAGAGAGAGATAATCTGAGAGAAAGAGTCTGAGAGAGAGACACATACAGCATCTGAGAGAGAGTGAGACACTGAATCAAAGAGAGAGATCCACAGGATATGAGAGAGAGAGAGTTTCTGAGAGAGAGAGACAGAACCTGAGAGAAGGAGAGAGAGCGCGACACCAAATCTGAGAGAGGGAGAGACCGAATCTGAGAGAGAGAGACAGAATCTGAGAGAGAGAGAGAGACCGAATCTGAGAGAGAGAGAGACCGAATCTGAGAGACACAGAACCTGAGAGAAGGAGAGAGAGCGCGACACCAAATCTGAGAGAGGGAGAGACCGAATCTGAGAGAGAGAGACAGAATCTGAGAGAGAGACACCAAATCTGAGAGAGGGAGGGAGAGAGAGAGACACTGAATCTGTGAGAGAGAGAGAGAGACACCAAATCTGAGTGAGAGATAATCTGAGAGAAAGAGTCTGAGAGAGAGACACGCACAGAATCTGAGAAAGAGAGAGAGACCGAATCTGAGAGAGGCAGAACCTGAGAAAGGGAGAGTGAGTGAGACACTGAATCTGAGAGAGAGATAAACTGAGAGAAAGAGTCTGAGAGAGAGAATCACACACAGAATCTGAGAGAGGGAGAGACAAAGAATGTGTGAGAGAGAGAGAAACACGCACACACCGAATCTGAGAGAGAGAGAAGCACCGAATCTGAGAGAGAGAGAGAGGAACAGAATCTGAGAGAGAGAGAGGCACAGAATCTGAGACAGAGAGAGAGACTGAATCTGAGAGAGAGAGATTGACTGAAGCTGAGAGAGGGAGAGAAAGTGAGACATCGAATCTGAGAGAGAGAGAGAGACACAGAATCTGAGAGAGAGGCAGAACCTGAGAGAGGGAGAGAGAGTGAGACACCAAATCTGAGAGAGAGAAACACCAAATCTGAGAGTGAGAGAGAGACACCGAGACTGAGAGAGGGAGAGACTGAATCTGAGAGAGAGAGAGAGACCGAATCTGAGAGAGAGAGAGACCGAATCTGAGAGAGGCAGAACCTGAGAGAAGGAGAGAGAGTGAGACACTGAATCTGAGAGAGAGAGACACCAAATCTGAGAGAGGGAGGGAGAGAGAGAGACACCAAATCTGAGAGAGATAATCTGAGAGAAAGAGTCTGAGAGAGAGACACGCACAGAATCTGAGAAAGAGAGAGAGACAAAGAATGTGTGAGAGAGAAAGAAACATGCACACACCGAATCTGAGAAAGAGAGAAGCAGCGAATCTGAGAGAGAGAGAGGCACAGAATCTGAGAGAGAGAGAGAGGCACAGAATCTGAGAGAGAGAGAGACTGAATCTGAGAGAGAGAGATTGACTGAAGCTGAGAGAGGGAGAGAGAGTGAGACACTGAATCTGAGAGAGAGATAAACTGAGAGAAAGAGTCTGAGAGAGAGACTCACACACAGAATCTGAGAGAGGGAGAGACAAAGAATGTGTGAGAGAGAAAGAAACACGCACACACCGAATCTGAGAAAGAGAGAAGCAGCGAATCTGAGAGAGAGAGAGGCACAGAATCTGAGACAGAGAGAGAGACTGAATCTGAGAGAGAGAGATTGACTGAAGCTGAGAGAAGGAGAGAAAGTGAGACATCGAATCTGAGAGAGAGAGAGAGACACAGAATCTGAGAGAGAGGCAGAACCTGAGAGAGGGAGAGAGAGTGAGACACCAAATCTGAGAGAGAGAAACACCAAATCTGAGAGTGAGAGAGAGACACCGAGACTGAGAGAGGGAGAGACTGAATCTGAGAGAGAGAGAGAGACCGAATCTGAGAGAGAGAGAGACTGAATCTGAGAGAGGCAGAACCTGAGAGAAGGAGAGAGAGTGAGACACTGAATCTGAGAGAGAGAGACACCAAATCTGAGAGAGGGAGGGAGAGAGAGAGACACTGAATCTGTGAGAGAGAGAGAGAGACACCAAATCTGAGAGAGATAATCTGAGAGAAAGAGTCTGAGAGATAGACACGCACAGAATCTGAGAAAGAGAGGGAGACAAAGAATGTGTGAGAGAGAAAGAAACACGCACACACCGAATCTGAGAAAGAGAGAAGCAGCGAATCTGAGAGAGAGAGAGGCACAGAATCTGAGAGAGAGAGAGGCACAGAATCTGAGAGAGAGAGAGACTGAATCTGAGAGAGAGAGATTGACTGAAGCTGAGAGAGGGAGAGAGAGTGAGACACTGAATCTGAGAGAGAGACACAGAATCTGAGAGAGAGGCAGAACCTGAGAGAGGGAGAGAGAGTGAGACACCAAATCTGAGAGAGAAAAACACCAAATCTGAGAGAGTGAAAAAGACATCTAATCTGAGAGAGAGAGAGACAGAGACACCAGATCTGAGAGAGAATCTGAGAGAAAGTGATCCAGGGAGAGAGAGAGAAAGAGAGACAGACTGAGAGAGAGAGAGACAGAATCTGAGAGAGATACAGTGAATCTGAGAAAGAGAGAGAGAGTGAGACACCAAATCTGAGAGAGACAGACAGACAGAGAGAAACAGAAACTGAGAGAGAGAGAGAGAGACAGAGAATCTAAGAGAGAGAAAGCAACAACAAATCAGAGAGAGAGAGAGAGACACCAAATCTGAGAGAGAGAGACACAGAATCTGAGAGAGAGGCAGAACCTGAGAGAGGGAGAGAGAGTGAAACACCAAATCTGAGAGAGTGAAACACCAAATCTGAGAGAGAGAGACACCAAATTTGAGAGACACCAAATCTGAGAGACAGAGAGACACCAAATTTGAGAGAGAGAGAGGGACACCAAATTTGAGAGAGAGAGAGAGACACCAAATTTGAGAGAGAGAGAGAGACACCAAATTTGAGAGAGAGAGGGACACCAAATTTGAGAGAGAGAGAGAGACACCAAATTTGAGAGAGAGAGAGAGACAGTAAATTTCAGAGAGAGAGAGAAACACCAAATTTGAGAGAGAGAGACACCAAATTTGAGAGACACCAAATTTGAGAGCCAGAGAGACACCAAATTTGAGAGACAGAGAGGGACACCAAATTTGAGAGAGAGAGAGACACCAAATTTGAGAGAGAGAGAGAGACACCAAATTTGAGAGAGAGAGAGGGACACCAAATTTGAGAGAGACACCAATTTGAGAGAGAGAGAGAGAGACACCAAATTTGAGAGAGAGAGAGAAACACCAAATTTGAGAGAGAGAGAGACACCAAATCTGAGAGAGAGATAATCTGAGAGAAAGAGTCTGAGAGAGAGACACACACAGCATCTGAGAGAGGGACACTGAATCTGAGAGAGAGAGAGAACCTGAGAGAGAGAGTGGGAGTAAACCTGAAGAGAGAGTGAGAGACAGAATCTGAGTGAGAGATAGAGAGAAAGAATCTGAGAGGGAGAGAGAGAATCAGAGAGAGTGTGTCTGAGAGAGGGACACACAGAATCTGAGAGAGGGAGAGCGACACAGAATCTGGGAGAGAGAGACTGCATCTGAGAGAGAAAGAGAGACAAAACGTCAGAGAGAGAGAGTGAGACACTGAATCAGAGAGAGAGATAAACAGGATATGAGAGAGAGAGAGAATCTGAGAGAGAGAGACAGAACCTGAGAGAAGGAGAGAAAGCGCGACACCAAATCTGAGAGGGGGAGAGATCGAATCTGAGAGAGAGAGACCGAATCTGAGAGAGAGAGAGAGTCCGCATCTGAGAGAGAGAGAGACCGAATCTGAGAGAGGCAGAACCTGAGAAAGGGAGAGGGAGTGAGACACTGAATCTGAGAGAGAGATAAACTGAGAGAAAGAGTCTGAGAGAGAGACTCACACACAGAATCTGAGAGAGGGAGAGACAAAGAATGTGTGAGAGAGAGAGAAACACGCACACACCGAATCTGAGAGAGAGAGAAGCACCGAATCTGAGAGAGAGAGAGGCACAGAATCTGAGAGAGAGAGGCACAGAATCTGAGCGAGAGAGAGGCACAGAATCTGAGACAGAGAGAGAGACCGAATCTGAGAGAGAGAGATTGACTGAAGCTGAGAGAGGGAGAGAAAGTGAGACATCGAATCTGAGAGAGAGAGAGAGACTCAGAATCTGAGAGAGGCAGAACCTGAGAGAGGGAGAGAGAGGGAGACACCAAATCTGAGAGAGAGAAACACCAAATCTGAGAGTGAGAGAGAGACACCGAGACTGAGAGAGGGAGAGACTGAATCTGAGAGAGAGAGAGAGACCGAATCTGAGAGAGAGAGACCGAATCTGAGAGAGGCAGAACCTGAGAGAAGGAGAGAGAGCGAGACACTGAATCTGAGAGAGAGAGACACCAAATCTGAGAGAGGGAGGGAGAGAGAGAGACACTGAATCTGTGTGAGAGAGAGAGAGACACCAAATCTGAGAGAGAGATAATCTGAGAGAAAGAGTCTGAGAGAGAGACACACACAGCATCTGAGAGAGAGTGAGACACTGAATCTGAGAGAGAGAGAGAACCTGAGAGAGAGAGTGAGACTAAACCTGAGGAGAGAGTGGGAGACAGAATCTGAGTGAGAGATAGAGAGAGAGAATCTGAGAGGGAGACAGACCGAATCTGAGAGAGAGAGAGACCGAATCTGAAAGAGGCAGAACCTGAGAGAAGGAGAGAAAGCGCGACAACAAATCTGAGAGAGGGAGAGATCGAATCTGAGAGAGAGAGACCGAATCTGAGAGAGAGAGAGAGTCCGAATCTGATAGAGAGAGAGACCAAATCTGAGAGAGGCAGAACCTGAGAAAGGGAGAGTGAGTGAGACACTGAATCTGAGAGAGAGATAAACTGAGAGAAAGAGTCTTAGAGAGAGACTCACACACAGAATCTGAGAGAGGGAGAGACAAAGAATGTGTGAGAGAGAGAGAAACACGCACACAGCGAATCTGAGAGAGAGAGAAGCACCGGATCTGAGAGAGAGAGAGGCACAGAATCTGAGAGAGAGAGAGAGGCACAGAATCTGAGAGAGAGAGAGACTGAATCTGAGAGAGAGAGATTGACTGAAGCTGAGAGAGGGAGAGAGAGTGAGACACTGAATCTGAGAGAGAGATAAACTGAGAGAAAGAGTCTGAGAGAGAGACTCACACACAGAATCTGAGAGAGCGAGAGACAAAGAATGTGTGAGAGAGAAAGAAACACGCACACACCGAATCTAAGAAAGAGAGAAGCAGCGAATCTGAGAGAGAGAGAGGCACAGAATCTGAGACAGAGAGAGAGACTGAATCTGAGAGAGAGAGATTGACTGAAGCTGAGAGAAGGAGAGAAAGTGAGACATCGAATCTGAGAGAGAGAGAGAGACACAGAATCTGAGAGAGAGGCAGAACCTGAGAGAGGGAGAGAGAGTGAGACACCAAATCTGAGAGAGAGAAACACCAAATCTGAGAGTGAGAGAGAGACACCGAGACTGAGAGAGGGAGAGACTGAATCTGAGAGAGAGAGAGAGACCGAATCTGAGAGAGAGAGAGACTGAATCTGAGAGAGGCAGAACCTGAGAGAAGGAGAGAGAGTGAGACACTGAATCTGAGAGAGAGAGACACCAAATCTGAGAGAGGGAGGGAGAGAGAGAGACACTGAATCTGTGAGAGAGAGAGAGACACCAAATCTGAGAGAGATAATCTGAGAGAAAGAGTCTGAGAGATAGACACGCACAGAATCTGAGAAAGAGAGAGAGACAAAGAATGTGTGAGAGAGAAAGAAACACGCACACACCGAATCTGAGAAAGAGAGAAGCAGCGAATCTGAGAGAGAGAGAGGCACAGAATCTGAGAGAGAGAGAGGCACAGAATCTGAGAGAGAGAGAGACTGAATCTGAGAGAGAGAGATTGACTGAAGCTGAGAGAGGGAGAGAGAGTGAGACACTGAATCTGAGAGAGAGACACAGAATCTGAGAGAGAGGCAGAACCTGAGAGAGGGAGAGAGAGTGAGACACCAAATCTGAGAGAGAAAAACACCAAATCTGAGAGAGTGAAAAAGACATCTAATCTGAGAGAGAGAGAGACAGAGACACCAGATCTGAGAGAGAATCTGAGAGAAAGAGATCCAGGGAGAGAGAGAGAAAGAGAGACAGACTGAGAGAGAGAGAGACAGAATCTGAGAGAGATACAGTGAATCTGAGAAAGAGAGAGAGAGTGAGACACCAAATCTGAGAGAGACAGACAGACAGAGAGAAACAGAAACTGAGAGAGAGAGAGAGAGACATAGAATCTAAGAGAGAGAAAGCAACAACAAATCTGAGAGAGAGAGAGAGACACCAAATCTGAGAGAGAGAGACACAGAATCTGAGAGAGAGGCAGAACCTGAGAGAGGGAGAGAGAGTGAAACACCAAATCTGAGAGAGTGAAACACCAAATATGAGAGAGAGAGACACCAAATTTGCGAGACACCAAATTTGAGAGCCAGAGAGACACCAAATTTGAGAGACAGAGAGGGACACCAAATTTGAGAGAGAGAGAGACACCAAATTTGAGAGAGAGAGACACCAAATTTGAGAGAGAGAGAGAGAGACACCAAATTTGAGAGAGAGAGAGAGACACCAATTTTGAGAGAGAGAGAGAAACACCAAATTTGAGAGAGAGAGAGACACCAAATCTGAGAGAGAGATAATCTGAGAGAAAGAGTCTGAGAGAGAGACAGACAAAGCATCTGAGAGAGGGACACTGAATCTGAGAGAGAGAGAGAACCTGAGAGAGAGAGTGAGAGTAAACCTGAAGAGAGAGTGAGAGACAGAATCTGAGTGAGAGATAGAGAGAAAGAATCTGAGAGGGAGAGAGAGAATCAGAGAGAGTGTGTCTGAGAGAGGGACACACAGAATCTGAGAGAGGGAGAGCGACACAGAATCTGGGAGAGAGAAACTGCATCTGAGAGAGAAAGAGAGACAAAACGTCAGAAAGAGAGAGTGAGACACTGAATCTGAGAGAGAGATACACAGGATATGAGAGAGAGAGAGAATCTGAGAGAGAGAGACAGAACCTGAGAGAAGGAGAGAAAGCGCGACACCAAATCTGAGAGAGGGAGAGATCGAATCTGAGAGAGAGAGTCCGAATCTGAGAGAGAGAGAGAGTCCGAATCTGAGAGAGAGAGAGACCGAATCTGAGAGAGGCAGAAACTGAGAAAGGGAGAGGGAGTGAGACACTGAATCTGAGAGGGAGATAAACTGAGAGAAAGAGTCTGAGAGAGAGACTCACACACAGAATCTGAGAGAGGGAGAGACAAAGAATGTGTGAGAGAGAGAGAAACACGCACACACCGAATCTGAGAGAGAGAGAAGCACCGAATCTGAGAGAGAGAGAGGCACAGAATCTGAGAGAGAGAGAGAGGCACAGAATCTGAGACTGAGAGAGAGACTGAATCTGAGAGAGAGAGATTGACTGAAGCTGGGAGAGGGAGAGAAAGTGAGACATCGAATCTGAGAGAGAGAGAGAGACACAGAATCTGAGAGAGAGGCAGAACCTGAGAGAGGGAGAGAGAGTGAGACACCAAAGCTGAGAGAGAGAAACACCAAATCTGAGAGTGAGAGAGAGACACCGAGACTGAGAGAGGGAGAGACTGAATCTGAGAGAGAGAGAGAGACCGAATCTGAGAGAGAGAGAGACCGAATCTGAGACGGCAGAACCTGAGAGGAGAGAGAGTGAGACACTGAATCTGAGAGAGAGAGACACCAAATCTGAGAGAGGGAGGGAGAGAGAGAGACACTGAATCTGTGAGAGAGAGAGAGAGAGACCGAATCTGAGAGAGAGGGAGAGTCCGCATCTGAGAGAGAGAGAGACCGAATCTGAGAGAGGCAGAACCTGAGAAAGGGAGAGTGAGTGAGACACTGAATCTGAGAGAGAGATAAACTGAGAGAAAGAGTCTGAGAGAGAGAATCACACACAGAATCTGAGAGAGGGAGAGACAAAGAATGTGTGAGAGAGAGAGAAACACGCACACAGCGAATCTGAGAGAGAGAGAAGCACCGAATCTGAGAGAGAGAGAGAGGCACAGAATCTGAGAGAGAGGCACAGAATCTGAGACAGAGAGAGAGACTGAATCTGAGAGAGAGAGATTGACTGAAGCTGAGAGAGGGAGAGAAAGTGAGACATCGAATCTGAGAGAGAGAGAGAGACACAGAATCTGAGAGAGAGGCAGAACCTGAGAGAGGGAGAGAGAGTGAGACACCAAATCTGAGAGAGAGAAACACCAAATCTGAGAGTGAGAGAGAGACACCGAGACTGAGAGAGGGAGAGACTGAATCTGAGAGAGAGAGAGAGACCGAATCTGAGAGAGAGAGAGACCGAATCTGAGAGAGGCAGAACCTGAGAGAAGGAGAGAGAGTGAGACACTGAATCTGAGAGAGAGAGACACCAAATCTGAGAGAGGGAGGGAGAGAGAGAGACACCAAATCTGAGAGAGATAATCTGAGAGAAAGAGTCTGAGAGAGACACGCACAGAATCTGAGAAAGAGAGAGAGACAAAGAATGTGTGAGAGAGAAAGAAACATGCACACACCGAATCTGAGAAAGAGAGAAGCAGCGAATCTGAGAGAGAGAGAGGCACAGAATCTGAGAGAGAGAGAGAGGCACAGAATCTGAGAGAGAGAGAGACTGAATCTGAGAGAGAGAGATTGACTGAAGCTGAGAGTGGGAGAGAGAGTGAGACACTGAATCTGAGAGAGAGATAAACTGAGAGAAAGAGTCTGAGAGAGAGACTCACACACAGAATCTGAGAGAGGGAGAGACAAAGAATGTGTGAGAGAGAAAGAAACACGCACACACCGAATCTGAGAAAGAGAGAAGCAGCGAATCTGAGAGAGAGAGAGGCACAGAATCTGAGACAGAGAGAGAGACTGAATCTGAGAGAGAGAGATTGACTGAAGCTGAGAGAAGGAGAGAAAGTGAGACATCGAATCTGAGAGAGAGAGAGAGACACAGAATCTGAGAGAGAGGCAGAACCTGAGAGAGGGACAGAGAGTGAGACACCAAATCTGAGAGAGAGAAACACCAAATCTGAGAGTGAGAGAGAGACACCGAGACTGAGAGAGGGAGAGACTGAATCTGAGAGAGAGAGAGAGACCGAATCTGAGAGAGAGAGAGACTGAATCTGAGAGAGGCAGAACCTGAGAGAAGGAGAGAGAGTGAGACACTGAATCTGAGAGAGAGAGACACCAAATCTGAGAGAGGGAGGGAGAGAGAGAGACACTGAATCTGTGAGAGAGAGAGAGAGACACCAAATCTGAGAGAGATAATCTGAGAGAAAGATTCTGAGAGATAGACACGCACAGAATCTGAGAAAGAGAGAGAGACAAAGAATGTGTGAGAGAGAAAGAAACACGCACACACCGAATCTGAGAAAGAGAGAAGCAGCGAATCTGAGAGAGAGAGAGGCACAGAATCTGAGAGAGAGAGAGGCACAGAATCTGACAGAGAGAGAGACTGAATCTGAGAGAGAGAGATTGACTGAAGCTGAGAGAGGGAGAGAGAGTGAGACACCAAATCTGAGAGAGAAAAACACCAAATCTGAGAGAGTGAAAAAGACATCTAATCTGAGAGAGAGAGAGACAGAGACACCAGATCTGAGAGAGAATCTGAGAGAAAGAGATCCAGGGAGAGAGAGAGAAAGAGAGACAGACTGAGAGAGAGAGAGACAGAATCTGAGAGAGATACAGTGAATCTGAGAAAGAGAGAGAGAGTGAGACACCAAATCTGAGAGAGACAGACAGACAGAGAGAAACAGAAACTGAGAGAGAGAGAGAGAGACATAGAATCTAAGAGAGAGAAAGCAACAACAAATCTGAGAGAGAGAGAGAGACACCAAATCGGAGAGAGAGAGACACAGAATCTGAGAGAGAGGCAGAACCTGAGAGAGGGAGAGAGAGAGTGAAACACCAAATCTGAGAGAGAGAGACACCAAATTTGAGAGACACCAAATCTGAGAGACAGAGAGACACCAAATTTGAGAGAGAGAGAGGGACACCAAATTTGAGAGAGAGAGAGAGACACCAAATTTGAGAGAGAGAGAGGGACACCAAATTTGAGAGAGAGAGAGAGACACCAAATTTGAGAGAGAGAGAGAGACAGTAAATTTCAGAGAGAGAGAGAAACACCAAATTTGAGAGAGAGAGAGACACCAAATTTGCGAGACACCAAATTTGAGAGCCAGAGAGACACCAAATTTGAGAGACAGAGAGGGACACCAAATTTGAGAGAGAGAGACACACCAAATTTGAGAGAGAGAGAGAGACAACAAATTTGAGAGAGAGAGAGGGACACCAAATTTGAGAGAGACACCAATTTGAGAGAGAGAGAGAGACACCAAATTTGAGAGAGAGAGAGAAACACCAAATTTGAGAGAGAGAGAGACACCAAATCTGAGAGAGAGATAATCTGAGAGAAAGAGTCTGAGAGAGAGACACACACAGCATCTGAGAGAGGGACACTGAATCTGAGAGAGAGAGAGAACCTGAGCGAGAGAGTGGGAGTAAACCTGAAGAGAGAGTGAGAGACAGAATCTGAGTGAGAGATAGAGAGAAAGAATCTGAGAGGGAGAGAGAGAATCAGAGAGAGTGTGTCTGAGAGAGGGACACACAGAATCTGAGAGAGGGAGAGCGACACAGAATCTGGGAGAGAGAGACTGCATCTGAGAGAGAAAGAGAGACAAAACGTCAGAGAGAGAGAGTGAGACACTGAATCAGAGAGAGAGATAAACAGGATATGAGAGAGAGAGAGAATCTGAGAGAGAGAGACAGAACCTGAGAGAAGGAGAGAAAGCGCGACACCAAATCTGAGAGGGGGAGAGATCGAATCTGAGAGAGAGAGACCGAATCTGAGAGAGAGAGAGAGTCCGCATCTGAGAGAGAGAGAGACCGAATCTGAGAGAGGCAGAACCTGAGAAAGGGAGAGGGAGTGAGACACTGAATCTGAGAGAGAGATAAACTGAGAGAAAGAGTCTGAGAGAGAGACTCACACACAGAATCTGAGAGAGGGAGAGACAAAGAATGTGTGAGAGAGAGAGAAACACGCACACACCGAATCTGAGAGAGAGAGAAGCACCGAATCTGAGAGAGAGAGAGGCACAGAATCTGAGAGAGAGAGAGGCACAGAATCTGAGCGAGAGAGAGGCACAGAATCTGAGACAGAGAGAGAGACCGAATCTGAGAGAGAGAGATTGACTGAAGCTGAGAGAGGGAGAGAAAGTGAGACATCGAATCTGAGAGAGAGAGAGAGACTCAGAATCTGAGAGAGGCAGAACCTGAGAGAGGGAGAGAGAGGGAGACACCAAATCTGAGAGAGAGAAACACCAAATCTGAGAGTGAGAGAGAGACACCGAGACTGAGAGAGGGAGAGACTGAATCTGAGAGAGAGAGAGAGACCGAATCTGAGAGAGAGAGAGACCGAATCTGAGAGAGGCAGAACCTGAGAGAAGGAGAGAGAGCGAGACACTGAATCTGAGAGAGAGAGACACCAAATCTGAGAGAGGGAGGGAGAGAGAGAGACACTGAATCTGTGTGAGAGAGAGAGAGACACCAAATCTGAGAGAGAGATAATCTGAGAGAAAGAGTCTGAGAGAGAGACACACACAGCATCTGAGAGAGAGTGAGACACTGAATCTGAGAGAGAGAGAGAACCTGAGAGAGAGAGTGAGACTAAACCTGAGGAGAGAGTGGGAGACAGAATCTGAGTGAGAGATAGAGAGAGAGAATCTGAGAGGGAGACAGACCGAATCTGAGAGAGAGAGAGACCGAATCTGAGAGAGGCAGAACCTGAGAGAAGGAGAGAAAGCGCGACAACAAATCTGAGAGAGGGAGAGATCGAATCTGAGAGAGAGAGACCGAATCTGAGAGAGAGAGAGAGTCCGAATCTGATAGAGAGAGAGACCAAATCTGAGAGAGGCAGAACCTGAGAAAGGGAGAGTGAGTGAGACACTGAATCTGAGAGAGAGATAAACTGAGAGAAAGAGTCTTAGAGAGAGACTCACACACAGAATCTGAGAGAGGGAGAGACAAAGAATGTGTGAGAGAGAGAGAAACACGCACACAGCGAATCTGAGAGAGAGAGAAGCACCGGATCTGAGAGAGAGAGGCACAGAATCTGAGAGAGAGAGAGGCACAGACTCTGAGACAGAGAGAGAGACTGAATCTGAGAGAGAGAGATTGACTGAAGCTGAGAGAGGGAGAGAAAGTGAGACATCGAATCTGAGAGAGAGAGAGAGACACAGAATCTGAGAGAGAGGCAGAACCTGAGAGAGGGAGAGAGAGTTGAGACAGCAAATCTGAGAGAGAGAAACACCAAATCTGAGAGTGAGAGAGAGACACCGAGACTGAGAGAGGGAGAGACTGAATCTGAGAGAGAGAGAGAGACCGAATCTGAGAGAGAGAGAGACCGAATCTGAGAGAGGCAGAACCTGAGAGAAGGAGAGAGAGTGAGACACTGAATCTGAGAGAGAGAGACACCAAATCTGAGAGAGGGTGGGAGAGAGAGAGACACTGAATCTGTGAGAGAGAGAGAGAGACACCAAATCTGAGAGAGATAATCTGAGAGAAAGAGTCTGAGAGAGAGACACGCACAGAATCTGAGAAAGAGAGAGAGACAAAGAATGTGTGAGAGAGAAAGAAACACGCACACACCGAATCTGAGAAAGAGAGAAGCAGCGAATCTGAGAGAGAGAGAGAGGCACAGAATCTGAGAGAGAGAGAGAGGCACAGAATCTGAGAGAGAGAGAGAGGCACAGAATCTAAGAGAGAGAGAGACTGAATCTGAGAGAGAGAGATTGACTGAAGCTGAGAGAGGGAGAGAGAGTGAGACACTGAATCTGAGAGAGAGACACAGAATCTGAGAGAGAGGCAGAACCTGAGAGAGGGAGAGAGAGTGAGACACCAAATCTGAGAGAGAAAAACACCAAATCTGAGAGAGTGAAAAAGACATCTAATCTGAGAGAGAGAGAGACAGAGACACCAGATCTGAGAGAGAATCTGATAGAAAGAGATCCAGGGAGAGAGAGAGAAAGAGAGACAGACTGAGAGAGAGAGAGACAGAATCTGAGAGAGATACAGTGAATCTGAGAAAGAGAGAGAGAGTGAGACACCAAATCTGAGAGAGACAGACAGACAGAGAGAAACAGAAACTGCGAGAGAGAGAGAGAGACATAGAATCTAAGAGAGAGAAAGCAACAACAAATCTGAGAGAGAGAGAGAGACACCAAAACTGAGAGAGAGAGACACAGAATCTGAGAGAGAGGCAGAACCTGAGAGAGGGAGAGAGAGAGTGAAACACCAAATCTGAGAGAGTGAAACACCAAATCTGAGAGAGAGAGACACCAAATTTGAGAGACACCAAATCTGAGAGACAGAGAGACACCAAATTTGAGAGAGAGAGAGGGACACCAAATTTGAGAGAGAGAGAGAGACACCAAGTTTGAGAGAGAGAGAGAGACACCAAATTTGAGAGAGAGAGAGGGACACCAAATTTGAGAGAGAGAGAGACACCAAATTTGAGAGAGAGAGAGAGACAGTAAATTTCAGAGAGAGAGAGAAACACCAAATTTGAGAGAGAGAGAGACACCAAATTTGCGAGACACCAAATTTGAGAGCCAGAGAGACACCAAATTTGAGAGACAGAGAGGGACACCAAATTTGAGAGAGAGAGAGAGACACCAAATTTGAGAGAGAGAGAGGGACACCAAATTTGAGAGAGACACCAATTTGAGAGAGAGAGAGAGACACCAAATTTGAGAGAGAGAGAGAAACACCAAATTTGAGAGAGAGAGAGACACCAAATCTGAGAGAGAGATAATCTGAGAGAAAGAGTCTGAGAGAGACACACACACAGCATCTGAGAGAGGTACACTGAATCTGAGAGAGAGAGAGAACCTGAGAGAGAGAGTGGGAGTAAACCTGAAGAGAGAGTGAGAGACAGAATCTGAGTGAGAGATAGAGAGAAAGAATCTGAGAGGGAGAGAGAGAATCAGAGAGAGTGTGTCTGAGAGAGGGACACACAGAATCTGAGAGAGGGAGAGCGACACAGAATCTGGGAGAGAGAGACTGCATCTGAGAGAGAAAGAGAGACAAAACGTCAGAGAGAGAGAGTGAGACACTGAATCAGAGAGAGAGATAAACAGGATATGAGAGAGAGAGAGAATCTGAGAGAGAGAGACAGAACCTGAGAGAAGGAGAGAAAGCGCGACACCAAATCTGAGAGGGGGAGAGATCGAATCTGAGAGAGAGAGACCGAATCTGAGAGAGAGAGAGAGTCCGCATCTGAGAGAGAGAGAGACCGAATCTGAGAGAGGCAGAACCTGAGAAAGGGAGAGGGAGTGAGACACTGAATCTGAGAGAGAGATAAACTGAGAGAAAGAGTCTGAGAGAGAGACTCACACACAGAATCTGAGAGAGGGAGAGACAAAGAATGTGTGAGAGAGAGAGAAACACGCACACACCGAATCTGAGAGAGAGAGAAGCACCGAATCTGAGAGAGAGAGAGGCACAGAATCTGAGAGAGAGAGAGGCACAGAATCTGAGCGAGAGAGAGGCACAGAATCTGAGACAGAGAGAGAGACCGAATCTGAGAGAGAGAGATTGACTGAAGCTGAGAGAGGGAGAGAAAGTGAGACATCGAATCTGAGAGAGAGAGAGAGACTCAGAATCTGAGAGAGGCAGAACCTGAGAGAGGGAGAGAGAGTGAGACACCAAATCTGAGAGAGAGAAACACCAAATCTGAGAGTGAGAGAGAGACACCGAGACTGAGAGAGGGAGAGACTGAATCTGAGAGAGAGAGAGAGACCGAATCTGAGAGAGAGAGAGACCGAATCTGAGAGAGGCAGAACCTGAGAGAAGGAGAGAGAGCGAGACACTGAATCTGAGAGAGAGAGACACCAAATCTGAGAGAGGGAGGGAGAGAGAGAGACACTGAATCTGTGTGAGAGAGAGAGAGACACCAAATCTGAGAGAGAGATAATCTGAGAGAAAGAGTCTGAGAGAAAGACACACACAGCATCTGAGAGAGAGTGAGACACTGAATCTGAGAGAGAGAGAGAACCTGAGAGAGAGAGTGAGATTAAACCTGAGGAGAGAGTGGGAGACAGAATCTGAGTGAGAGATAGAGAGAGAGAATCTGAGAGGGAGACAGACCGAATCTGAGAGAGAGAGAGACCGAATCTGAGAGAGGCAGAACCTGAGAGAAGGAGAGAAAGCGCGACAACAAATCTGAGAGAGGGAGAGATCGAATCTGAGAGAGAGAGACCGAATCTGAGAGAGAGAGAGAGTCCGAATCTGATAGAGAGAGAGACCAAATCTGAGAGAGGCAGAACCTGAGAAAGGGAGAGTGAGTGAGACACTGAATCTGAGAGAGAGATAAACTGAGAGAAAGAGTCTTAGAGAGAGACTCACACACAGAATCTGAGAGAGGGAGAGACAAAGAATGTGTGAGAGAGAGAGAAACACGCACACAGCGAATCTGAGAGAGAGAGAAGCACCGGATCTGAGAGAGAGAGGCACAGAATCTGAGAGAGAGAGAGGCACAGAATCTGAGACAGAGAGAGAGACTGAATCTGAGAGAGAGAGATTGACTGAAGCTGAGAGAGGGAGAGAAAGTGAGACATCGAATCTGAGAGAGAGAGAGAGACACAGAATCTGAGAGAGAGGCAGAACCTGGGAGAGGGAGAGAGAGTTGAGACAGCAAATCTGAGAGAGAGAAACACCAAATCTGAGAGTGAGAGAGAGACACCGAGACTGAGAGAGGGAGAGACTGAATCTGAGAGAGAGAGAGAGACCGAATCTGAGAGAGAGAGAGACCGAATCTGAGAGAGGCAGAACCTGAGAGAAGGAGAGAGAGTGAGACACTGAATCTGAGAGAGAGAGACACCAAATCTGAGAGAGGGAGGGAGAGAGAGAGACACTGAATCTGTGAGAGAGAGAGAGAGACACCAAATCTGAGAGAGATAATCTGAGAGAAAGAGTCTGAGAGAGAGACACGCACAGAATCTGAGAAAGAGAGAGAGACAAAGAATGTGTGAGAGAGAAAGAAACACGCACACACCGAATCTGAGAAAGAGAGAAGCAGCGAATCTGAGAGAGAGAGAGGCACAGAATCTGAGAGAGAGAGAGAGGCACAGAATCTAAGAGAGAGAGAGACTGAATCTGAGAGAGAGAGATTGACTGAAGCTGAGAGAGGGAGAGAGAGTGAGACACTGAATCTGAGAGAGAGACACAGAATCTGAGAGAGAGGCAGAACCTGAGAGAGGGAGAGAGAGTGAGACACCAAATCTGAGAGAGAAAAACACCAAATCTGAGAGAGTGAAAAAGACATCTAATCTGAGAGAGAGAGAGACAGAGACACCAGATCTGAGAGAGAATCTGAGAGAAAGAGATCCAGGGAGAGAGAAAGAGAGACAGACTGAGAGAGAAAGAGACAGAATCTGAGAGAGATACAGTGAATCTGAGAAAGAGAGAGAGAGTGAGACACCAAATCTGAGAGAGACAGACAGACAGAGAGAAACAGAAACTGAGAGAGAGAGAGAGAGACATAGAATCTAAGAGAGAGAAAGCAACAACAAATCTGAGAGAGAGAGAGAGACACCAAATCTGAGAGAGAGACACAGAATCTGAGAGAGAGGCAGAACCTGAGAGAGGGAGAGAGAGTGAGACACCAAATCGGAGAGAGTGAAACACCAAATCTGAGAGAGAGAGACACCAAATTTGAGAGACACCAAATCTGAGAGACAGAGAGACACCAAATTTGAGAGAGAGAGAGGGACACCAAATTTGAGAGAGAGAGAGAGACACCAAATTTGAGAGAGAGAGAGAGAGACACCAAATTTGAGAGAGAGGGACACCAAATTTGAGAGAGAGAGAGAGACACCAAATTTCAGAGAGAGAGAGCAACAGCAAATTTCAGAGAGAGAGAGAAACACCAAATTTGAGAGAGAGAGAGACACCAAATTTGCGAGACACCAAATTTGAGAGCCAGAGAGACACCAAATTTGAGAGACAGAGAGGGACACCAAATTTGAGAGAGAGAGAGACACCAAATTTGAGAGAGAGAGACACCAAATTTGAGAGAGAGAGAGAGACACCAAATTTGAGAGAGAGAGAGAAACACCAAATTTGAGAGAGCGAGAGACACCAAATCTGAGAGTGAGATAATCTGAGAGAAAGAGTATGAGAGAGAGACAGACACAGCATCTGAGAGAGGGACACTGAATCTGAGAGAGAGAGAGAACCTGAGAGAGAGAGAGAGAGTAAACCTGAAGAGAGAGTGAGAGACAGAATCTGAGTGAGAGATAGAGAGAAAGAATCTGAGAGGGAGAGAGAGAATCAGAGAGAGTGTGTCTGAGAGAGGGACACACAGAATCTGAGAGAGGGAGAGCGACACAGAATCTGGGAGAGAGAGACTGCATCTGAGAGAGAAAGAGAGACAAAACGTCAGAAAGAGAGAGTGAGACACTGAATCTGAGAGAGAGATACACAGGATATGAGAGAGAGAGAGAATCTGAGAGAGAGAGACAGAACCTGAGAGAAGGAGAGAAAGCGCGACACCAAATCTGAGAGAGGGAGAGATCGAATCTGAGAGAGAGAGTCCGAATCTGAGAGAGAGAGAGAGTCCGAATCTGAGAGAGAGAGAGACCGAATCTGAGAGAGGCAGAACCTGAGATAGAGAGAGGGAGTGAGACACTGAATCTGAGAGGTAGATAAACTGAGAGAAAGAGTCTGAGAGAGAGACTCAGACACAGAATCTGAGAGAGGGAGAGACAAAGAATGTGTGAGAGAGAGAGAAACACGCACACACCGAATCTGAGAGAGAGAGAAGTACCGAATCTGAGAGAGAGAGAGGCACAGAATCTGAGAGAGAGAGAGGCACAGAATCTGAGACAGAGAGAGAGACTGAATCTGAGAGAGAGAGATTGACTGAAGCTGAGAGAGGGAGAGAAAGTGAGACATCGAATCTGAGAGAGAGAGAGAGACACAGAATCTGAGAGAGAGGCAGAACCTGAGAGAGGGAGAGAGAGTGAGACACCAAATCTGAGAGAGAGAAACACCAAATCTGAGAGTGAGAGAGAGACTCCGAGACTGAGAGAGGGAGAGACTGAATCTGAGAGAGAGAGAGAGACCGAATCTGAGAGAGAGAGAGACTGAATCTGAGACGGCAGAACCTGAGAGGAGAGAGAGTGAGACACTGAATCTGAGAGAGAGAGACACCAAATCTGAGAGAGGGAGGGAGAGAGAGAGACACTGAATCTGTGAGAGAGAGAGAGAGACACCAAATCTGAGAGAGATAATCTGAGAAAAAGAGTCTGAGAGAGAGACACGCACAGAATCTGAGAAAGAGAGAGAGACAAAGAATGTGTGAGAGAGAAAGAAACACGCACACACCGAATCTGAGAAAGAGAGAAGCAGCGAATCTGAGAGAGAGAGAGGCACAGAATCTGAGAGAGAGAGAGAGGCACAGAATCTGAGAGAGAGAGAGACTGAATCTGAGAGAGAGAGATTGACTGAAGCTGAGAGAGGGAGAGAGAGTGAGACACTGAATCTGAGAGAGAGACACAGAATCTGAGAGAGAGGCAGAACCTGAGAGAGGGAGAGAGAGTGAGACACCAAATCTGAGAGAGAAAAACACCAAATCGGAGAGAGTGAAAAAGACATCTAATCTGAGAGAGAGAGAGACAGAGACACCAGATCTGAGAGAGAATCTGAGAGAAAGAGATCCAGGGAGAGAGAGAGAAAGAGTGACAGACTGAGAGAGAGAGAGACAGAATCTGAGAGAGATACAGTGAATCTGAGAAAGAGAGAGAAAGTGAGACACCGAATCTGAGAGAGACAGACAGACAGAGAGAAACAGAAACTGAGAGAGAGAGAGAGAGAGAGACATAGAATCTAGAGAGAGAAAGCAACAACAAATCTGAGAGAGAGAGAGACACCAAATCTGAGAGAGAGAGACACTGAATCTGAGAGAGAGGCAGAACCTGAGAGAGGGAGAGAGAGTGAAACACCAAATCTGAGAGAGTGAAACACCAAATCTGAGAGAGAGAGACACCAAATTTGAGAGACACCAAATCTGAGAGACAGAGAGACACCAAATTTGAGAGAGAGAGAGAGGGACACCAAATTTGACAGAGAGAGAGAGACACCAAATTTGAGAGAGAGAGAGAGACACCAAATTTGAGAGAGAGAGAGAGACACCAAATTTGAGAGAGAGAGAGAGACACCAAATTTGAGAGAGAGAGAGAGACAGCAAATTTCAGAGAGAGAGAGAAACACCAAATTTGAGAGAGAGAGAGGGACACCAAATTTGAGAGAGACACCAAATTTGAGAGAGAGAGAGAGACACCAAATTTGAGAGAGAGAGAGAAACACCAAATTTGAGAGAGAGAGAGACACCAAATCTGAGAGAGAGATAATCTGAGAGAAAGAGTCTGAGAGAGAGACACACACAGCATCTGAGAGAGGGATACTGAATCTGAGAGAGAGTGAGAGTAAACCGGAAGAGGGAGTGAGAGACAGAATCTGAGTGAGAGATAGAGAGAAAGAATCTGAGAGGGAGAGAGAGAATCAGAGAGAGTGTGTCTGAGAGAGGGACACACAGAATCTGAGAGAGGGAGAGCGACTCAGAATCTGGGAGAGAGAGACTGCATCTGAGAGAGAAAGAGAGACAAAACGTCAGAGAGAGAGAGTGAGACACTGAATGAGAGAGAGAGATAAACAGGATATGAGAGAGAGAGAGAGAATCTGAGAGAGAGAGACAGAACCTGAGAGAAGGAGAGAAAGCGCGACACCAAATCTGAGAGAGGGAGAGATCGAATCTGAGAGAGAGAGTCCGAATCTGAGAGAGAGAGAGAGTCCGAATCTGAGAGAGAGAGAGACCGAATCTGAGAGAGGCAGAACCTGAGAAAGGGAGAGGGAGTGAGACACTGAATCTGAGAGGGAGATAAACTGAGAGAAAGAGTCTGAGAGAGAGACTCACACACAGAATCTGAGAGAGGGAGAGACAAAGAATGTGTGAGAGAGAGAGAAACACGCACACACCGAATCTGAGAGAGAGAGAAGCACCGAATCTGAGAGAGAGAGAGGCACAGAATCTGAGAGAGAGAGAGGCACAGAATCTGAGACAGAGAGAGAGACTGAATCTGAGAGAGAGAGATTGACTGAAGCTGGGAGAGGGAGAGAAAGTGAGACATCGAATCTGAGAGAGAGAGAGAGACACAGAATCTGAGAGAGAGGCAGAACCTGAGAGAGGGAGAGAGAGTGAGACACCAAAGCTGAGAGAGAGAAACACCAAATCTGAGAGTGAGAGAGAGACACCGAGACTGAGAGAGGGAGAGACTGAATCTGAGAGAGAGAGAGAGACCGAATCTGAGAGAGAGAGAGACCGAATCTGAGACGGCAGAACCTGAGAGGAGAGAGAGTGAGACACTGAATCTGAGAGAGAGAGACACCAAATCTGAGAGAGGGAGGGAGAGAGAGAGACACTGAATCTGTGAGAGAGAGAGAGAGAGACCGAATCTGAGAGAGAGGGAGAGTCAGAATCTGAGAGAGAGAGAGACCGAATCTGAGAGAGGCAGAACCTGAGAAAGGGAGAGTGAGTGAGACACTGAATCTGAGAGAGAGATAAACTGAGAGAAAGAGTCTGAGAGAGAGAATCACACACAGAATCTGAGAGAGGGAGAGACAAAGAATGTGTGAGAGAGAGAGAAACACGCACACAGCGAATCTGAGAGAGAGAGAAGCACCGAATCTGAGAGAGAGAGAGAGGCACAGAATCTGAGAGAGAGGCACAGAATCTGAGACAGAGAGAGAGACTGAATCTGAGAGAGAGAGATTGACTGAAGCTGAGAGAGGGAGAGAAAGTGAGACATCGAATCTGAGAGAGAGAGAGAGACACAGAATCTGAGAGAGAGGCAGAACCTGAGAGAGGGAGAGAGAGTGAGACACCAAATCTGAGAGAGAGAAACACCAAATCTGAGAGTGAGAGAGAGACACCGAGACTGAGAGAGGGAGAGACTGAATCTGAGAGAGAGAGAGAGACCGAATCTGAGAGAGAGAGAGACTGAATCTGAGACGGCAGAACCTGAGAGGAGAGAGAGTGAGACACTGAATCTGAGAGAGAGAGACACCAAATCTGAGAGAGGGAGGGAGAGAGAGAGACACTGAATCTGTGAGAGAGAGAGAGAGACACCAAATCTGAGAGAGATAATCTGAGAAAAAGAGTCTGAGAGAGAGACACGCACAGAATCTGAGAAAGAGAGAGAGACAAAGAATGTGTGAGAGAGAAAGAAACACGCACACACCGAATCTGAGAAAGAGAGAAGCAGCGAATCTGAGAGAGAGAGAGGCACAGAATCTGAGAGAGAGAGAGAGGCACAGAATCTGAGAGAGAGAGAGACTGAATCTGAGAGAGAGAGATTGACTGAAGCTGAGAGAGGGAGAGAGAGTGAGACACTGAATCTGAGAGAGAGACACAGAATCTGAGAGAGAGGCAGAACCTGAGAGAGGGAGAGAGAGTGAGACACCAAATCTGAGAGAAAAACACCAAATCGGAGAGAGTGAAAAAGACATCTAATCTGAGAGAGAGAGAGACAGAGACACCAGATCTGAGAGAGAATCTGAGAGAAAGAGATCCAGGGAGAGAGAGAGAAAGAGTGACAGACTGAGAGAGAGAGAGACAGAATCTGAGAGAGATACAGTGAATCTGAGAAAGAGAGAGAAAGTGAGACACCGAATCTGAGAGAGACAGACAGACAGAGAGAAACAGAAACTGAGAGAGAGAGAGAGAGAGACATAGAATCTAGAGAGAGAAAGCAACAACAAATCTGAGAGAGAGAGAGAGACACCAAATCTGAGAGAGAGAGACACTGAATCTGAGAGAGAGGCAGAACCTGAGAGAGGGAGAGAGAGTGAAACACCAAATCTGAGAGAGTGAAACACCAAATCTGAGAGAGAGAGACACCAAATTTGAGAGACACCAAATCTGAGAGACAGAGAGACACCAAATTTGAGAGAGAGAGAGAGGGACACCAAATTTGACAGAGAGAGAGAGACACCAAATTTGAGAGAGAGAGAGAGACACCAAATTTGAGAGAGAGAGAGAGACACCAAATTTCAGAGAGAGAGAGAAACACCAAATTTGAGAGAGAGAGAGGGACACCAAATTTGAGAGAGACACCAAATTTGAGAGAGAGAGAGAGACACCAAATTTGAGAGAGAGAGAGAAACACCAAATTTGAGAGAGAGAGAGACACCAAATCTGAGAGAGAGATAATCTGAGAGAAAGAGTCTGAGAGAGAGACACACACAGCATCTGAGAGAGGGATACTGAATCTGAGAGAGAGTGAGAGTAAACCTGAAGAGAGAGTGAGAGACAGAATCTGAGTGAGAGATAGAGAGAAAGAATCTGAGAGGGAGAGAGAGAATCAGAGAGAGTGTGTCTGAGAGAGGGACACACAGAATCTGAGAGAGGGAGAGCGACTCAGAATCTGGGAGAGAGAGACTGCATCTGAGAGAGAAAGAGAGACAAAACGTCAGAGAGAGAGAGTGAGACACTGAATGAGAGAGAGAGATAAACAGGATATGAGAGAGAGAGAGAGAATCTGAGAGAGAGAGACAGAACCTGAGAGAAGGAGAGAAAGCGCGACACCAAATCTGAGAGAGGGAGAGATCGAATCTGAGAGAGAGAGTCCGAATCTGAGAGAGAGAGAGAGTCCGAATCTGAGAGAGAGAGAGACCGAATCTGAGAGAGGCAGAACCTGAGAAAGGGAGAGGGAGTGAGACACTGAATCTGAGAGGGAGATAAACTGAGAGAAAGAGTCTGAGAGAGAGACTCACACACAGAATCTGAGAGAGGGAGAGACAAAGAATGTGTGAGAGAGAGAGAAACACGCACACACCGAATCTGAGAGAGAGAGAAGCACCGAATCTGAGAGAGAGAGAGGCACAGACTCTGAGAGAGAGAGAGGCACAGAATCTGAGACAGAGAGAGAGACTGAATCTGAGAGAGAGAGATTGACTGAAGCTGGGAGAGGGAGAGAAAGTGAGACATCGAATCTGAGAGAGAGAGAGAGACACAGAATCTGAGAGAGAGGCAGAACCTGAGAGAGGGAGAGAGAGTGAGACACCAAAGCTGAGAGAGAGAAACACCAAATCTGAGAGTGAGAGAGAGACACCGAGACTGAGAGAGGGAGAGACTGAATCTGAGAGAGAGAGAGAGACCGAATCTGAGAGAGAGAGAGACCGAATCTGAGACGGCAGAACCTGAGAGGAGAGAGAGTGAGACACTGAATCTGAGAGAGAGAGACACCAAATCTGAGAGAGGGAGGGAGAGAGAGAGACACTGAATCTGTGAGAGAGAGAGAGAGAGACCGAATCTGAGAGAGAGGGAGAGTCCGCATCTGAGAGAGAGAGAGACCGAATCTGAGAGAGGCAGAACCTGAGAAAGGGAGAGTGAGTGAGACACTGAATCTGAGAGAGAGATAAACTGAGAGAAAGAGTCTGAGAGAGAGAATCACACACAGAATCTGAGAGAGGGAGAGACAAAGAATGTGTGAGAGAGAGAGAAACACGCACACAGCGAATCTGAGAGAGAGAGAAGCACCGAATCTGAGAGAGAGAGAGGCACAGAATCTGAGAGAGAGGCACAGAATCTGAGACAGAGAGAGAGACTGAATCTGAGAGAGAGAGATTGACTGAAGCTGAGAGAGGGAGAGAAAGTGAGACATCGAATCTGAGAGAGAGAGAGAGACACAGAATCTGAGAGAGAGGCAGAACCTGAGAGAGGGAGAGAGAGTGAGACACCAAATCTGAGAGAGAGAAACACCAAATCTGAGAGTGAGAGAGAGACACCGAGACTGAGAGAGGGAGAGACTGAATCTGAGAGAGAGAGAGAGACCGAATCTGAGAGAGAGAGAGACCGAATCTGAGAGAGGCAGAACCTGAGAGAAGGAGAGAGAGTGAGACACTGAATCTGAGAGAGAGAGACACCAAATCTGAGAGAGGGAGGGAGAGAGAGAGACACCAAATCTGAGAGAGATAATCTGAGAGAAAGAGTCTGAGAGAGACACGCACAGAATCTGAGAAAGAGAGAGAGACAAAGAATGTGTGAGAGAGAAAGAAACATGCACACACCGAATCTGAGAAAGAGAGAAGCAGCGAATCTGAGAGAGAGAGAGGCACAGAATCTGAGAGAGAGAGAGAGGCACAGAATCTGAGAGAGAGAGAGACTGAATCTGAGAGAGAGAGATTGACTGAAGCTGAGAGTGGGAGAGAGAGTGAGACACTGAATCTGAGAGAGAGATAAACTGAGAGAAAGAGTCTGAGAGAGAGACTCACACACAGAATCTGAGAGAGGGAGAGACAAAGAATGTGTGAGAGAGAAAGAAACACGCACACACCGAATCTGAGAAAGAGAGAAGCAGCGAATCTGAGAGAGAGAGGCACAGAATCTGAGACAGAGAGAGAGACTGAATCTGAGAGAGAGAGATTGACTGAAGCTGAGAGAAGGAGAGAAAGTGAGACATCGAATCTGAGAGAGAGAGAGAGACACAGAATCTGAGAGAGAGGCAGAACCTGAGAGAGGGAGAGAGAGTGAGACACCAAATCTGAGAGAGAGAAACACCAAATCTGAGAGTGAGAGAGAGACACCGAGACTGAGAGAGGGAGAGACTGAATCTGAGAGAGAGAGAGAGACTGAATCTGAGAGAGGCAGAACCTGAGAGAAGGAGAGAGAGTGAGACACTGAATCTGAGAGAGAGAGACACCAAATCTGAGAGAGGGAGGGAGAGAGAGAGACACTGAATCTGTGAGAGAGAGAGAGAGAGACACCAAATCTGAGAGAGATAATCTGAGAGAAAGATTCTGAGAGATAGACACGCACAGAATCTGAGAAAGAGAGGGAGACAAAGAATGTGTGAGAGAGAAAGAAACACGCACACACCGAATCTGAGAAAGAGAGAAGCAGCGAATCTGAGAGAGAGAGAGGCACAGAATCTGAGAGAGAGAGAGGCACAGAATCTGAGAGAGAGAGAGACTGAATCTGAGAGAGAGAGATTGACTGAAGCTGAGAGAGGGAGAGAGAGTGAGACACTGAATCTGAGAGAGAGAGACACCAAATCTGAGAGAGTGAAAAAGACATCTAATCTGAGAGAGAGAGAGACAGAGACACCAGATCTGAGAGAGAATCTGAGAGAAAGAGATCCAGGGAGAGAGAGAGAAAGAGAGACAGACTGAGAGAGAGAGAGACAGAATCTGAGAGAGATACAGTGAATCTGAGAAAGAGAGAGAGAGTGAGACACCAAATCTGAGAGAGACAGACAGACAGAGAGAAACAGAAACTGAGAGAGAGAGAGAGAGACATAGAATCTAAGAGAGAGAAAGCAACAACAAATCTGAGAGAGAGAGAGAGACACCAAATCGGAGAGAGAGAGACACAGAATCTGAGAGAGAGGCAGAACCTGAGAGAGGGAGAGAGAGAGTGAAACACCAAATCTGAGAGAGAGAGACACCAAATTTGAGAGACACCAAATCTGAGAGACAGAGAGACACCAAATTTGAGAGAGAGAGAGGGACACCAAATTTGAGAGAGAGAGAGAGACACCAAATTTGAGAGAGAGAGAGGGACACCAAATTTGAGAGAGAGAGAGTGACACCAAATTTGAGAGAGAGAGAGAGACAGTAAATTTCAGAGAGAGAGAGAAACACCAAATTTGAGAGAGAGAGAGACACCAAATTTGCGAGACACCAAATTTGAGAGCCAGAGAGACACCAAATTTGAGAGACAGAGAGGGACACCAAATTTGAGAGAGAGAGAGACACCAAATTTGAGAGAGAGAGAGACACCAAATTTGAGAGAGAGAGAGGGACACCAAATTTGAGAGAGACACCAATTTGAGAGAGAGAGAGAGACACCAAATTTGAGAGAGAGAGAGAAACACCAAATTTGAGAGAGAGAGAGACACCAAATCTGAGAGAGAGATAATCTGAGAGAAAGAGTCTGAGAGAGAGACACACACAGCATCTGAGAGAGGGACACTGAATCTGAGAGAGAGAGAGAAAGTGAGACACCGAATCTGAGAGAGACAGACAGACAGACAGAAACAGAAACTGAGAGAGAGAGAGAGAGAGACATAGAATCTAGAGAGAGAAAGCAACAACAAATCTGAGAGAGAGAGAGAGACACCAAATCTGAGAGAGAGAGACACTGAATCTGAGAGAGAGGCAGAACCTGAGAGAGGGAGAGAGAGTGAAACACCAAATCTGAGAGAATGAAACACCAAATCTGAGAGAGAGAGACACCAAATTTGAGAGACACCAAATCTGAGAGACAGAGAGACACCAAATTTGAGAGAGAGAGAGAGGGACACCAAATTTGACAGAGAGAGAGAGACACCAAATTTGAGAGAGAGAGAGAGACACCAAATTTGAGAGAGAGAGAGAGACACCAAATTTCAGAGAGAGAGAGAAACACCAAATTTGAGAGAGAGAGAGGGACACCAAATTTGAGAGAGACACCAAATTTGAGAGAGAGAGAGAGACACCAAATTTGAGAGAGAGAGAGAAACACCAAATTTGAGAGAGAGAGAGACACCAAATCTGAGAGAGAGATAATCTGAGAGAAAGAGTCTGAGAGAGAGACACACACAGCATCTGAGAGAGGGATACTGAATCTGAGAGAGAGTGAGAGTAAACCTGAAGAGAGAGTGAGAGACAGAATCTGAGTGAGAGATAGAGAGAAAGAATCTGAGAGGGAGAGAGAGAATCAGAGAGAGTGTGTCTGAGAGAGGGACACACAGAATCTGAGAGAGGGAGAGCGACTCAGAATCTGGGAGAGAGAGACTGCATCTGAGAGAGAAAGAGAGACAAAACGTCAGAGAGAGAGAGTGAGACACTGAATGAGAGAGAGAGATAAACAGGATATGAGAGAGAGAGAGAATCTGAGAGAGAGAGACAGAACCTGAGAGAAGGAGAGAAAGCGCGACACCAAATCTGAGAGAGGGAGAGATCGAATCTGAGAGAGAGAGTCCGAATCTGAGAGAGAGAGAGAGTCCGAATCTGAGAGAGAGAGAGACCGAATCTGAGAGAGGCAGAACCTGAGAAAGGGAGAGGGAGTGAGACACTGAATCTGAGAGGGAGATAAACTGAGAGAAAGAGTCTGAGAGAGAGACTCACACACAGAATCTGAGAGAGGGAGAGACAAAGAATGTGTGAGAGAGAGAGAAACACGCACACACCGAATCTGAGAGAGAGAGAAGCACCGAATCTGAGAGAGAGAGAGGCACAGAATCTGAGAGAGAGAGAGGCACAGAATCTGAGCGAGAGAGAGGCACAGAATCTGAGACAGAGAGAGAGACCGAATCTGAGAGAGAGAGATTGACTGAAGCTGAGAGAGGGAGAGAAAGTGAGACATCGAATCTGAGAGAGAGAGAGAGACTCAGAATCTGAGAGAGGCAGAACCTGAGAGAGGGAGAGAGAGGGAGACACCAAATCTGAGAGAGAGAAACACCAAATCTGAGAGTGAGAGAGAGACACCGAGACTGAGAGAGGGAGAGACTGAATCTGAGAGAGAGAGAGAGACCGAATCTGAGAGAGAGAGAGACCGAATCTGAGAGAGGCAGAACCTGAGAGAAGGAGAGAGAGCGAGACACTGAATCTGAGAGAGAGAGACACCAAATCTGAGAGAGGGAGGGAGAGAGAGAGACACTGAATCTGTGTGAGAGAGAGAGAGACACCAAATCTGAGAGAGAGATAATCTGAGAGAAAGAGTCTGAGAGAGAGACACACACAGCATCTGAGAGAGAGTGAGACACTGAATCTGAGAGAGAGAGAGAACCTGAGAGAGAGAGTGAGACTAAACCTGAGGAGAGAGTGGGAGACAGAATCTGAGTGAGAGATAGAGAGAGAGAATCTGAGAGGGAGACAGACCGAATCTGAGAGAGAGAGAGACCGAATCTGAGAGAGGCAGAACCTGAGAGAAGGAGAGAAAGCGCGACAACAAATCTGAGAGAGGGAGAGATCGAATCTGAGAGAGAGAGACCGAATCTGAGAGAGAGAGAGAGTCCGAATCTGATAGAGAGAGAGACCAAATCTGAGAGAGGCAGAACCTGAGAAAGGGAGAGTGAGTGAGACACTGAATCTGAGAGAGAGATAAACTGAGAGAAAGAGTCTTAGAGAGAGACTCACACACAGAATCTGAGAGAGGGAGAGACAAAGAATGTGTGAGAGAGAGAGAAACACGCACACAGCGAATCTGAGAGAGAGAGAAGCACCGGATCTGAGAGAGAGAGGCACAGAATCTGAGAGAGAGAGAGGCACAGAATCTGAGACAGAGAGAGAGACTGAATCTGAGAGAGAGAGATTGACTGAAGCTGAGAGAGGGAGAGAAAGTGAGACATCGAATCTGAGAGAGAGAGAGAGACACAGAATCTGAGAGAGAGGCAGAACCTGAGAGAGGGAGAGAGAGTTGAGACAGCAAATCTGAGAGAGAGAAACACCAAATCTGAGAGTGAGAGAGAGACACCGAGACTGAGAGAGGGAGAGACTGAATCTGAGAGAGAGAGAGAGACCGAATCTGAGAGAGAGAGAGACCGAATCTGAGAGAGGCAGAACCTGAGAGAAGGAGAGAGAGTGAGACACTGAATCTGAGAGAGAGAGACACCAAATCTGAGAGAGGGAGGGAGAGAGAGAGACACTGAATCTGTGAGAGAGAGAGAGAGACACCAAATCTGAGAGAGATAATCTGAGAGAAAGAGTCTGAGAGAGAGACACGCACAGAATCTGAGAAAGAGAGAGAGACAAAGAATGTGTGAGAGAGAAAGAAACACGCACACACCGAATCTGAGAAAGAGAGAAGCAGCGAATCTGAGAGAGAGAGAGAGGCACAGAATCTGAGAGAGAGAGAGAGGCACAGAATCTGAGAGAGAGAGAGAGGCACAGAATCTAAGAGAGAGAGAGACTGAATCTGAGAGAGAGAGATTGACTGAAGCTGAGAGATGGAGAGAGAGTGAGACACTGAATCTGAGAGAGAGACACAGAATCTGAGAGAGAGGCAGAACCTGAGAGAGGGAGAGAGAGTGAGACACCAAATCTGAGAGAGAAAAACACCAAATCTGAGAGAGTGAAAAAGACATCTAATCTGAGAGAGAGAGAGACAGAGACACCAGATCTGAGAGAGAATCTGATAGAAAGAGATCCAGGGAGAGAGAGAGAAAGAGAGACAGACTGAGAGAGAGAGAGACAGAATCTGAGAGAGATACAGTGAATCTGAGAAAGAGAGAGAGAGTGAGACACCAAATCTGAGAGAGACAGACAGACAGAGAGAAACAGAAACTGCGAGAGAGAGAGAGAGACATAGAATCTAGGAGAGAGAAAGCAACAACAAATCTGAGAGAGAGAGAGAGACACCAAATCTGAGAGAGAGAGACACAGAATCTGAGAGAGAGGCAGAACCTGAGAGAGGGAGAGAGAGAGTGAAACACCAAATCTGAGAGAGTGAAACACCAAATCTGAGAGAGAGAGACACCAAATTTGAGAGACACCAAATCTGAGAGACAGAGAGACACCAAATTTGAGAGAGAGAGAGGGACACCAAATTTGAGAGAGAGAGAGAGACACCAAATTTGAGAGAGAGAGAGACACCAAATTTGAGAGAGAGAGAGGGACACCAAATTTGAGAGAGAGAGAGACACCAAATTTGAGAGAGAGAGAGAGACAGTAAATTTCAGAGAGAGAGAAACACCAAATTTGAGAGAGAGAGAGACACCAAATTTGCGAGACACCAAATTTGAGAGCCAGAGAGACACCAAATTTGAGAGACAGAGAGGGACACCAAATTTGAGAGAGAGAGAGACACCAAATTTGAGAGAGAGAGAGAGACACCAAATTTGAGAGAGAGAGAGGGACACCAAATTTGAGAGAGACACCAATTTGAGAGAGAGAGACACCAAATTTGAGAGAGAGAGAGAAACACCAAATTTGAGAGAGAGAGAGACACCAAATCTGAGAGAGAGATAATCTGAGAGAAAGAGTCTGAGAGAGACACACACACAGCATCTGAGAGAGGGACACTGAATCTGAGAGAGAGAGAGAACCTGAGAGAGAGAGTGGGAGTAAACCTGAAGAGAGAGTGAGAGACAGAATCTGAGTGAGAGATAGAGAGAAAGAATCTGAGAGGGAGAGAGAGAATCAGAGAGAGTGTGTCTGAGAGAGGGACACACAGAATCTGAGAGAGGGAGAGCGACACAGAATCTGGGAGAGAGAGACTGCATCTGAGAGAGAAAGAGAGACAAAACGTCAGAGAGAGAGAGTGAGACACTGAATCAGAGAGAGAGATAAACAGGATATGAGAGAGAGAGAGAATCTGAGAGAGAGAGACAGAACCTGAGAGAAGGAGAGAAAGCGCGACACCAAATCTGAGAGGGGGAGAGATCGAATCTGAGAGAGAGAGACCGAATCTGAGAGAGAGAGAGAGTCCGCATCTGAGAGAGAGAGAGACCGAATCTGAGAGAGGCAGAACCTGAGAAAGGGAGAGTGAGTGAGACACTGAATCTGAGAGAGAGATAAACTGAGAGAAAGAGTCTGAGAGAGAGACTCACACACAGAATCTGAGAGAGGGAGAGACAAAGAATGTGTGAGAGAGAGAGAAACACGCACACACCGAATCTGAGAGAGAGAGAAGCACCGAATCTGAGAGAGAGAGAGGCACAGAATCTGAGAGAGAGAGAGGCACAGAATCTGAGCGAGAGAGAGGCACAGAATCTGAGACAGAGAGAGAGACCGAATCTGAGAGAGAGAGATTGACTGAAGCTGAGAGAGGGAGAGAAAGTGAGACATCGAATCTGAGAGAGAGAGAGAGACTCAGAATCTGAGAGAGGCAGAACCTGAGAGAGGGAGAGAGAGTGAGACACCAAATCTGAGAGAGAGAAACACCAAATCTGAGAGTGAGAGAGAGACACCGAGACTGAGAGAGGGAGAGACTGAATCTGAGAGAGAGAGAGAGACCGAATCTGAGAGAGAGAGAGACCGAATCTGAGAGAGGCAGAACCTGAGAGAAGGAGAGAGAGCGAGACACTGAATCTGAGAGAGAGAGACACCAAATCTGAGAGAGGGAGGGAGAGAGAGAGACACTGAATCTGTGTGTGAGAGAGAGAGACACCAAATCTGAGAGAGAGATAATCTGAGAGAAAGAGTCTGAGAGAAAGACACACACAGCATCTGAGAGAGAGTGAGACACTGAATCTGAGAGAGAGAGAGAACCTGAGAGAGAGAGTGAGACTAAACCTGAGGAGAGAGTGGGAGACAGAATCTGAGTGAGAGATAGAGAGAGAGAATCTGAGAGGGAGACAGACCGAATCTGAGAGAGAGAGACCGAATCTGAGAGAGGCAGAACCTGAGAGAAGGAGAGAAAGCGCGACAACAAATCTGAGAGAGGGAGAGATCGAATCTGAGAGAGAGAGACCGAATCTGAGAGAGAGAGAGAGTCCGAATCTGATAGAGAGAGAGACCAAATCTGAGAGAGGCAGAACCTGAGAAAGGGAGAGTGAGTGAGACACTGAATCTGAGAGAGAGATAAACTGAGAGAAAGAGTCTTAGAGAGAGACTCACACACAGAATCTGAGAGAGGGAGAGACAAAGAATGTGTGAGAGAGAGAGAAACACGCACACAGCGAATCTGAGAGAGAGAGAAGCACCGGATCTGAGAGAGAGAGGCACAGAATCTGAGAGAGAGAGAGGCACAGAATCTGAGACAGAGAGAGAGACTGAATCTGAGAGAGAGAGATTGACTGAAGCTGAGAGAGGGAGAGAAAGTGAGACATCGAATCTGAGAGAGAGAGAGAGACACAGAATCTGAGAGAGAGGCAGAACCTGAGAGAGGGAGAGAGAGTTGAGACAGCAAATCTGAGAGAGAGAAACACCAAATCTGAGAGTGAGAGAGAGACACCGAGACTGAGAGAGGGAGAGACTGAATCTGAGAGAGAGAGAGAGACCGAATCTGAGAGAGAGAGAGACCGAATCTGAGAGAGGCAGAACCTGAGAGAAGGAGAGAGAGTGAGACACTGAATCTGAGAGAGAGAGACACCAAATCTGAGAGAGGGAGGGAGAGAGAGAGACACTGAATCTGTGAGAGAGAGAGAGAGACACCAAATCTGAGAGAGATAATCTGAGAGAAAGAGTCTGAGAGAGAGACACGCACAGAATCTGAGAAAGAGAGAGAGACAAAGAATGTGTGAGAGAGAAAGAAACACGCACACACCGAATCTGTGAAAGAGAGAAGCAGCGAATCTGAGAGAGAGAGAGGCACAGAATCTGAGAGAGAGAGAGAGGCACAGAATCTAAGAGAGAGAGAGACTGAATCTGAGAGAGAGAGATTGACTGAAGCTGAGAGAGGGAGAGAGAGTGAGACACTGAATCTGAGAGAGAGACACAGAATCTGAGAGAGGCAGAACCTGAGAGAGGGAGAGAGAGTGAGACACCAAATCTGAGAGAGAAAAACACCAAATCTGAGAGAGTGAAAAAGACATCTAATCTGAGAGAGAGAGAGACAGAGACACCAGATCTGAGAGAGAATCTGAGAGAAAGAGATCCAGGGAGAGAGAAAGAGAGACAGACTGAGAGAGAAAGAGACAGAATCTGAGAGAGATACAGTGAATCTGAGAAAGAGAGAGAGAGTGAGACACCAAATCTGAGAGAGACAGACAGACAGAGAGAAACAGAAACTGCGAGAGAGAGAGAGAGACATAGAATCTAAGAGAGAGAAAGCAACAACAAATCTGAGAGAGAGAGAGAGACACCAAATCTGAGAGAGAGACACAGAATCTGAGAGAGAGGCAGAACCTGAGAGAGGGAGAGAGAGTGAGACACCAAATCTGAGAGAGTGAAACACCAAATCTGAGAGAGAGAGAGACACCAAATTTGAGAGGCACCAAATCTGAGAGACAGAGAGACACCAAATTTGAGAGAGAGAGAGGGACACCAAATTTGAGAGAGAGAGAGAGACACCAAATTTGAGAGAGAGAGAGAGACAAAAAATTTGAGAGAGAGGGACACCAAATTTGAGAGAGAGAGAGAGACACCAAATTTCAGAGAGAGAGAGCAACAGCAAATTTCAGAGAGAGAGAGAAACACCAAATTTGAGAGAGAGAGAGACACCAAATTTGCGAGACACCAAATTTGAGAGCCAGAGAGACACCAAATTTGAGAGACAGAGAGGGACACCAAATTTGAGAGAGAGAGAGACACCAAATTTGAGAGAGAGAGACACCAAATTTGAGAGAGAGAGAGACACCAAATTTGAGAGAGAGAGACACCAAATTTGAGAGAGAGAGAGACACCAAATTTGAGAGAGAGAGAGAAACACCAAATTTGAGAGAGTGAGAGACACCAAATCTGAGAGAGAGATAATCTGAGAGAAAGAGTCTGAGAGAGAGACAGACACAGCATCTGAGAGAGGGACACTGAATCTGAGAGAGAGAGAGAACCTGAGAGAGAGAGTAAGAGTAAACCTGAAGAGAGAGTGAGAGACAGAATCTGAGTGAGAGATAGAGAGAAAGAATCTGAGAGGGAGAGAGAGAATCAGAGAGAGTGTGTCTGAGAGAGGGACACACAGAATCTGAGAGAGGGAGAGCGACACAGAATCTGGGAGAGAGAGACTGCATCTGAGAGAGAAAGAGAGACAAAACGTCAGAAAGAGAGAGTGAGACACTGAATCTGAGAGAGAGATACACAGGATATGAGAGAGAGAGAGAATCTGAGAGAGAGAGACAGAACCTGAGAGAAGGAGAGAAAGCGCGACACCAAATCTGAGAGAGGGAGAGATCGAATCTGAGAGAGAGAGTCCGAATCTGAGAGAGAGAGAGAGTCCGAATCTGAGAGAGAGAGAGACCGAATCTGAGAGAGGCAGAACCTGAGAAAGAGAGAGGGAGTGAGACACTGAATCTGAGAGGGAGATAAACTGAGAGAAAGAGTCTGAGAGAGAGACTCAGACACAGAATCTGAGAGAGGGAGAGACAAAGAATGTGTGAGAGAGAGAGAAACACGCACACACCGAATCTGAGAGAGAGAGAAGCACCGAATCTGAGAGAGAGAGAGGCACAGAATCTGAGAGAGAGAGAGGCACAGAATCTGAGACAGAGAGAGAGACTGAATCTGAGAGAGAGAGATTGACTGAAGCTGAGAGAGGGAGAGAAAGTGAGACATCGAATCTGAGAGAGAGAGAGAGACACAGAATCTGAGAGAGAGGCAGAACCTGAGAGAGGGAGAGAGAGTGAGACACCAAATCTGAGAGAGAGAAACACCAAATCTGAGAGTGAGAGAGAGACACCGAGACTGAGAGAGGGAGAGACTGAATCTGAGAGAGAGAGAGAGACCGAATCTGAGAGAGAGAGAGACTGAATCTGAGACGGCAGAACCTGAGAGGAGAGAGAGTGAGACACTGAATCTGAGAGAGAGAGACACCAAATCTGAGAGAGGGAGGGAGAGAGAGAGACACTGAATCTGTGAGAGAGAGAGAGAGACACCAAATCTGAGAGAGATAATCTGAGAAAAAGAGTCTGAGAGAGAGACACGCACAGAATCTGAGAAAGAGAGAGAGACAAAGAATGTGTGAGAGAGAAAGAAACACGCACACACCGAATCTGAGAAAGAGAGAAGCAGCGAATCTGAGAGAGAGAGAGGCACAGAATCTGAGAGAGAGAGAGAGGCACAGAATCTGAGAGAGAGAGAGACTGAATCTGAGAGAGAGAGATTGACTGAAGCTGAGAGAGGGAGAGAGAGTGAGACACTGAATCTGAGAGAGAGACACAGAATCTGAGAGAGAGGCAGAACCTGAGAGAGGGAGAGAGAGTGAGACACCAAATCTGAGAGAGAAAAACACCAAATCGGAGAGAGTGAAAAACACATCTAATCTGAGAGAGAGAGACAAAGAGACACCAGATCTGAGAGAGAATCTGAGAGAAAGAGATCCAGGGAGAGAGAGAGAAAGAGTGACAGACTGAGAGAGAGAGAGACAGAATCTGAGAGAGATACAGTGAATCTGAGAAAGAGAGAGAAAGTGAGACACCGAATCTGAGAGAGACAGACAGACAGAGAGAAACAGAAACTGAGAGAGAGAGAGAGAGAGACATAGAATCTAGAGAGAGAAAGCAACAACAAATCTGAGAGAGAGAGAGAGACACCAAATCTGAGAGAGAGAGACACTGAATCTGAGAGAGAGGCAGAACCTGAGAGAGGGAGAGAGAGTGAAACACCAAATCTGAGAGAGTGAAACACCAAATCTGAGAGAGAGAGACACCAAATTTGAGAGACACCAAATCTGAGAGACAGAGAGACACCAAATTTGAGAGAGAGAGAGAGGGACACCAAATTTGACAGAGAGAGAGAGACACCAAATTTGAGAGAGAGAGAGAGACACCAAATTTGAGAGAGAGAGAGAGACACCAAATTTGAGAGAGAGAGAGAGACACCAAATTTGAGAGAGAGAGAGAGACAGCAAATTTCAGAGAGAGAGAGAAACACCAAATTTGAGAGAGAGAGAGACACCAAATTTGAGAGAGAGAGAGGGACACCAAATTTGAGAGAGACACCAAATTTGAGAGAGAGAGAGAGACACCAAATTTGAGAGAGAGAGAGAAACACCAAATTTGAGAGAGAGAGAGACACCAAATCTGAGAGAGAGATAATCTGAGAGAAAGAGTCTGAGAGAGAGACACACACAGCATCTGAGAGAGGGATACTGAATCTGAGAGAGAGTGAGAGTAAACCTGAAGAGAGAGTGAGAGACAGAATCTGAGTGAGAGATAGAGAGAAAGAATCTGAGAGGGAGAGAGAGAATCAGAGAGAGTGTGTCTGAGAGAGGGACACACAGAATCTGAGAGAGGGAGAGCGACACAGAATCTGGGAGAGAGAGACTGCATCTGAGAGAGAAAGAGAGACAAAACGTCAGAGAGAGAGAGTGAGACACTGAATGAGAGAGAGAGATAAACAGGATATGAGAGAGAGAGAGAGAATCTGAGAGAGAGAGACAGAACCTGAGAGAAGGAGAGAAAGCACGACACCAAATCTGAGAGAGGGAGAGATCGAATCTGAGAGAGAGAGACCGAATCTGAGAGAGAGAGTGAGTCCGCATCTGAGAGAGAGAGACCGAATCTGAGAGAGGCAGAACCTGAGAAAGGGAGAGGGAGTGAGACACTGAATCTGAGAGAGAGATAAACTGAGAGAAAGAGTCTGAGAGAGAGACTCACACACAGAATCTGAGAGAGGGAGAGACAAAGAATGTGTGAGAGAGAGAGAAACACGCACACACTGAATCTGAGAGAGAGAGAAGCACCGAATCTGAGAGAGAGAGAGGCACAGAATCTGAGAGAGAGAGAGGCACAGAATCTGAGCGAGAGAGAGGCACAGAATCTGAGACAGAGAGAGAGACTGAATCTGAGAGAGAGAGATTGACTGAAGCTGAGAGAGGGAGAGAAAGTGAGACATCGAATCTGAGAGAGAGAGAGAGACTCAGAATCTGAGAGAGAGGCAGAACCTGAGAGAGGGAGAGAGAGTGAGACACCAAATCTGAGAGAGAGAAACACCAAATCTGAGAGTGAGAGAGAGACACCGAGACTGAGAGAGGGAGAGACTGAATCTGAGAGAGAGAGAGACCGAATCTGAGAGAGAGAGAGACCGAATCTGAGAGAGGCAGAACCTGAGAGAAGGAGAGAGAGCGAGACACTGAATCTGAGAGAGAGAGACACCAAATCTGAGAGAGGGAGGGAGAGAGAGAGACCATGAATCTGTGAGAGAGAGAGAGAGACACCAAATCTGAGAGAGAGATAATCTGAGAGAAAGAGTCTGAGAGAGAGACACACACAGCATCTGCGAGAGAGTGAGACACTGAATCTGAGAGAGAGAGAGAACCTGAGAGAGAGAGTGAGACTAAACCTGAGGAGAGAGTGGGAGACAGAATCTGAGTGAGAGATAGAGAGAGAGAATCTGAGAGGGAGAGAGACCGAATCTGAGAGAGAGAGAGACCGAATCTGAGAGAGGCAGAACCTGAGAGAAGGAGAGAGAGTGAGACACTGAATCTGAGAGAGAGAGACACCAAATCTGAGAGAGGGAGGGAGAGAGAGAGACACTGAATCTGTGAGAGAGAGAGAGAGACACCAAATCTGAGAGAGAGATAATCTGAGAGAAAGAGTCTGAGAGAGAGACACGCAGAGAATCTGAGAAAGAGAGAGAGACAAAGAATGTGTGAGAGAGAAAGAAACACGCACACACCGAATCTGAGAAAGAGAGAAGCAGCGAATCTGAGAGAGAGAGAGGCACAGAATCTGAGAGAGAGAGAGAGGCACAGAATCTGAGAGAGAGAGAGACTGAATCTGAGAGAGAGAGATTGACTGAAGCTGAGAGAGGGAGAGAGAGTGAGACACTGAATCTGAGAGAGAGACACAGAATCTGAGAGAGAGGCAGAACCTGAGAGAGGGAGAGAGAGTGAGGCACCAGATCTGAGAGAGAAAAGCACCAAATCTGAGAGAGTGAAAAAGACATCTAATCTGAGAGAGAGAGAGACAGAGACACCAGATCTGAGAGAGAATCTGAGAGAAAGAGAACCTGGGAGAGAGAGAGAAAGAGAGACAGACTGAGAGAGAGAGAGACAGAATCTGAGAGAGATACAGTGAATCTGAGAATGAGAGAGAGAGTGAGAGACCGAAACTGAGAGAGAAAAAGAAACACCGAATCTGAGAGAGACAGGCAGACAGAGAGAAACAGAAACTGAGAGAGAGAGACATAGAATCTACAAGAGAAACGACAACAAATCTGAGAGGGAGAGACACCAAATCTGAGAGAGAAAGACACAGAATCAGAGAGAGAGAGAGACTGAATCTGAGAGGCACAGAATCTGAGAGAGAGATACACCAAATTTGAGAGAGAGAGACACCAAATTTGAGAGAGAGAGACACACCAAATTTGAGAGAGAGAGAGAGAGAGACACCAAGTTTGAGAGAGAGACACCAAATTTGAGAGAGAGAGAGAAAGAGACACCAAATCAGGGAGAGAGAGAGAGAGAAACACCAGATCTGAGAGAGAATCTGAGAGAAATAGAACGTGGGAGAGAGAAAGAGAGACAGACAGAGAGAGAGACAGAATCTGAGAGAGATACAGTGAATCTGAGAAAGAGAGAGAGGGAGACACCGAATCTGAGAAAGACAGACAGACAGAAACAGAAACTGAGAGAGAGAGAGAGACATAGAATCTAAGAGAGAGAAAGCGACAACAAATCTGAGAGAGAGAGACACCAAATCTGAGAGAGAGGCACTAAATTTAAGAGAGAGACACCAAATTTGAGAGAGAGACACCAAATTTGAGAGAGAGAAACACCAAATTTGAGAGAGAGAAACACCAAATTTGAGAGAGAGAGAGAGAGAGACCAAATCTGAGAGAGATAATCTGAGAGAAAGAGTCAGAGAGACAGACACACACCGAATCTGAGAGAGAGACTCTGAATCTGAGAGAGAGAGAGAACCTGAGGGAGAGTGAGACTAAACCTGAAGAGAGAGTGAGAGACAGAATCTGAGTGAGAGATAGAGAGAGAGAATATGAGAGGGAGAGAGAGAATAAGAGAGAGTGTGTCTGAGAGAGAGACACACAGAATCTGAGAGTGGGAGAGCGACACAGAATCTGGGAGAGACTGCATCTGAGAGAGAAAGAGAGACAAAACGTCAGAGAGAGAGAGAGACCGAATCTGAGAGAGAGAGAGACCGAATCTGAGAGAGAGAGAGACCGAATCCGAGAGAGGCAGAACCTGAGAGAGGGAGAGAGAGTGAGACACTGAATCTGAGAGAGAGAGACACCAAATCTGAGAGAGAGAGAGAGAGACACCAAATCTGAGACAGAGATAAACTGAGAGAAAGAGTCTGAGAAAGAGACACACACAGAATCTGAGAGAGGGAGAGACAAAGAATGTGTGAGAGAGAGAGAACCACGCACACACCGAATCTGAGAGAGAGAGAAGCACCGAATCTGAGAGAGAGAGGCACAGAATCTGAGAGAGAGGCACAGAATCTGAGAGAGAGAGAGACTGAATCTGAGAGAGAGAGATTGACTGAAGCTGAGAGAGGGAGAGAGAGTGAGACACCGAATCTGAGAGAGAGGCAGAACCTGAGAGAGGGAGAGAGAGTGAGACACCAAATCTGAGAGAAAAACACCAAATCTGAGAGAGAGAGAGAAAAAGACACCTAATCTGAGAGAGAGAGAGACACCGAGACTGAGAGAGGGAGAGACTGAATCTGAGGGAGAGAGATTGACTGAAGCTGAGAGAGGGAAAGAGAGTGAGAAACAGAATCTGAGAGAGAGGCAGAACCTGAGAGGGGGAGAGAGAGTGAGACACTGAATCTGGGAGAGAGAGAGAGAGACACTGGATCTGAGAGAGAGAATCTGAGAGAAAGAGAACCTGGGAGAGAGAGAGAAAGAGTGACAGACTGAGAGAGAGAGAGAGAGAGAATCTGAGAGAGAGAAAGAAACACCAAATCTGAGAGAGAATCTGAGAGAAAGAGAACGTGGGAGAGAGAAAGAGAGACAGACAGAGAGAGAGACAGAATCTGAGAGAGATACAATGAATCTGAGAAAGAGAGAGAGTGAGACACCAAATCTGAGAGAGACAGACAGACAGAGAGAAACAGAAACTGAGAGAGAGAGAGACATAGAAACTAAGAGAGAGAAAGTGACAACAAACCTGAGAGTGAGAGAGACACCAAATCTGAGAGAGAGAGACACAGAATCTGAGAGGCAGAACCTGAGAGAGAGAGAGAGAGTGAGACACCAAATCTGAGAGAAAAACACCAAATCTGAGAGAGAGACAGAAAAAGACATCTAATCTGAGAGAGAGAGAGAGACACCGAGACTGAGAGAGGGAAGACTGAATCTGAGAGATAGAGATTGACTGAAGCTGAGAGAGGGAAAGAGAGTGAGACACCGAATCTGAGAGAGAGGCAGAACCTGAGAGAGGGAGAGAGAGTGAGACACCAAATCTGAGAGAAAAACACCAAATCTGAGAGAGAGAGAGAAAAAGACACCTAATCTGAGAGAGAGAGAGACACCGAGACTGAGAGAGGGAGAGACTGAATCTGAGAGAGAGAGATTGACTGAAGCTGAGAGAGGGAAAGAGAGTGAGAAACAGAATCTGAGAGAGAGGCAGAACCTGAGAGGGGGAGAGAGAGTGAGACACTGAATCTGGGAGAGAGAGAGAGAGACACTGGATCTGAGAGAGAGAATCTGAGAGAAAGAGAACCTGGGAGAGAGAGAGAAAGAGTGACAGACTGAGAGAGAGAGAGAGAGAGAATCTGAGAGAGAGAAAGAAACACCAAATCTGAGAGAGAATCTGAGAGAAAGAGAACGTGGGAGAGAGAAAGAGAGACAGACAGAGAGAGAGACAGAATCTGAGAGAGATACAATGAATCTGAGAAAGAGAGAGAGTGAGACACCAAATCTGAGAGAGACAGACAGACAGAGAGAAACAGAAACTGAGAGAGAGAGAGACATAGAAACTAAGAGAGAGAAAGTGACAACAAACCTGAGAGTGAGAGAGACACCAAATCTGAGAGAGAGAGACACAGAATCTGAGAGGCAGAACCTGAGAGAGAGAGAGAGAGTGAGACACCAAATCTGAGAGAAAAACACCAAATCTGAGAGAGAGACAGAAAAAGACATCTAATCTGAGAGAGAGAGAGAGACACCGAGACTGAGAGAGGGAAGACTGAATCTGAGAGAGAGAGATTGACTGAAGCTGACAGAGGGAAAGAGAGTGAGAAACAGAATCTGAGAGAGGCAGAACCTGAGAGGGGGAGTGAGAGTGAGACACTGAATCTGGGAGAGAGTGAGAGAGACACTGGATCTGAGAGAGAGAATCTGAGAGAAAGAGAAACTGCGAGAGAGAGAGAAAGAGTGACAGACTGAGAGAGAGAGAGAGAGAGAATCTGAGAGAGAGAAAGAAACACCAAATCTGAGAGAGGCAGACAGACAGAGAGAAACAGAAACTGAGAGAGAGATAGAACCTAAGAGAGAGAAAGCGACAACAAATCTGAGAGAGAGAGAGACACCAAATCTGAGAGAGAGAGACACAGAATCTGAGAGGCAGAACCTGAGAGAGGGAAAGTGACACACCAAATCTGAGAGAGATACCAAATTTGAGAGACACCAAATTTGAGAGAGAGCGAGACACCAAATTTGAGAGAGAGACACCAAATTTGAGAGAGAGATACCAAATTTGAGAGAGAGAGACACCGAATTTGAGAGAGAGAGAGCGAGACACCAAATTTGAGAGAGAGAGAGACACCAAATTTGGGAGACACCAAATTTGAGAGACAGGCACCAAATTTGAGAGAGAGAGAGAGACACCAAATCTGAGAGAGAGATAATCTGAGAGAAAGAGTCTGAGAGAGAGACACATACAGCATCTGAGAGAGAGTTAGACACTGAATCAAAGAGAGAGATCCTCAGGATATGAGAGAGAGAGAGAATCTGAGAGAGAGAGACAGAACCTGAAAGAAGGAGAGAGAGCGCGACACCAAATCTGAGAGAGGGAGAGACCGAATCTGAGAGAGAGAGAGACAGAAACACGCACACACCGAATCTGAGAGAGAGAGAAGCACCGAATCTGAGAGAGAGAGAGGCAAAGAATCTGAGAGAGAGAGAGGCACAGAATCTGAGAGAGAGAGGCACAGAATCTGAGACAGAGAGAGAGACTGAATCTGAGAGAGAAAGATTGACTGAAGCTGAGAGAGGGAGAGAGAGTGAGACACTGAAGCTGAGAGAGAGACAGAGAATCTGAGAGAGAGGCAGAACCTGAGAGAGGGAGAGAGAGTGAGACACCAAATCTGAGAGAGAGAAACACCAAATCTGAGAGTGAGAGAGAGACACCGAGACTGAGAGAGGGAGAGACTGAATCTGAGAGAGAGAGAGACCGAATCTGAGAGAGAGAGAGACCGAATCTGAGAGAGGCAGAACCTGAGAGAAGGAGCGAGAGTGAGACACTGAATCTGAGAGAGAGAGACACCAAATCTGAGAGAGGGAGGGAGAGAGAGAGACACTGAATCTGTGTGAGGGAGAGAGAGACACCAAATCTGAGAGAGAGATAATCTGAGAGAAAGTGTCTGAGTGAGAGACAAATACAGCATCTGAGAGAGAGTGAGACACTGAATCTGAGAGAGAGAGAGAACCTGAGAGAGAGAGTGAGACTAAACCTGAGGAGAGAGTGGGAGACAGAACCTGAGTGAGAGATAGAGAGAGAGAATCTGAGAGGGAGAGAGAGAATCTGAGAGGGAGAGAGACCGAATCTGAGAGAGAGAGAGACCGAATCTGAGAGAGGCAGAACCTGAGAGAAGGAGAGAGAGTGAGACACTGAATCTGAGAGAGAGAGACACCAAACCTGAGAGAGGGAGGGAGAGAGAGAGACACTGAATCTGTGAGAGTGAGAGAGAGACACCAAATCTGAGAGAGATAATCTGAGAGAAAGAGTCTGAGAGAGAGACACGCACAGAATCTGAGAAAGAGAGAGAGACAAAGAATGTGTGAGAGAGAAAGAAACACGCACACACCGAATCTGAGAAAGAGAGAAGAAGCGAATCTGAGAGAGAGAGAGGCACAGAATCTGAGAGAGAGAGAGAGGCACAGAATCTGAGAGAGAGAGAGACTGAATCTGAGAGAGAGAGATTGACTGAAGCTGAGAGAGGGAGAGAGAGTGAGACACCGAATCTGAGAGAGAGAGACACAGAATCTGAGAGAGAGGCAGAACCTGAGAGAGGGAGAGAGAGTGAGACACCAAATCTGAGAGAGAAAAACACCAAATCTGAGAGAGTGAAAAAGACATCTAATCTGAGAGAGAGAGAGACAGAGACACCAGATCTGAGAGAGAATCTGAGAGAAAGAGATCCTGGGAGAGAGAGAGAAAGAGAGACAGACTGAGAGAGAGAGAGACAGAATCTGAGAGAGATACAGTGAATCTGAGAACGAGAGAGAGAATGAGACACCGAACCTGAGAGAGACAGACAGACAGAGAGAAACAGAAACTGAGAGAGAGAGAGACATAGAATCTAAGAGAGAGAAAGCAACAACAAATCTGAGAGAGAGAGAGAGACACCAAATCTGAGAGATAGAGACACAGATACTGAGAGAGAGGCAGAACCTGAGAGAGGGAGAGAGAGTGAAACACCAAATCTGAGAGAGTGAAACACCAAATCTGAGAGAGAGAGACACCAAATTTGAGAGACACCAAATCTGAGAGACAGAGAGACACCAAATTTGAGAGAGAGAGAGGGACACCAAATTTGAGAGAGAGAGAGAGACACCAAATTTGAGAGAGAGAGAGAGACACCAAATTTGAGAGAGAGAGAGGGACACCAAATTTGAGAGAGAGAGAGAGACACAAAATTTGAGAGAGAGAGACAGCAAATTTCAGAGAGAGAGAGAAACACCAAATTTGAGAGAGAGAGAGACACCAAATTTAAGAGACACCAAATTTGAGAGACAGAGAGGGACACCAAATTTGAGAGAGAGAGAGACACCAAATTTGAGAGAGAGAGACATCAAATTTGAGAGAGAGGGACACCAAATTTGAGAGAGAGAGAGACACCAAATTTGAGAGATAGAGAGAGACACCAAATTTGAGAGAGAGAGAGACACCAAATCTGAGAGAGAGATAATCTGAGAGAAAGAGTCTGAGAGGGAGACAGACACAGCATCTGAGAGAGGGACACTGAATCTGAGAGAGAGAGAGAACCTGAGAGAGAGAGTGAGAGTAAACCTGAAGAGAGAGTGAGAGACAGAATCTGAGTGAGAGATAGAGAGAAAGAATCTGAGAGGGAGAGAGAGAATCAGAGAGAGTGTGTCTGAGAGAGGGACACACAGAATCTGAGAGAGGGAGAGCGACACAGAATCTGGGAGAGAGAGACTGCATCTGAGAGAGAAAGAGAGACAAAACGTCAGAGAGAGAGAGTGAGACACTGAATCAGAGAGAGAGATGCACAGGATATGAGAGAGAGAGAGAATCTGAGAGAGAGAGACAGAACCTGAGAGAAGGAGAGAAAGCGTGACACCAAATCTGAGAGAGGGAGAGATCGAATCTGAGAGAGAGAGACCGAATCTGAGAGAGAGAGAGAGTCCGCATCTGAGAGAGAGAGAGACCGAATCTGAGAGAGGCAGAACCTGAGAAAGGGAGAGGGAGTGAGACACTGAATCTGAGAGAGAGATAAACTGAGAGAAAGAGTCTGAGCGAGAGACTCACACACAGAATCTGAGAGAGGGAGAGACAAAGAATGTGTGAGAGAGAGAGAAACACGCACACACCGAATCTGAGAGAGAGAGAAGCACCGAATCTGAGAGAGACAGAGGCACAGAATCTGAGAGAGAGAGAGGCACAGATTCTGAGAGAGAGAGAGGCACAGAATCTGGGTCAGAGAGAGAGACCGAATCTGAGAGAGAGAGATTGACTGAAGCTGAGAGAGGGAGAGAAAGTGAGACATTGAATCTGAGAGAGAGAGAGAGACTCAGAATCTGAGAGAGAGGCAGAACCTGAGAGAGGGAGAGAGAGTGAGACACCAAATCTGAGAGAGAGAAACACCAAATCTGAGAGTGAGAGAGAGACACCGAGACTGAGAGAGGGAGAGACTGAATCTGAGAGAGAGAGAGAACGAATCTGAGAGAGAGAGAGACCGAATCTGAGAGAGGCAGAACCTGAGAGAAGGAGAGAGAGTGAGACACTGAATCTGAGAGAGAGAGACACCAAATCTGAGAGAGGGAGGGAGAGAGAGAGACACTGAATCTGTGAGAGAGAGAGAGACACCAAATCTGAGAGAGAGATAATCTGAGAGAAAGAGTCTGAGAGAGAGACACGCACAGAATCTGAGAAAGAGAGAGAGACAAAGAATGTGTGTGAGAGAAAGAAACACGCACACACCGAATCTGAGAAAGAGAGAAGCAGCGAATCTGAGAGAGAGAGAGGCACAGAATCTGAGAGAGAGAGAGAGGCACAGAATCTGAGAGAGAGAGAGACTGAATCTGAGAGAGAGAGATTGACTGAAGCTGAGAGAGGGAGAGAGAGTGAGACACTGAATCTGAGAGAGAGACACAGAATCTGAGAGAGAGGCAGAACCTGAGAGAGGGAGAGAGATTGAGACACCAAATCTGAGAGAGAAAAACACCAAATCTGAGAGAGTGAAAAAGACATCTAATCTGAGAGAGAGAGAGACAGAGACACCAGATCTGAGAGAGAATCTGAGAGAAAGAGAACCTGGGAGAGCGAGAGAAAGAGAGACAGACTGAGAGAGAGAGAGACAGAATCTCAGAGAGATACAGTGAATCTGAGAAAGAGAGAGAAAGTGAGACACCGAATCTGAGAGAGACAGACAGACAGAGAGAAACAGAAACTGAGAGAGAGAGAGAGAGACATAGAATCTAAGAGAGAGAAAGCAACAACAAATCTGAGAGAGAGAGAGAGAGACACCAAATCTGAGAGAGAGAGAGACACAGAATCTGAGAGAGAGGCAGAACCTGAGAGAGGGAGAGAGAGTGAAACACCAAATCTGAGAGAGTGAAACACCAAATCTGAGAGAGAGAGACACCAAATTTGAGAGACACCAAATCTGAGAGACAGAGAGACACCAAATTTGAGAGAGAGTGAGAGGGACACCAAATTTGAGAGAGAGAGAGAGACACCAAATTTGAGAGAGAGGGAGAGACACAAAATTGGGAGAGAGAGAGGGACACCAAATTTGAGAGAGAGAGAGAGACAGCAAATTTCAGAGAGAGAGAGAAACACCAAATTTGAGAGAGAGAGAGACACCAAATTTGAGAGACAGCAAATTTGAGATTCAGAGAGGCACCAAATTTGAGAGAGAGAGAGGGACACCAAATTTGAGAGAGAGAGAGAAAGACACCAAATCTGAGACAGAGATAAACTGAGAGAAAGTGTCTGAGAAAGAGACACACACAGAATCTGAGAGAGGGAGAGACAAAGAATGTGTGAGAGAGAGAGAAACACGCACACACCGAATCTGAGAGAGAGAGAAGCACCGAATCTGAGAGAGAGAGGCACCGAATCTGAGAGAGAGAGAGGCACAGAATCTGAGAAAGAGAGAGACTGAATCTGAGAGAGAGATTGACTGAAGCTGAGAGAGGGAGAGAGAGTGAGACACCGAATCTGAGAGAGAGAGACACAGAATCTGAGAACGAGGCAGAACCTGATAGAGGGAGAGAGAGTGAGACACCAAATCTGAGTGAAAAACACCAAATCTGAGAGAGAGAGAGAAAAAGACACCTAATCTGAGAGAGAGAGAGACACCGAGACTGAGAGAGGGAGAGACTGAATCTGAGAGAGATAGATTGACTGAAGCTGAGAGAGGGAAAGAGAGTGAGAAACCGAATCTGAGAGAGAGAGACACAGAATCTGAGAGAGAGGCAGAACCTGAGAGAGGGAGAGAGAGCGAGACACTGAATCTGGGAGAGAGAAAGAGACACCAAATCTGGGAGGGAGAGAGAGACATCGGATCTGAGAGAGAGAATCTGGGAGAAAGAGAACCTGGGAGAGAGAGAGAAAGAGAGACAGACTGAGAGGGAGAGAGAGACAGAATCTGAGAGAGATACAGTGAATCTGAGAATGAGAGAGAGAGTGAGAGACCGAATCTGAGAGAGAAAAAGAAACACCGAATCTGAGAGAGACAGACAGAGAGAAACAGAAACTGAGAGAGAGAGAGACATAGAATCTACAAGAGCAACGACAACAAATCTGAGAGAGAGAGACACCAAATCTGAGAGAGAGAGACACCAAATCTGAGAGAGAGAGACACAGAATCTGAGAGACACAGAATCTGAGAGAGAGAGAGAGACACCAAATTTGAGAGAGAGAGACACCAAATTTGAGAGAGAGACACACCAAATTTGAGAGAGAGAGAGAGAGACGCACCAAATTTGAGAGGGAGATTCCAAATTTGAGAGAGAGAGAGAAAGAGACACCAAATCTGAGAGAGAGAGAGAGAGAAACACCAGATCTGAGAGAGAATCTGAGAGAGATACAGTGAATCTGAGAAAGAGAGAGAGTGAGACACCGAATCTGAGAGTGACAGACAGACAGAGAGAAACAGAAACTGAGAGAGAGAGAGAGACATAGAATCTAAGAGAGAGAAAGCGACAACAAATCTGTGAGAGAGAGAGACACCAAATCTGAGAGAGCGAGACGCAGAATCTGAGAGAGAGGCAGAACCTGAGAGAGGGAGAGAGAGTGAGGCACCAGATCTGAGAGAGAGACACCAAATTTAAGAGAGAGACACCAAATTTGAGAGAGAGAGAGACACCAAATTTGAGAGAGAGACACCAATTTTGAGAGACCCCAAATTTGAGAGAAAGAGAGAGAAGCTAAATTTGAGAGAGAGACACCAAATTTGAGAGAGAGAAACACCAAATTTGAGAGAGAGAGAGAGACACCAAATCTGAGAGAGATAATCTGAGAGAAAGAGTCTGAGAGAGAGACACACTCCGAATCTGAGAGAGAGACACTGAATCTGAGAGAGAGAGAGAACCGGAGAGAGAGTGAGACTAAACCTGAAGAGAGAGTGAGAGACAGAATCTGAGTGAGAGATAGAGAGAGAGAATATGAGAGGGAGATAGAGAATCAGAGAGAGTGTGTCTGAGAGAGAGACACACAGAATCTGAGAGAGGGAGAGCGACACAGAATCTGGGAGAGACTGCATCTGAGGGAGAAAGAGAGACAAAACGTCAGAGAGAGAGAGTGAGACACTGGATCAGAGAGAGAGATACACAGGATATGAGAGAGAGAGAGAATCTGAGAGAGAGAGACAGAACCTGAGAGAAGGAGAGAGAGCGCGACACCAAATCTGAGAGAGGGAGAGATCGAATCTGAGAGAGAGAGAGACCGAATCTGAGAGAGAGAGAGTCCAAATCTGAGAGAGCGAGAGACCGAATCTGAGGGAGAGAGAGACCGAATCCGAGAGAGAGAGAGACCGAATCCGAGAGAGAGAGAGACCGAATCTGAGAGAGAGAGAGAGACCGAATCCGAGAGAGAGAGAGACCGAATCTGAGAGAGGCAGAACCTCAGAGAGGGAGAGAGAGTGAGACACTGAATCTGAGAGAGAGAGACACCAAATCTGAGAGAGGGAGAGAGAGAGAGACACCAAATCTGAGAGAGAGATAAACTGAGAGAAAGTGTCTGAGAGAGAGACACACTCACAATCTGAGAGAGGGAGAGCCAAAGAATGTGTGAGAGAGAGAGAAACATGCACACACCAAATCTGAGAGAGAGAGAAGCACCGAATCTGAGAGAGAGAGAGGCACAGAATCTGAGAGAGAGAGAGGCACAGAATCTGAGGGAGAGAGAGACTGGATCTGAGAGAGAGAGATTGACTGAAGCTGAGAGAGGGAGAGAGAGTGAGACACCGAATCTGAGAGAGAGAGACACAGAATCTGAGAGAGAGGCAGAACCTGAGAGAGGGAGAGAGAGCGAGACACCAAATCTGAGAGAAAAACACCAAATCTGAGAGAGAGAGAGAAAAAGACACCTAATCTGAGAGAGAGAGAGACACCGAGACTTAGAGAGGGAGAGACTGAATCTGAGAGAGAGAGATTGACTGAAGCTGAGAGAGGGAAGGAGAGTGAGAAACAGAATCTGAGAGAGGCAGAACCTGAGAGGGGGAGAGAGAGTGAGACACTGAATCTGGGAGAGAGAGAGAGAGACACTGGATCTGAGAGAGAGAATCTGAGAGAAAGAAAGAAACACCAAATCTGAGAGAGGCAGACAGACAGAGAGAAACAGAAACTGAGAGAGAGAGAGAGAGAGATAGAAACTAAGAGAGAGAAAGCGACAACAAATCTGAGAGAGAGAGAGACACCAAATCTGAGAGAGAGAGACACAGAATCTGAGAGGCAGAACCTGAGAGAGGGAAAGTGACACACAAAATCTGAGAGCGACACCAAATTTGAGAGAGAGACACCAAATTTGAGAGACACCAAATTTGAGAGAGAGAGAGAGAGACACCAAATTTGAGAGAGAGAGCGAGACACCAAATTTGAGAGAGAAGGAGACACCAAATCTGAGAGAGAGATAATCTGAGAGAAAGAGTCTGAGAGAGAGACACACACAGCATCTGAGAGAGAGAGAGAGAACCAGAGAGAGAGTGAGACTAAACCTGAGGAGAGAGTGGGAGACAGAATCTGAGTGAGAGAAAGAGAGAGAGAATCTGAGAGGGAGAGAGAGAATCAGAGAGAGTGTGTCTGAGAGAGGGACACACAGAATCTGAGAGAGGGAGAGCGACACAGAATCTGGGAGAGAGAGACTGCATCTGAGAGAGAAAGAGAGACAAAACCTCAGGGAGAGAGAGTGAGACACTGAATCAGAGAGAGAGATACACAGGATATGAGAGAGAGAGAGAATCTGAGAGAGAGAGACAAAACCTGAGAGAAGCAGAGAGAGCGCGACACCAAATCTGAGAGAGAGAGAGAGACCGAATCTGAGAGAGGGAGAGACCGAATCTGAGAGAGGCAGAACCTGAGAGAGGGAGAGAGAGTGAGACACTGAATCTGAGAGAGAGAGACACCAAATCTGGGAGAGGGAGGGAGAGAGAGAGAGAGACACCAAATCTGAGACAGAGATAAACTGAGAGAAAGAGTCTGAGAGAGAGACACACACAGAATCTGAGAGAGGGAGAAACAAAGAATGTGTGAGAGAGAAACACGCACACACCGAATCTGAGAGAGAGAGAGGCACGGAATCTGAGAGAGAGAGAGAGACTGAATCTGAGAGAGATTGACTGAAGCTGAGAGAGGGAGAGAGAGTGAGACACCGAATATGAGAGAGAGAGACACAGAATCTGAGAGAGAGAGAGAGGCAGAACCTGAGAGAGGGAGAGAGAGTGAGACACCAAATTTAAGAGAGAGACACCAAATTTAAGAGAGAGACACCAAATTTGAGAGAGAGAGATACACCAAATTTGAGAGACAACAAATTTGAGAGAGAGACACCAAATTTGAGAGAGAGAGACACCAAATTGGAGAGAAGTAGAGAGACACACCAAATTTGAGAGAGAGAGAGACACCAAATCTGAGAGAGAGATAATCTGAGAGAAAGAGTCTGAGAGAGAGACACACACAGCATCTGAGAGAGGGACACTGAATCTGAGAGAGAGAGAGAACCTGAGAGAGAGAGTGAGAGTAAACCTGAAGAGAGAGTGAGAGACAGAAACTGAGTGAGAGATAGAGAGAAAGAATCTGAGAGGGAGAGAGAGAATCAGAGAGAGTGTGTCTATACACAGGATATGAGAGAGAGAGAGACTCTGAGAGAGAGAGACAGAACCTGAGAGAAGGAGAGAAAGCGCGACACCAAATCGGAGAGAAGGAGAGATCGAATCAGAGAGAGAGAGACCGAATCTGAGAGAGAGAGAGAGTCCGAATCTGAGAGAGAGAGAGACCGAATCTGAGAGAGGCAGAACCTGAGAGAGGAGAGAGAGTGAGACACTGAATCTGAGAGAGAGATAAACTGAGAGAAAGAGTCTGAGAGAGAGACTCACACACAGAATCTGAGAGAGGGAGAGACAAAGAATGTGTGAGAGAGAGAGAAACACGCACACACCGAATCTGAGAGAGAGAGAGAGAGGCACAGAATCTGAGAGAGAGAGAGGCACAGAAACTGAGAGAGAGAGAGGCACAGAATCTGAGACAGAGAGAGAGACTGAATCTAAGAGAGAGAGATTGAATGAAGCTGAGAGAGGGAGAGAGAGTGAGACACCGAATCTGAGAGAGAGACACAGAATCTGAGAGAGAGGCAGAGCCTGAGAGAGGGAGAGAGAGTGAGACACCAAATCTGAGAGAGAGACACCAAATCTAAGAGAGAGACACCAAATTTGAGAGAGAGAGAGACACCAAATTTGAGAGACACCAAATTTGAGAGAGAGACACCAAATTTGAGAGAGAGAGACACCAAATTTGAGAGAGAGGTAATCTGAGAGAAAGAATCTGAGAGAGAGACACACACAGCATCTGAGAGAGAGTGAGACACTGAATCTGAGAGAGATAGAGAACCTGAGAGAGAGAGTGAGACTAAACCTGAAGAGAGAGTGGGAGACAGAATCTGAGTGAGAGATAGAGAAAGAGAATCTGAGAGGGAGAGAGAGCATCAGAGAGAGTGTGTCTGAGAGAGAGAGACACAAAGAATCTGAGAGATTGAGAGCGACACAGAATCTGGGAGAGAGAGACTGCATCTGAGAGAGAAAGAGAGACAAAACCTCAGGGAGAGAGAGTGAGACACCAAATCTGAGAGAGAGAGACACCAAATCTGAAGAGGGAGAGAGAGAGAGACACCAAATCTGAGAGAGGGAGAGAGAGTGAGACACCGAATCTGAGAGAGAGAGACACAGAATCTGAGAGAGAGGCAGAACCTGAGAGAGGGAGAGAGTGTGAGACACCAAATCTGAGAGAAAAACACCAAATTTGAGAGAGAGAGAGAGAAAGACAACTAATCTGAGAGGGAGACACCGAGACTGAGAGAGGGAGAGACTGAATCTGAGAGAGAGAGATTGACTGAAGCTGAGAGAGGGAAAGAGAGTGAGAAACAGAATCTGAGAGAGAGGCAGAACCTGAGAGGGGGAGAGAGAGTGAGACACTGAATCTGGGAGAGAGAGAGAGAGACACTGGATCTGAGAGAGAGAATCTGAGAGAAAGAGAACCTGGGAGAGAGAGAGAAAGAGTGACAGACTGAGAGAGAGAGAGAGAGAGAGAGAATCTGAGAGAGAGAAAGAAACACCAAATCTGAGAGAGGCAGACAGACAGAGAGAAACAGAAAGTGAGAGAGAGAGATAGAAACTAAGAGAGAGAAAGCGACAACAAATCTGAGAGAGAGAGACACCAAATCTGAGAGAGAGACACCAAGTTAAAGAGAGACACCAAATTTGAGAGAGAGAGAGACACCAAATTTGAGAGACACCACATTTGAGAGAGACAGCAAATTTGAGAGAGAGAGACACGAAATTTGAGAGAAGTAGAGAGAGACACCAAATTTGAGAGAGAGAGAGAGAGGGACACCAAATCTGAGTGAGAGATAATCTGAGAGAAAGAGTCTGAGATAGAGACACACACAGAATCTGAGAGAGAGTGAGACACTGAATCTGAGAGAGAGAGAGAAGCTGAGAGAGAGAGTGAGACTAAACCTGAAGAGAGAGTGGGAGACAGAATCTGAGTGAGAGATAGAGAGAGAGAATCTGAGAGGGAGAGAGAGAATCAGAGAGAGTGTGTCTGAGAGAGAGAGACACACAGAATCTGAGAGAGGCAGAGCGACACAGAATCTGGGAGAGAGAGACTGCATCTGAGAGAGAAAGAGACAAAACCTCACGGAGTGAGAGTGAGACACTGAATCAAAGAGAGAGATCCACAGGATATGAGAGAGAGAGAGAGAATCTGAGAGAGAGAGACAGAACCTGAGAGAAGGAGAGAGAGCGCGACACCAAATCTGAGAGAGGGAGAGACCGAATCTGAGAGAGAGAGACAGAATCTGAGAGAGAGAGAGAGACCGAATCTGAGAGAGAGAGAGAGACCGAATCTGAGAGAGGCAGAACCTGAGAGAGGGAGAGAGAGTGAGACACTGAATCTGAGAGAGAGAGACACCAAATCTGAGAGAGGGAGGGAGAGAGAGAGACACTGAATCTGTGAGAGAGAGAGAGACACCAAATCTGAGAGAGAGATAATCTGAGAGAAAGAGTCTGAGAGAGAGACACACACAGAATCTGAGAAAGAGAGAGAGACAAAGAATGTGTGAGAGAGAAAGAAACACGCACACACCGAATCTGAGAAAGAGAGAGGCACCGAATCTGAGAGAGAGAGGCACAGAATCTGAGAGAGAGAGAGAGGCACAGAATCTGAGAGAGAGAGAGAGACTGAAACTGAAAGAGAGAGATTGACTGAAGCTGAGAGAGGGAGAGAGTGTGAGACACTGAATCTGGGAGAGAGAGAGAGAGACACTGGATCTGAGAGAGAGAATCTGAGAGAAAGAAAGAAACACCAAATCTGAGAGAGGCAGACAGACAGAGAGAAACAGAAACTGAGAGAGAGAGAGAGAGAGATAGAAACTAAGAGAGAGAAAGCGACAACAAATCTGAGAGAGAGAGAGACACCAAATCTGAGAGAGAGAGACACAGAATCTGAGAGGCAGAACCTGAGAGAGGGAAAGTGACACACAAAATCTGAGAGCGACACCAAATTTGAGAGAGAGACACCAAATTTGAGAGACACCAAATTTGAGAGAGAGAGAGAGAGACACCAAATTTGAGAGAGAGAGCGAGACACCAAATTTGAGAGAGAAGGAGACACCAAATCTGAGAGAGAGATAATCTGAGAGAAAGAGTCTGAGAGAGAGACACACACAGCATCTGAGAGAGAGAGAGAGAACCAGAGAGAGAGTGAGACTAAACCTGAGGAGAGAGTGGGAGACAGAATCTGAGTGAGAGAAAGAGAGAGAGAATCTGAGAGGGAGAGAGAGAATCAGAGAGAGTGTGTCTGAGAGAGGGACACACAGAATCTGAGAGAGGGAGAGCGACACAGAATCTGGGAGAGAGAGACTGCATCTGAGAGAGAAAGAGAGACAAAACCTCAGGGAGAGAGAGTGAGACACTGAATCAGAGAGAGAGATACACAGGATATGAGAGAGAGAGAGAATCTGAGAGAGAGAGACAAAACCTGAGAGAAGCAGAGAGAGCGCGACACCAAATCTGAGAGAGAGAGAGAGACCGAATCTGAGAGAGAGAGAGACCGAATCTGAGAGAGGCAGAACCTGAGAGAGGGAGAGAGAGTGAGACACTGAATCTGAGAGAGAGAGACACCAAATCTGGGAGAGGGAGGGAGAGAGAGAGAGAGACACCAAATCTGAGACAGAGATAAACTGAGAGAAAGAGTCTGAGAGAGAGACACACACAGAATCTGAGAGAGGGAGAAACAAAGAATGTGTGAGAGAGAAACACGCACACACCGAATCTGAGAGAGAAAGAGGCAGAGAATCTGAGAGAGAGAGAGAGACTGAATCTGAGAGAGATTGACTGAAGCTGAGAGAGGGAGAGAGAGTGAGACACCGAATATGAGAGAGAGAGACACAGAATCTGAGAGAGAGAGAGAGGCAGAACCTGAGAGAGGGAGAGAGAGTGAGACACCAAATTTAAGAGAGAGACACCAAATTTAAGAGAGAGACACCAAATTTGAGAGAGAGAGATACACCAAATTTGAGAGACAACAAATTTGAGAGAGAGACACCAAATTTGAGAGAGAGAGACACCAAATTGGAGAGAAGTAGAGAGAGACACCAAATTTGAGAGAGAGAGAGACACCAAATCTGAGAGAGAGATAATCTGAGAGAAAGAGTCTGAGAGAGAGACACACACAGCATCTGAGAGAGGGACACTGAATCTGAGAGAGAGAGAGAACCTGAGAGAGAGAGTGAGAGTAAACCTGAAGAGAGAGTGAGAGACAGAAACTGAGTGAGAGATAGAGAGAAAGAATCTGAGAGGGAGAGAGAGAATCAGAGAGAGTGTGTCTATACACAGGATATGAGAGAGAGAGAGACTCTGAGAGAGAGAGACAGAACCTGAGAGAAGGAGAGAAAGCGCGACACCAAATCGGAGAGAAGGAGAGATCGAATCAGAGAGAGAGAGACCGAATCTGAGAGAGAGAGAGAGTCCGAATCTGAGAGAGAGAGAGACCGAATCTGAGAGAGGCAGAACCTGAGAGAGGGAGAGAGAGTGAGACACTGAATCTGAGAGAGAGATAAACTGAGAGAAAGAGTCTGAGAGAGAGACTCACGCACAGAATCTGAGAGAGGGAGAGACAAAGAATGTGTGAGAGAGAGAGAAACACGCACACACCGAATCTGAGAGAGAGAGAGAGAGGCACAGAATCTGAGAGAGAGAGAGGCACAGAAACTGAGAGAGAGAGAGGCACAGACTCTGAGACAGAGAGAGAGACTGAATCTAAGAGAGAGAGATTGAATGAAGCTGAGAGAGGGAGAGAGAGTGAGACACCGAATCTGAGAGAGAGACACAGAATCTGAGAGAGAGGCAGAACCTGAGAGAGGGAGAGAGAGTGAGACACCAAATCTGAGAGAGAGACACCAAATCTAAGAGAGAGACACCAAATTTGAGAGAGAGAGAGACACCAAATTTGAGAGACACCAAATTTGAGAGAGAGACACCAAATTTGAGAGAGAGAGACACCAAATTTGAGAGAGAGGTAATCTGAGAGAAAGAATCTGAGAGAGAGACACACACAGCATCTGAGAGAGAGTGAGACACTGAATCTGAGAGAGATAGAGAACCTGAGAGAGAGAGTGAGACTAAACCTGAAGAGAGAGTGGGAGACAGAATCTGAGTGAGAGATAGAGAAAGAGAATCTGAGAGGGAGAGAGAGCATCAGAGAGAGTGTGTCTGAGAGAGAGAGACACAAAGAATCTGAGAGATTGAGAGCGACACAGAAACTGGGAGAGAGAGACTGCATCTGAGAGAGAAAGAGAGACAAAACCTCAGGGAGAGAGAGTGAGACACCAAATCTGAGAGAGAGAGACACCAAATCTGAAGAGGGAGAGAGAGAGAGACACCAAATCTGAGAGAGGGAGAGAGAGTGAGACACCGAATCTGAGAGAGAGAGACACAGAATCTGAGAGAGAGGCAGAACCTGAGAGAGGGAGAGAGTGTGAGACACCAAATCTGAGAGAAAAACACCAAATTTGAGAGAGAGAGAGAGAAAGACAACTAATCTGAGAGGGAGACACCGAGACTGAGAGAGGGAGAGACTGAATCTGAGAGAGAGAGATTGACTGAAGCTGAGAGAGGGAAAGAGAGTGAGAAACAGAATCTGAGAGAGAGGCAGAACCTGAGAGGGGGAGAGAGAGTGAGACACTGAATCTGGGAGAGAGAGAGAGAGACACTGGATCTGAGAGAGAGAATCTGAGAGAAAGAGAACCTGGGAGAGAGAGAGAAAGGGTGACAGACTGAGAGAGAGAGAGAGAGAGAGAATCTGAGAGAGAGAAAGAAACACCAAATCTGAGAGAGGCAGACAGACAGAGAGAAACAGAAAGTGAGAGAGAGAGATAGAAACTAAGAGAGAGAAAGCGACAACAAATCTGAGAGAGAGAGAGACACCAAATCTGAGAGAGAGACACCAAGTTAAAGAGAGACACCAAATTTGAGAGAGAGAGAGACACCAAATTTGAGAGACACCACATTTGAGAGAGACAGCAAATTTGAGAGAGAGAGACACGAAATTTGAGAGAAGTAGAGAGAGACACCAAATTTGAGAGAGAGAGAGAGAGGGACACCAAATCTGAGTGAGAGATAATCTGAGAGAAAGAGTCTGAGATAGAGACACACACAGAATCTGAGAGAGAGTGAGACACTGAATCTGAGTGAGAGATAGAGAGAGAGAATCTGAGAGGGAGAGAGAGAATCAGAGAGAGTGTGTCTGAGAGAGAGAGACACACAGAATCTGAGAGAGGCAGAGCGACACAGAATCTGGGAGAGAGAGACTGCATCTGAGAGAGAAAGAGACAAAACCTCACGGAGTGAGAGTGAGACACTGAATCAAAGAGAGAGATCCACAGGATATGAGAGAGAGAGAGAGAATCTGAGAGAGAGAGACAGAACCTGAGAGAAGGAGAGAGAGCGCGACACCAAATCTGAGAGAGGGAGAGACCGAATCTGAGAGAGAGAGACAGAATCTGAGAGAGAGAGAGAGACCGAATCTGAGAGAGAGAGAGAGACCGAATCTGAGAGAGGCAGAACCTGAGAGAGGGAGAGAGAGTGAGACACTGAATCTGAGAGAGAGAGACACCAAATCTGAGAGAGGGAGGGAGAGAGAGAGACACTGAATCTGTGAGAGAGAGAGAGACACCAAATCTGAGAGAGAGATAATCTGAGAGAAAGAGTCTGAGAGAGAGACACACACAGAATCTGAGAAAGAGAGAGAGACAAAGAATGTGTGAGAGAGAAAGAAACACGCACACACCGAATCTGAGAAAGAGAGAAGCACCGAATCTGAGAGAGAGAGGCACAGTATCTGAGAGAGAGAGAGAGGCACAGAATCTGAGAGAGAGACACAGAATCTGAGAGAGAGGCAGAACCTGAGAGAGGGAGAGAGAGTCAGACACCAAATCTGAGAGAGAAAAACACCAAATCTGAGAGAGTGAAAAAGACATCTAATCTGAGAGAGAGAGAGACAGAGACACCAGATCGGAGAGAGAATCTGAGAGAAAGAGAACCTGGGAGAGAGAGAGAAAGAGAGACAGACTGAGAGAGATAGACAGAATCTGAGAGAGATACAGTGAATCTGAGAAAGAGAGAGAGAGTGAGACACCGAATCTGAGAGAGACAGACAGACAGAGAGAAACAGAAACTGAGAGAGACAGAGAGAGACATAGAATCTAAGAGAGAGAAAGCAACAACAAATCTGAGAGAGAGAGAGAGAGACCAAATCTGAGAGAGAGAGACACAGAATCTGAGAGAGAGGCAGAACCTGAGAGAGGGAGAGAGAGAGAAACACCAAATCTGAGAGAGTGAAACACCAAATCTGAGAGAGAGAGACACCCAATATGAGAGACACCCAATTTGAGAGAGACGGACACCAAATTTGAGAGAGAGAGAGAGAGACACCAAATTTGAGAGAGAGCGAGGGACACCAAATTTGAGAGAGAGAGAGAAAAACCAAATTTGAGAGAGAGAGAGAAACACCAAATTTGAGAGAGAGAGAGACACCAAATTTGAGAGAGAGAGACACCAAATCTGAGAGAGAGATAATCTGAGAGAAAGAGTCTGAGAGAGAGAGACACACACAGCATCTGAGAGAGGGACACTGAATCTGAGAGAGAGAGAACCTGAGAGAGAGAGTGAGAGTAAACCTGAAGAGAGAGTGAGAGACAGAATCTGAGTGAGAGATAGAGAGAAAGAATCTGAGAGGGAGAGAGAGAATCAGAGAGAGTGTGTCTGAGAGAGGGACACACAGAATCTGAGAGAGGGAGAGCGACACAGAATCTGGGAGAGAGAGACTGCATCTGAGAGAGTAAGAGAGACAAAACGTCAGAGAGAGAGAGTGAGACACTGAATCAGAGAGAGCGATACACAGGATGTGAGAGAGAGAGAATCTGAGAGAGAGAGACAGAACCTGAGAGAAGGAGAGAAAGCGCGACACCAAATCTGAGAGAGGGAGAGATCGAATCTGAGAGAGACCGAATCTGAGAGAGAGAGAGAGTCCGAATCTGAGAGAGAGAGAGACCGAATCTGAGAGAGGCAGAACCTGAGAGAGGGAGAGAGAGTGAGACACTGAATCTGAGAGAGAGATAAACTGAGAGAAAGAGTCTGAGCGAGAGACTCACACACAGAATCTGAGAGAGGGAGAGACAAAGAATGTGTGAGAGAGAGAGAAACACGCACACACCGAATCTGAGAGAGAGAGAGAGGCACAGAATCTGAGAGAGAGAGAGGCACAGAATCTGAGAGAGAGAGAGAGACTGAATCTGAGAGAGAGAGATTGACTGAACCTGAGAGAGGGAAAGAGAGTGAGAAACCGAATCTGAGAGAGAGACATACAGAATCTGAGAGAGAGGCAGAACCTGAGAGAGGGAGAGAGAGTGAGACACTGAATCTGGGAGAGAGAAAGAGACACCTAATCTGGGAGGGAGAGAGAGACACCGGATATGAGAGAGAGAATCTGGGAGAAAGAGAACCTGGGAGAGAGAAAGAGAGACAGACTGAGACAGAGAGAGACAGAATCTGAGAGATACAGTGAATCTGAGAATGAGAGAGAGAGTGAGAGACCGAATCTGAGAGAGAAAAAGAAACACCGAATCTGAGAGAGACAGACAGACAGAGAGAAACAGAAACTGAGAGAGAGAGACATAGAATCTACAAGTGAAACGACAACAAATCTGAGAGAGAGAGACACCAAATCTGAGAGAGAGAGACACAGAATCTGAGAGAGAGAGACACAGAATCTGAGAGACACAGAATCTGAGAGAGAGAGACACCAAATTTGAGAGAGAGACACCAAATTTGAGAGAGAGAGACACACCAAATTTGAGAGAGAGAGAGAGAGACACCAAATTTGAGAGAGAGACACCAAATTTGAGAGAGAGAGAGAGAGAAAGAGACACCAAACCTGGGAGAGAGAGAGAGAAACACCAGATCTGAGAGAGAATCTGAGAGAAAGAGAACGTGGGAGAGAGAAAGAGAGACAGACAGACAGAGAGAAACAGAAACTGAGAGAGAGAGAGAGACATAGAATCTAAGAGAGAGAAAGCGACAACAAATCTGAGAGAGAGAGAGAGAGAGACACCAAATCTGAGAGAGAGAGACACAGAATCTGAGAGAGAGGCAGAACCTGAGAGAGGGAGAGAGAGTGAGACACCAGATCTGAGAGAGAGGCACCAAATTTAAGAGAGAGACAGCAAATTTGAGAGAGAGAGAGACCAAATCTGAGAGAGAGACACCAAATTTGAGAGACTCCAAATTTGAGAGAAAGAGAGAGACACCAAATTTGAGAGAGAGACACCAAATTTGAGAGAGAGAAACACCAAATTTGAGAGAGAGAGAGAGACACCAAATCTGAGAGAGATAATCTGAGAGAAAGAGTCTGAGAGAGAGACACACACCGAATCTGAAAGAGAGACACTGAATCTGAGAGAGAGAGAACCTGAGAGAGAGTGAGACTAAACCTGAAGAGAGAGTTAGAGACAGAATCTGAGTGAGAGATAGAGAGAGAGAATATGAGAGGGAGATAGAGCATCAGAGAGAGTGTGTCTGAGAGAGAGACACACAGAATCTGAGAGAGGGAGAGCGACACAGAATCTGGGAGAGACTGCATCTGAGAGAGAAAGAGAGACAAAACGTCAGAGAGAGAGAGTGAGACACTGAATGAGAGAGAGAGACAAACAGGATATGAGAGAGAGAGAGAATCTGAGAGAGAGAGAGACAGAACCTGAGAGAAGGATAGAGAGCGCGACGCCAAATCTGAGAGAGGGGGAGATCGAATCTGAGAGAGAGAGACCGAATCTGAGAGAGAGAGAGTCCGAATCTGAGAGAGAGAGAGACCGAATCTCAGAGAGAGAGAGAGACCGAATCTGAGAGAGAGAGAGAGACCGAATCCGAGGTAGAGAGAGAGCGAATCTGAGAGAGGCAGAACCTGAGAGAGGGAGAGAGAGTGAGACACTGAATCTGAGAGAGAGAGTTACCAAATCTGAGAGACGTAGAGAGAGAGAGACACCAAATCTGAGAGAGACATAAACTGAGAGAAAGAGTCTGAGAGAGAGACACACACAGAATCTGAGAGAGGGAGAGACAAAGAATGTGTGAGAGAGAGAGAAACACGCACACACCGAATCTGAGAGAGAGAGAAGCACAGAATCTGAGAGAGAGAGGCACAGAATCTGAGAGAGAGAGAGGCACAGAATCAGAGAGAGAGAGAGAGACTGAATCTGAGAGAGAAAGATTGACTGAAGCTGAGAGAGGGAGAGAGAGTGAGACACCGAATCTGAGAGAGAGAGACACAGAATCTGAGAGAGAGTCAGAACCTGAGAGAGGGAGAGAGAGTGAGACACCAAATCTGAGAGAAAAACACCAAATCTGAAAGAGAGAGAGAAAAATACACCTAATCTGAGAGAGAGAGAGACACCGAGACTGAGAGAGGGAGAGACTGAATCTGAGAGAGAGAGATTGACTGAAGCTGAGAGAGGGAAAGAGAGTGAGAAACAGAATCTGAGAGAGAGGCAGAACCTGAGAGGGGGAGAGAGAGTGAGACACTGAATCTGGGAGAAAGAGTGAGAGACACTGGTTCTGAGAGATAGAATCTGAGAGAAAGAGAACCTGGGAGAGAGAAAGAAAGAGTGACAGACTGAGAGAGAGAGAGAGAGAGAATCTGAGAGAGAGAAAGAAACACCAAATCTGAGAGAGGCAGACAGACAGAGAGAAACAGAAACTGAGAGAGAGAGAGAGATAGAAACTAAGAGAGAGAAAGCGACAACAAATCTGAGAGAGAGAGAGAGACACCAAATCTGAGAGAGAGAGACACAGAATCTGAGAGGCAGAACCTGAGAGAGGGAAAGTGACACACCAAATCTGAGAGAGAAACCAAATTTGAGAGAGAGACACCAAATTTAAGAGAGAGCGAGACACCAAATTTGAGAGAGACACCAAATTTGAGAGACACCAAATTTGAGAGAGACACCAAATTTGAGAGAGAGAGAGACACCAAATTTGAGAGAGACACCAAATTTGATAGAGACCAAATTTGAGAGAGAGAGACCAAATTTGAGAGAGAGACACCAAATTTGAGAGAGAGAGAGAGAGGGACACCAAATTTGAGAGAGAGAGAGAGACACCAAATTTGAGAGAGAGAGAGAAACACCAAATTTGAGAGAGAGAGAGACACCAAATTAGAGAGAGGGAGACACCAAATCGAAGAGAGAGATAATCTGAGAGAAAGTGTCTGAGAGAGAGACACACACAGCATCTGAGAGAGGGACAATGAATCTGAGAGAGAGTGAGAACCTGAGATAGAGAGTGAGAGTAAACCTGAAGAGAGAGTGAGAGACAGAATCAAAGTGAGAGATAGAGAGAAAGAATCTGAGAGGGAGAGAGAGAATCAGAGAGAGTGTGTCTGAGAGAGGGACACACAAAATCTGAGAGAGGGAGAGCGACACAGAATCTGGGGGAGAGAGACTGCATCTGGGAGAGAAAGAGAGACAAAACGTCAGAGAGAGAGAGTGAGACACTGAATCAGAGAGAGAGATAAACAGGATATGAGAGAGAGAGAGAATCTGAGAGAGAGAGACAGAACCTGAGAGAAGGAGAGAAAGCGCGACACCAAATCTGAGAGAGGGAGAGATCGAATCTGAGAGAGACCGAATCTGAGAGAGAGAGAGAGTCCGAATCTGAGAGAGAGAGAGACCGAATCTGAGAGAGGCAGAACCTGAGAGAGGGAGAGAGAGTGAGACACTGAATCTGAGAGAGAGATAAACTGAGAGAAAGAGTCTGAGAGAGAGACTCACACACAGAATCTGAGAGAGGGAGAGACAAAGAATGTGTGAGAGAGAGAGAAACACGCACACACCGAATCTGAGAGAGAGAGAGAGAGGCACAGAATCTGAGAGAGAGAGAGGCACAGAATCTGAGAGAGAGAGAGAGACTGAATCTGAGAGAGAGAGATTGACTGAACCTGAGAGAGGGAAAGAGAGTGAGAAACCGAATCTGAGAGAGAGACATACAGAATCTGAGAGAGAGGCAGAACCTGAGAGAGGGAGAGAGAGTGAGACACTGAATCTGGGAGAGAGAAAGAGACACCTAATCTGGGAGGGAGAGAGAGACACCGGATATGAGAGAGAGAATCTGGGAGAAAGAGAACCTGGGAGAGAGAAAGAGAGACAGACTGAGACAGAGAGAGACAGAATCTGAGAGATACAGTGAATCTGAGAATGAGAGAGAGAGTGAGAGACCGAATCTGAGAGAGAAAAAGAAACACCGAATCTGAGAGAGACAGACAGACAGAGAGAAACAGAAACTGAGAGAGAGAGACATAGAATCTACAAGTGAAACGACAACAAATCTGAGAGAGAGAGACACCAAATCTGAGAGAGAGAGACACAGAATCTGAGAGAGAGAGACACAGAATCTGAGAGACACAGAATCTGAGAGAGAGAGACACCAAATTTGAGAGAGAGACACCAAATTTGAGAGAGAGAGACACACCAAATTTGAGAGAGAGAGAGAGAGACACCAAATTTGAGAGAGAGACACCAAATTTGAGAGAGAGAGAGAGAAAGAGACACCAAACCTGGGAGAGAGAGAGAGAAACACCAGATCTGAGAGAGAATCTGAGAGAAAGAGAACGTGGGAGAGAGAAAGAGAGACAGACAGACAGAGAGAAACAGAAACTGAGAGAGAGAGAGAGACATAGAATCTAAGAGAGAGAAAGCGACAACAAATCTGAGAGAGAGAGAGAGAGAGACACCAAATCTGAGAGAGAGAGACACAGAATCTGAGAGAGAGGCAGAACCTGAGAGAGGGAGAGAGAGTGAGACACCAGATCTGAGAGAGAGGCACCAAATTTAAGAGAGAGACAGCAAATTTGAGAGAGAGAGAGACCAAATTTGAGAGAGAGACACCAAATTTGAGAGACTCCAAATTTGAGAGAAAGAGAGAGACACCAAATTTGAGAGAGAGACACCAAATTTGAGAGAGAGAAACACCAAATTTGAGAGAGAGAGAGAGACACCAAATCTGAGAGAGATAATCTGAGAGAAAGAGTCTGAGAGAGAGACACACACCGAATCTGAAAGAGAGACACTGAATCTGAGAGAGAGAGAACCTGAGAGAGAGTGAGACTAAACCTGAAGAGAGAGTGAGAGACAGAATCTGAGTGAGAGATAGAGAGAGAGAATATGAGAGGGAGATAGAGCATCAGAGAGAGTGTGTCTGAGAGAGAGACACACAGAATCTGAGAGAGGGAGAGCGACACAGAATCTGGGAGAGACTGCATCTGAGAGAGAAAGAGAGACAAAACGTCAGAGAGAGAGAGTGAGACACTGAATGAGAGAGAGAGACAAACAGGATATGAGAGAGAGAGAGAATCTGAGAGAGAGAGAGACAGAACCTGAGAGAAGGATAGAGAGCGCGACGCCAAATCTGAGAGAGGGGGAGATCGAATCTGAGAGAGAGAGACCGAATCTGAGAGAGAGAGAGTCCGAATCTGAGAGAGAGAGAGACCGAATCTCAGAGAGAGAGAGAGACCGAATCTGAGAGAGAGAGAGAGACCGAATCCGAGGTAGAGAGAGAGCGAATCTGAGAGAGGCAGAACCTGAGAGAGGGAGAGAGAGTGAGACACTGAATCTGAGAGAGAGAGTTACCAAATCTGAGAGACGTAGAGAGAGAGAGACACCAAATCTGAGAGAGACATAAACTGAGAGAAAGAGTCTGAGAGAGAGACACACACAGAATCTGAGAGAGGGAGAGACAAAGAATGTGTGAGAGAGAGAGAAACACGCACACACCGAATCTGAGAGAGAGAGAAGCACAGAATCTGAGAGAGAGAGGCACAGAATCTGAGAGAGAGAGAGGCACAGAATCAGAGAGAGAGAGAGAGACTGAATCTGAGAGAGAAAGATTGACTGAAGCTGAGAGAGGGAGAGAGAGTGAGACACCGAATCTGAGAGAGAGAGACACAGAATCTGAGAGAGAGTCAGAACCTGAGAGAGGGAGAGAGAGTGAGACACCAAATCTGAGAGAAAAACACCAAATCTGAAAGAGAGAGAGAAAAATACACCTAATCTGAGAGAGAGAGAGACACCGAGACTGAGAGAGGGAGAGACTGAATCTGAGAGAGAGAGATTGACTGAAGCTGAGAGAGGGAAAGAGAGTGAGAAACAGAATCTGAGAGAGAGGCAGAACCTGAGAGGGGGAGAGAGAGTGAGACACTGAATCTGGGAGAAAGAGTGAGAGACACTGGTTCTGAGAGATAGAATCTGAGAGAAAGAGAACCTGGGAGAGAGAAAGAAAGAGTGACAGACTGAGAGAGAGAGAGAGAGAGAATCTGAGAGAGAGAAAGAAACACCAAATCTGAGAGAGGCAGACAGACAGAGAGAAACAGAAACTGAGAGAGAGAGAGAGATAGAAACTAAGAGAGAGAAAGCGACAACAAATCTGAGAGAGAGAGAGAGACACCAAATCTGAGAGAGAGAGACACAGAATCTGAGAGGCAGAACCTGAGAGAGGGAAAGTGACACACCAAATCTGAGAGAGAAACCAAATTTGAGAGAGAGACACCAAATTTAAGAGAGAGCGAGACACCAAATTTGAGAGAGACACCAAATTTGAGAGACACCAAATTTGAGAGAGACACCAAATTTGAGAGAGAGAGAGACACCAAATTTGAGAGAGACACCAAATTTGATAGAGACCAAATTTGAGAGAGAGAGACCAAATTTGAGAGAGAGACACCAAATTTGAGAGAGAGAGAGAGAGGGACACCAAATTTGAGAGAGAGAGAGAGACACCAAATTTGAGAGAGAGAGAGAAACACCAAATTTGAGAGAGAGAGAGACACCAAATTAGAGAGAGGGAGACACCAAATCGAAGAGAGAGATAATCTGAGAGAAAGTGTCTGAGAGAGAGACACACACAGCATCTGAGAGAGGGACAATGAATCTGAGAGAGAGTGAGAACCTGAGATAGAGAGTGAGAGTAAACCTGAAGAGAGAGTGAGAGACAGAATCAAAGTGAGAGATAGAGAGAAAGAATCTGAGAGGGAGAGAGAGAATCAGAGAGAGTGTGTCTGAGAGAGGGACACACAAAATCTGAGAGAGGGAGAGCGACACAGAATCTGGGGGAGAGAGACTGCATCTGGGAGAGAAAGAGAGACAAAACGTCAGAGAGAGAGAGTGAGACACTGAATCAGAGAGAGAGATAAACAGGATATGAGAGAGAGAGAGAATCTGAGAGAGAGAGACAGAACCTGAGAGAAGGAGAGAAAGCGCGACACCAAATCTGAGAGAGGGAGAGATCGAATCTGAGAGAGACCGAATCTGAGAGAGAGAGAGAGTCCGAATCTGAGAGAGAGAGAGACCGAATCTGAGAGAGGCAGAACCTGAGAGAGGGAGAGAGAGTGAGACACTGAATCTGAGAGAGAGATAAACTGAGAGAAAGAGTCTGAGAGAGAGACTCACACACAGAATCTGAGAGAGGGAGAGACAAAGAATGTGTGAGAGAGAGAGAAACACGCACACACCGAATCTGAGAGAGAGAGAGAGAGGCACAGAATCTGAGAGAGAGAGAGGCACAGAATCTGAGAGAGAGAGAGAGACTGAATCTGAGAGAGAGAGATTGACTGAACCTGAGAGAGGGAAAGAGAGTGAGAAACCGAATCTGAGAGAGAGACATACAGAATCTGAGAGAGAGGCAGAACCTGAGAGAGGGAGAGAGAGTGAGACACTGAATCTGGGAGAGAGAAAGAGACACCTAATCTGGGAGGGAGAGAGAGACACCGGATATGAGAGAGAGAATCTGGGAGAAAGAGAACCTGGGAGAGAGAAAGAGAGACAGACTGAGACAGAGAGAGACAGAATCTGAGAGATACAGTGAATCTGAGAATGAGAGAGAGAGTGAGAGACCGAATCTGAGAGAGAAAAAGAAACACCGAATCTGAGAGAGACAGACAGACAGAGAGAAACAGAAACTGAGAGAGAGAGACATAGAATCTACAAGTGAAACGACAACAAATCTGAGAGAGAGAGACACCAAATCTGAGAGAGAGAGACACAGAATCTGAGAGAGAGAGACACAGAATCTGAGAGACACAGAATCTGAGAGAGAGAGACACCAAATTTGAGAGAGAGACACCAAATTTGAGAGAGAGAGACACACCAAATTTGAGAGAGAGAGAGAGAGACACCAAATTTGAGAGAGAGACACCAAATTTGAGAGAGAGAGAGAGAAAGAGACACCAAACCTGGGAGAGAGAGAGAGAAACACCAGATCTGAGAGAGAATCTGAGAGAAATAGAACGTGGGAGAGAGAAAGAGAGACAGACAGACAGAGAGAAACAGAAACTGAGAGAGAGAGAGAGACATAGAATCTAAGAGAGAGAAAGCGACAACAAATCTGAGAGAGAGAGAGAGAGAGACACCAAATCTGAGAGAGAGAGACACAGAATCTGAGAGAGAGGCAGAACCTGAGAGAGGGAGAGAGAGTGAGACACCAGATCTGAGAGAGAGGCACCAAATTTAAGAGAGAGACAGCAAATTTGAGAGAGAGAGAGACCAAATTTGAGAGAGAGACACCAAATTTGAGAGACTCCAAATTTGAGAGAAAGAGAGAGACACCAAATTTGAGAGAGAGACACCAAATTTGAGAGAGAGAAACACCAAATTTGAGAGAGAGAGAGAGACACCAAATCTGAGAGAGATAATCTGAGAGAAAGAGTCTGAGAGAGAGACACACACCGAATCTGAAAGAGAGACACTGAATCTGAGAGAGAGAGAACCTGAGAGAGAGTGAGACTAAACCTGAAGAGAGAGTGAGAGACAGAATCTGAGTGAGAGATAGAGAGAGAGAATATGAGAGGGAGATAGAGCATCAGAGAGAGTGTGTCTGAGAGAGAGACACACAGAATCTGAGAGAGGGAGAGCGACACAGAATCTGGGAGAGACTGCATCTGAGAGAGAAAGAGAGACAAAACGTCAGAGAGAGAGAGTGAGACACTGAATGAGAGAGAGAGACAAACAGGATATGAGAGAGAGAGAGAATCTGAGAGAGAGAGAGACAGAACCTGAGAGAAGGATAGAGAGCGCGACGCCAAATCTGAGAGAGGGGGAGATCGAATCTGAGAGAGAGAGACCGAATCTGAGAGAGAGAGAGTCCGAATCTGAGAGAGAGAGAGACCGAATCTCAGAGAGAGAGAGAGACCGAATCTGAGAGAGAGAGAGAGACCGAATCCGAGGTAGAGAGAGAGCGAATCTGAGAGAGGCAGAACCTGAGAGAGGGAGAGAGAGTGAGACACTGAATCTGAGAGAGAGAGTTACCAATTCTGAGAGACGTAGAGAGAGAGAGACACCAAATCTGAGAGAGACATAAACTGAGAGAAAGAGTCTGAGAGAGAGACACACACAGAATCTGAGAGAGGGAGAGACAAAGAATGTGTGAGAGAGAGAGAAACACGCACACACCGAATCTGAGAGAGAGAGAAGCACAGAATCTGAGAGAGAGAGGCACAGAATCTGAGAGAGAGAGAGGCACAGAATCAGAGAGAGAGAGAGACTGAATCTGAGAGAGAAAGATTGACTGAAGCTGAGAGAGGGAGAGAGAGTGAGACACCGAATCTGAGAGAGAGAGACACAGAATCTGAGAGAGAGTCAGAACCTGAGAGAGGGAGAGAGAGTGAGACACCAAATCTGAGAGAAAAACACCAAATCTGAAAGAGAGAGAGAAAAATACACCTAATCTGAGAGAGAGAGAGACACCGAGACTGAGAGAGGGAGAGACTGAATCTGAGAGAGAGAGATTGACTGAAGCTGAGAGAGGGAAAGAGAGTGAGAAACAGAATCTGAGAGAGAGGCAGAACCTGAGAGGGGGAGAGAGAGTGAGACACTGAATCTGGGAGAAAGAGTGAGAGACACTGGTTCTGAGAGATAGAATCTGAGAGAAAGAGAACCTGGGAGAGAGAAAGAAAGAGTGACAGACTGAGAGAGAGAGAGAGAGAGAATCTGAGAGAGAGAAAGAAACACCAAATCTGAGAGAGGCAGACAGACAGAGAGAAACAGAAACTGAGAGAGAGAGAGAGATAGAAACTAAGAGAGAGAAAGCGACAACAAATCTGAGAGAGAGAGAGACACCAAATCTGAGAGAGAGAGACACAGCATCTGAGAGGCAGAACCTGAGAGAGGGAAAGTGACACACCAAATCTGAGAGAGAAACCAAATTTGAGAGAGAGACACCAAATTTAAGAGAGAGCGAGACACCAAATTTGAGAGAGACACCAAATTTGAGAGACACCAAATTTGAGAGAGACACCAAATTTGAGAGAGAGAGAGACACCAAATTTGAGAGAGACACCAAATTTGATAGAGACCAAATTTGAGAGAGAGAGACCAAATTTGAGAGAGAGACACCAAATTTGAGAGAGAGAGAGAGAGGGACACCAAATTTGAGAGAGAGAGAGAGACACCAAATTTGAGAGAGAGAGAGAAACACCAAATTTGAGAGAGAGAGAGACACCAAATTAGAGAGAGGGAGACACCAAATCGAAGAGAGAGATAATCTGAGAGAAAGTGTCTGAGAGAGAGACACACACAGCATCTTAGAGAGGGACAATGAATCTGAGAGAGAGTGAGAACCTGAGATAGAGAGTGAGAGTAAACCTGAAGAGAGAGTGAGAGACAGAATCAAAGTGAGAGATAGAGAGAAAGAATCTGAGAGGGAGAGAGAGAATCAGAGAGAGTGTGTCTGAGAGAGGGACACACAAAATCTGAGAGAGGGAGAGCGACACAGAATCTGGGGGAGAGAGACTGCATCTGGGAGAGAAAGAGAGACAAAACGTCAGAGAGAGAGAGTGAGACACTGAATCTGAGAGAGAGATACACAGGATATGAGAGAGAGAGAGAGACAGAACCTGAGAAAAGGAGAGAGAGCGCGACACCAAATCTGAGAGAGGGAGAGATCGAATCTGAGAGAGAGAGAGTGAATCTGAGAGAGAGAGAGAGTCCGAATCTGAGAGAGAGAGAGACCAAATCTGAGAGAGGCAGAACCTGAGAGAGGGAGAGAGAGTGAGACACTGAATCTGGGAGAGAGATAAACTGAGAGAAAGAGTCTGAGAGAGAGACACACACAGCTTCTGAGAGGGAGTGAGACACTGAATCTGAGAGAGAGAGAGAAGCTGAGAGAGAGAGAGAGACTGAACCTGAAGAGAGAGTGGGAGACAGAATCTGAGTGAGAGATAGAGAGAGAATCTGAGAGGGAGAGAGAGAATCAGAGAGAGTGTGTCTGAGAGCGAGAGACACACAGAATCTGAGAGAGGGAGAGCGACACAGAATCTGGGAGAGAGAGACTGCATCTGAGAGAGAAAGAGACAAAACCTCATGGAGTGAGAGTGAGACACTGAATCAGAGAGAGAGATCCACAGGATATGAGAGAGAGTGAGAATCTGAGAGAGAGAGACAGAACCTGAGAGAAGGAGAGAGAGCGCGACACCAAATCTGAGAGAGGGAGAGACTGAATCTGAGAGAGAGAGACAGAATCTGAGAGAGAGAGAGAGACCGAATCTGAGAAAGAGAGAGACCGAATCTGAGAGAGGCAGAACCTGAGAGAGGGAGAGAGAGTGAGACACTGAATCTGAGAGAGAGAGACACCAAATCTGAGAGAGGGAGGGAGAGAGAGAGACACTGAATCTGTGAGAGAGAGAGAGACACCAAATCTGAGAGAGAGATAATCTGAGAGAAAGAGTCTGAGAGAGAGACACACACAGAATCTGAGAAAGAGAGAGACAAAGAATGTGTGAGAGAGAAAGAAACACGCACACACCGAATCTGAGAGAGAGAGAGGCACAGAATCTGAGAGAGAGAGAGAGGCACAGAAGCTGAGAGAGAGAGAGACTGAATCTGAGAGAGAGAGATTGACTGAAACTGAGAGAGGGAGAGAGAGTGAGACACTGAATCTGAGAGAGAGACACAGAATCTGAGAGAGAGGCAGAACCTGAGAGAGGGAGAGAGAGTGAGACACCAAATCTGAGAGAGAAAAACACCAAATCTGAGAGAGTGAAAAAGACATCTAATCTGAGAGAGAGAGAGAGACAGAGACACCAGATCTGAGAGAGAATCTGAGAGAAAGAGATCCTGGGAGAGAGAGAGAAAGAGAGACAGACTGAGAGAGAGAGAGACAGAATCTGAGAGAGATACAGTGAATCTGAGAAAGAGAGAGAGAGTGAGACACCGAATCTGAGAGAGACAGACAGACAGAGAGAAACAGAAACTGAGAGAGAGAGAGAGACATAGAATCTAAGAGAGAGAAAGCAACAACAAATCTGAGAGAGAGAGAGAGGCAGCAAATCTGAGAGAGAGAGACACAGAATCTGAGAGAGAGGCAGAACCTGAGAGAGGGAGAGAGAGTGAAACACCAAATCTGAGAGAGTGAAACACCAAATCTGAGAGAGACACCAAATTTGAGAGACACCAAATTTGAGAGAGATGGACACCAAATTTGAGAGAGAGAGAGAGACACCAAATTGAGAGAGAGAGAGAGACACCAAATTTGAGAGAGAGAGAGGGTCAGCAAATTTGAGAGAGAGAGAAAGACACCAACTTTGAGAGAGAGAGAGAGAACACCAAATTTGAGAGAGAGAGAGAAACACCAAATTTGAGAGAGAGAGACACCAAATCTGAGAGAGAGATAATCTGAGAGAAAGAGTCTGAGAGAGAGACACACACAGCATCTGAGAGAGGGACACTGACTCTGAGAGAGAGAGAGAACCTGAGAGAGAGAGTGAGAGTAAACCTGAAGAGAGAGTGAGAGACAGAATCTGAGTGAGAGATAGAGAGAAAGAATCTGAGAGGGAGAGAGAGAATCAGAGAGAGTGTGTCTGAGAGAGGGACACACAGAATCTGAGAGAGGGAGAGCAACACAGAATCTGGGAGAGAGAGACTGCATCTGAGAGAGAAAGAGAGACAAAAACTCAGAGAGAGAGAGTGAGACACTGAATCAGAGAGAGCGATACACAGGATATGAGAGAGAGAGAATCTGAGAGAGAGAGACAGAACCTGAGAGAAGGAGAGAGAGCGCGACACCAAATCTGAGAGAGGGAGAGATCGAATCTTAGAGAGAGAGAGAGTCCGAATCTGAGAGAGAGAGAGACCAAATCTGAGAGAGGCAGAACCTGAGAGAGGGAGAGAGAGTGAGACACTGAATCTGAGAGAGAGATAAACTGAGAGAAAGAGTCTGAGAGAGAGACTCACACACAGAATCTGAGAGAGGGAGAGACAAAGAATGTGTGAGAGAGAGAGAAAGATGCACACACCGAATCTGAGACAGAGAGAGGCACAGAATCTGAGAGAGAGAGAGGCACAGAATCTGAGAGAGAGAGAGAGTGACTGAATCTGAGAGAGAGATTGACTGAAGCTGAGAGAGTGAGACACCGAATCTGAGAGAGAGAGACACAGAATCTGAGAGAGAGGCAGAACCTGAGAGAGGGAGAGAGAGTGAGACACCAAATCTGAGAGAGAGACACCAAATTTAAGAGAGAGACACCAAATTTGAGAGAGAGAGAGACACCAAATTTGAGAGACACCAAATTTGAGAGAGAGACACCAAATTTGAGAGAGAGACACCAAATTTGAGAGAGAGATAATCTGAGAGAAGGAGTCTGAGAGAGAGACACACACAGCATCTGAGAGAGAGTGAGACACTGAATCTGAGAGAGATAGAGAACCTGAGAGAGAGAGTGAGACTAAACCTGAAGAGAGAGTGGGAGACAGAATCTGAGTGAGAGATAGAGAGAGTGACTCAGAGAGGGAGAGAGAGGATCAGAGAGAGTGTGTCTGAGAGAGAGAGACACACAGAATCTGAGAGAGGGAGAGCGACACAGAATCTGGGAGAGAGAGAGTGCATCTGAGAGAGAAAGAGAGACAAAACCTCAGGGTGCGAGAGTGAGACACTGAGTCTGAGAGAGAGAGACACCAAATCTGAGAGATGGAGAGAGAGAGAGACACCAAATCTGAGAGAGAGATAAACTGAGAGAAAGAGTCTGAGATAGAGACACACACACAATCTGAGAGAGGGAGAGACAAAGAATGTGTGAGAGAGAGAGAAACACGCACACACCGAATCTGAGAGAGAGAGAAGCACCGAATCTGAGAGAGAGAGAGGCACAGAATCTGAGAGAGAGAGAGGCACAGAATCTGAGAGGGAGAGAGACTGAATCTGAGAGAGTGAGATTGACTGAAGCTGAGAGAGGGAGAGAGAGTGAGACACCGAATCTGAGAGAGAGAGACACAGAATCTGAGAGAGAGGCAGAACTTGAAAGAGGGAGAGAGAGTGAGACACCAAATCTGAGAGAAAAACACCAAATCTGAGAGAGAGAGAGAAAAAGACACCTAATCTGAGAGAGAGAGAGACACCAAGACTGAGAGAGGGAGAGACTGAATCTGAGAGAGAGAGATTGACTGAAGCTGAGAGAGGGAAAGAGATTGAGAAACCGAATCTGAGAGAGAGACACACAGAATCTGAGAGAGAGGCAGAACCTGAGAGAGGGAGAGAGAGTGAGACACCAAATCTGAGAGAAAAACACCAAATCTGAAAGAGAGAGAGAAAAATACACCTAATCTGAGAGAGAGAGAGACACCGAGACTGAGAGAGGGAGAGACTGAATCTGAGAGAGAGAGATTGACTGAAGCTGAGAGAGGGAAAGAGAGTGAGAAACAGAATCTGAGAGAGAGGCAGAACCTGAGAGGGAGTGAGACACTGAATCTGGGAGAAAGAGTGAGAGACACTGGTTCTGAGAGATAGAATCTGAGAGAAAGAGAACCTGGGAGAGAGAAAGAAAGAGTGACAGACTGAGAGAGAGAGAGAGAGAGAATCTGAGAGAGAGAAAGAAACACCAAATCTGAGAGAGGCAGACAGACAGAGAGAAACAGAAACTGAGAGAGAGAGAGAGATAGAAACTAAGAGAGAGAAAGCGACAACAAATCTGAGAGAGAGAGAGACACCAAATCTGAGAGAGAGAGACACAGAATCTGAGAGGCAGAACCTGAGAGAGGGAAAGTGACACACCAAATCTGAGAGAGAAACCAAATTTGAGAGAGAGACACCAAATTTAAGAGAGAGCGAGACACCAAATTTGAGAGAGACACCAAATTTGAGAGACACCAAATTTGAGAGAGACACCAAATTTGAGAGAGAGACACCAAATTTGGGAGAGAGAGAGAGAGAGAGACATCAAATTTGAGAGAGAGCGAGACACCAAAATTGAGAGAGTGAGAGAGACCAAATCTGAGAGAGTGATAATCTGAGAGAAAGCGTCTGAGAGAGAGACACACACAGCATCTGAGAGAGAGTGAGACACTGAATCTGAGAGAGAGAGAGAACCAGAGTGAGACAGTGAGACTAAACCTGAAGAGAAAGTGGGAGACAGAATCTGAGTGAGAGATAGAGAGAGAGAATCTGAGAGGGAGAGAGAGAATCAGAGAGAGTGTGTCTGAGAGAGGGACACACAGAATCTGAGAGATGGAGAGCGACACAGAATCTGGGAGAGAGAGACTGCATCTGAGAGAGAGAGACAAAACATCAGAGAGAGAGAGTGAGACACTGAATCAGAGAGAGAGATCCACAGGATATGAGAGAGAGAGAGAATCTGAGAGAGAGAGATAGAACCTGAGAGAAGGAGAGAGAGCGCAACACCAAATCTGAGAGAGAGAGAGAGACCGAATCTGAGAGAGAGAGAGACTGAATCTGAGAGAGGCAGAACCTGAGAGAGGGAGAGAGAGTGACACACTGAATCTGAGAGAGAGAGACACCAAATCTGGGAGAGGGAGAGAGAGAGACACCAAATCTGAGAGAGTGATAAACTGAGAAAAAGAGTCTGAGAGAGAGAGACACACACAGAATCTGAGAGAGGGAGAAACAAAGAATGTGTGAGAATGAGAGAAACACGCACACACCAAATCTGAGAGAGAGAGAGGCACAGAATCTGAGAGAGAGAGACTGAATGTGAGAGAGATTGACTGAAGCTGAGAGAGAGAGAGTGAGACACCGAATCTGAGAGAGAGAGACACAGAATCTGAGAGAGAGGCAGAACCTGAGAGAGGGAGAGAGAGTGAGACACCAAATCTGAGAGAGATACACCAAATTTAAGAGAGAGACACCAAATTTGAGAGAGAGAGAGAGACACCAAATTTGAGAGACACCAAATTTGAGAGAGAGACAGCAAATTTGAGAGAGAGAGACACCAAATTTGAGAGAAGTAGAGAGAGACACCAAATTTGAGAGAGAGAGAGAGACACCAAATCTGAGAGAGAGATAATCTGAGAGAAAGAGTCTGAGAGAGAGACACACACAGAATCTGAGAGAGAGTGAGACACTGAATCTGAGAGAGAGAGAGAAGCTGAGAGAGAGAGTGAGACTAAAGCTGAAGAGAGAGTGGGAGACAGAATCTGAGTGAGAGATAGAGAGAGAGAATCTGAGAGGGAGAGAGAGAATCAGAGAGAGTGTGTCTGAGAGAGAGAGACACACAGAATCTGAGAGAGGGAGAGCGACACAGAATCTGGGAGAGAGAGACTGCATCTGAGAGAGAAAGAGACAAAACCTCACGGAGTGAGAGTGAGACACTGAATCAAAGAGAGAGATCCACAGGATATGAGAGAGAGAGTCTGAGAGAGAGAGAGAACCTGAGAGAAGGAGAGAGAGCGCGACACCAAATCTGAGAGAGGGAGAGACCGAATCTGAGAGAGAGAGACAGAATCTGAGAGAGAGAGAGAGACCGAATCTGAGAGAGAGAGAGACCGAATCTGAGAGAGGCAGAACCTGAGAGAGGGAGAGAGAGTGAGACACTGAATCTGAGAGAGAGAGACACCAAATCTGAGAGAGGGAGGGAGAGAGAGAGACACTGAATCTGTGAGAGAGACAGAGACACCAAATCTGAGAGAGAGATAATCTGAGAGAAAGAGTCTGAGAGAGAGACACACACAGAATCTGAGAAAGAGAGAGAGACAAAGAATGTGTGAGAGAGAAAGAAACACGCACACACCGAATCTGAGAGAGAGAGAGGCACAGAATCTGAGAGAGAGAGAGAGGCACAGAATCTGAGAGAGAGAGAGACTGAATCTGAGAGAGAGAGATTGACTGAAGCTGAGAGAGGGAGAGAGAGTGAGACACTGAATCTGAGAGAGAGACACAGAATCTGAGAGGCAGAACCTGAGAGAGGGAGAGAGAGTGAGACACCAAATCTGAGAGAGAAAAACACCAAATCTGAGAGAGTGAAAAAGACATCTAATCTGAGAGAGAGAGAGACAGAGACACCAGATCTGAGAGAGAATCTGAGAGAAAGAGAACCTGGGAGAGAGAGAGAGAAAGAGAGACAGACTGAGAGAGAGAGAGACAGAATCTGAGAGAGATACAGTGAATCTGAGAAAGAGAAAGAGAGTGAGACACCGAATCTGAGAGAGGCAGACAGACAGAGAGAAACAGAAACTGAGAGAGAGAGAAAGAGACATAGAATCTAAGAGAGAGAAAGCAACAACTAATCTGAGAGAGAGAGAGAGGCAGCAAATCTGAGAGGGAGAGACACAGAATCTGAGAGAGAGGCAGAACCTGAGAGAGGGAGAGAGAGTGAAACACCAAATCTGAGAGAGTGAAACACCAAATCTGAGAGAGAGAGACACCGAATTTGAGAGACACCAAATTTGAGAGAGAGGGACACCAAATTTGAAAGAGAGAGGGACACCAAATTTGAGAGAGGGAGACACCAAATTTGAGAGAGAGAGAGAGACACCAAATATGAGAGAGAGAGAGAGACACCAAATTTGAGAGAGAGAGAGAGAAACACCAAATTTGAGAGAGAGAGAAACACCAAATTTGAGAGAGAGAGACACCAAATCTGAGAGAGAGATAATCTGAGAGAAAGAGTCTGAGAGAGAGACACACACAGCATCTGAGAGAGGGACACTGAATCTGAGAGAGAGAGAGAACCTGAGAGAGAGAGTGAGACTAAACCTGAAGAGAGAGCGAGAGACAGAAACTGAGTGAGAGATAGAGAGAAAGAATCTGAGAGGGAGAGAGAGAATCAGAGAGAGTGTGTCTGAGAGAGGGACACACAGAATCTGAGAGAGGGAGAGCAACACAGAATCTGGGAGAGAGAGACTGCATCTGAGAGAGAAAGAGAGACAAAAACTCAGAGAGAGTGAGACACTGAATCAGAGAGAGCAATACACAGGATATGAGAGAGAGAGAATCTGAGAGAGAGAGACAGAACCTGAGAGAAGGAGAGAGAGCGCGTCACCAAATCTGCGAGAGGGAGAGAACGAATCTGAGAGAGAGAGACCGAATCTGAGAGAGAGAGAGAGTCCGAATCTGAGAGAGAGAGAGACCGAATCTGAGAGAGGCAGAACCTGAGAGAGGGAGAGAGAGTGAGACACTGAATCTGAGAGAGAGATAAACTGAGAGAAAGAGTCTGAGAGAGAGACTCACACACAGAATCTGAGAGAGGGAGAGACAAAGAATGTGTGAGAGAGAGAAAAACACGCACACACCGAATCTGAGAGAGAGAGAGAGGCACAGAATCTGAGAGAGAGAGAGGCACAGAATCTGAGAGAGAGAGAGGCACAGAATCTGAGACAGAGAGAGAGACTGAATCTGAGAGAGAGAGATTGACTGAAGCTGAGAGAGGGAGAGAGAGTGAGACACCGAATCTGAGAGAGAGAGACACAGAATCTGAGAGAGAGGCAGAACCTGAGAGAGGGAGAGAGAGTGAGACACCAAATTTGAGAGAGAGACACCAAATTTGAGAGAGAGAGACACCAAATTTGAGAGAGAGATAATCTGAGAGAAAGAATCTGAGAGAGAGACACACACAGCATCTGAGAGAGAGTGAGACACTGAATCTGAGAGAGATAGAGAACCTGAGAGAGAGAGTGAGACTAAACCTGAAGAGAGAGTGGGAGACAGAATCTGAGTGAGAGATAGAGAGAGAGAATCTGAGAGGGAGAGAGAGGATCAGAGAGAGTGTGTCTGAGAGAGAGAGACACAAAGAATCTGAGAGAGGGAGAGCGACACAGAATCTGGGAGAGAGAGACAGCATCTGAGAGAGAAAGAGAGACAAAACCTCAGGGAGAGAGAGTGAGACCCTGAATCTGAGAGAGAGAGACACCAAATCTCAGAGATGGAGAGAGAGAGAGACACCAAATCTGAGTGAGGGAAAGAGAGTGAGACACCGAATCTGAGAGAGAGAGACACAGAAACTGAGAGAGAGGCAGAACCTGAGAGAGGGAGAGAGAGTGAGACACCAAATCTGAGAGAAAAACACCAAATCTGAGAGAGAGAGAGAAAAAGACAACTAATCTGAGAGAGAGACACCGAGACTGAGAGAGGGAGAGACTGAATCTGAGAGAGAGAGATTGACTGAAGCTGAGAGACGGAAAGAGAGTGAGAAACAGAATCTGAGAGAGAGGCAGAACCTGAGAGGGGGAGAGAGAGTGAGACACTGAATCTAGGAGAGAGAGAGAGAGACACTGGATCTGAGAGAGAGAATCTGAGAGAAAGAGAACCTGGGAGAGAGAGAGAAAGAGTGACAGACTGAGAGAGAGAGAGAGAGAGAATCTGAGAGAGAGAAAGAAACACCAAATCTGAGAGAGGCAGACAGACAGAGAGAAACAGAAACTGAGAGAGAGAGAGAGATAGAAACTAAGAGAGAGAAAGCGACAACAAAACTGAGAGAGAGAGAGAGAGACCCCAAATCTGAGAGAGAGAGACACAGAATCTGAGAGGCAGAACCTGAGAGCGGGAAAGTGACACACCAAATCTGAGAGAGACACCAAATTTGAGAGAGAGACACCAAATTTGAGAGAGAGCGAGACACCAAATTTGAGAGAGACACCAAATTTGAGAGAGAGGCACCAAATTTGAGAGAGAGACACCAAATTTGGGAGAGAGAGAGAGAGACACCAAATTTGAGAGAGAGCGAGAAACCAAATTTGAGAGAGAGAGAGACACCAAATCTGAGAGAGAGATAATCTGAGAGAAAGCGTCTGAGAGAGAGACACACACAGCATCTGAGAGAGAGTGAGACACTGAATCTGAGAGAGAGAGAGAACCATAGAGAGACAGTGAGACTAAACCTGAAGAGAAAGTGGGAGACAGAATCTGAGTGAGAGATAGAGAGAGAGAATCTGAGAGGGAGAGACAGAATCAGAGAGAGTGTGTCTGAGAGAGGGACGCACAGAATCTGAGAGAGGGAGAGAGAGTGAGACACCAAATCTGAGAGAGAGACACCAAATTTGAGAGACACCAAATTTGAGAGAGAGACAGCAAATTTGAGAGAGAGAGACACCAAATTTGAGAGAAGTAGAGAGAGACACCAAATTTGAGAGAAAGAGAGAGGGACACCAAATCTGAGAGAGAGATAATCTGAGAGAAAGAGTCTGAGAGAGAGACACACACAGAATCTGAGAGAGAGTGAGACACTGAATCTGAGAGAGAGAGAGAAGCTGAGAGAGAGAGTGAGACTGAACCTGAAGAGAGTGTGGGAGACAGAATCTGAGTGAGAGATAGAGAGAGAGAATCTGAGAGGGAGAGAGAGAATCAGAGAGAGTGTGTCTGAGAGAGAGAGACACACAGAATCTGAGAGAGGGAGAGCGACACAGAATCTGGGAGAGAGAGACTGCATCTGAGAGAGAAAGAGACAAAACCTCACGGAGTGAGAGTGAGACACTGAATCAAAGAGAGAGATCCACAGGATATGAGAGAGAGAGAGAATCTGAGAGAGAGAGACAGAACCTGAGGAGGAGAGAGAGCGCGACACCAAATCTGAGAGAGGGAGAGACCGAATCTGAGAGAGAGAGAGAGACCGAATCTGAGAGAGCGAGAGACCGAATCTGAGAGAGGCAGAACCTGAGAGAGGGAGAGAGAGTGAGACACTGAATCTGAGAGAGAGAGACACCAAATCTGAGAGAGGGAGGGAGAAAGAGAGACACTGAATCTGTGAGAGAGAGAGAGACACCAAATCTGAGAGAGAGATAATCTGAGAGAAAGAGTCTGAGAGAGAGACACACACAGAATCTGAGAAAGAGAGAGAGACAAAGAATGTGTGAGAGAGAAAGAAACATGCACACACCGAATCTGAGAAAGAGAGAAGCACCGAATCTGAGAGAGAGAGGCACAGAATCTGAGAGAGAGAGAGAGAGAGGCACAGAATCTGAGAGAGAGAGAGACTGAATCTGAGAGAGAGAGATTGACTGAAGCTGAGAGAGGGAGAGAGAGTGAGACACTGAATCTGAGAGAGAGACACAGAATCTGAGAGAGAGGCAGAACCTGAGAGAGGGAGAGAGACTGAGACACCAAATCTGAGAGAGAAAAACACCAAATCTGAGAGAGTGAAAAAGACATCTAATCTGAGAGAGAGAGACAGAGACACCAGATCTGAGAGAGAATCTGAGAGAAAGAGAACCTGGGAGAGAGAGAGAAAGAGAGACAGACTGAGAGAGAGAGAGACAGAATCTGAGAGAGATACAGTGAATCTGAGAAAGAGAGAGAGAGTGAGACACCGAATCTGAGAGAGACAGACAGACAGAGAGAAACAGAAACTGAGAGAGAGAGAGAGAGAGACATAGAATCCAAGAGAGAGAAAGCAACAATAAATCTGAGAGAGAGAGAGAGACACCAAATCTGAGAGAGAGAGACACAGAATCTGAGAGAGAGGCAGAACCTGAGAGAGGGAGAGAGAGTGAAACACCAAATCTGAGAGAGTGAAACACCAAATCTGAGAGAGAGAGACACCAAATTTGAGAGACACCCAATTTGAGAGAGACGGACACCAAATTTGAGAGAGAGAGAGAGACACCAAATTTGACAGAGAGAGAGAAACCAAATTTGAGAGAGAGCGAGGGACACCAAATTTGAGAGAGAGAGAGAGACACCAAATTTGAGAGAGAGAGAGAAACACCAAATTTGAGAGAGAGAGAGACACCAAATTTGAGAGAGAGAGACACCAAATCTGAGAGAGAGATAATCTGAGAGAAAGAGTCTGAGAGAGAGAGACACACACAGCATCTGAGAGAGGGACACTGAATCTGAGAGAGAGAGAGAGAACCTGAGAGAGAGAGTGAGAGTAAACCTGAAGAGAGAGTGAGAGACAGAATCTGAGTGAGAGATAGAGAGAAAGAATCTGAAAGGGAGAGAGAGAATCAGAGAGAGTGTGTCTGAGAGAGGGACACACAGAATCTGAGAGAGGGAGAGCGACACAGAATCTGGGAGAGAGAGACTGCATCTGAGAGAGAAAGAGAGACAAAATGTCAGAGAGAGAGAGTGAGACACTGAATCAGAGAGAGCGGTACACAGGATATGAGAGAGAGAGAACCTGAGAGAGAGAGACAGAACCTGAGAGAAGGAGAGAGAGCGCGACACCAAATCTGAGAGAGGGAGAGATCAAATCTGAGAGAGAGAGACCGAATCTGAGAGAGAGAGAGAGTCCCAATCTGAGAGAGAGAGAGACCGAATCTGAGAGAGGCAGAACCTGAGAGAGGGAGAGAGAGTGAGACACTAAATCTGAGAGAGAGATAAACTGAGAGAAAGAGTCTGAGAGGGAGACTCACACACAGAATCTGAGAGAGGGAGAGACAAAGAATGTGTGAGAGAGAGAGAAAGACGCACACACCGAATCTGAGAGAGAGAGAGGCACAGAATCTGAGAGAGAGAGAGGCACAGAATCTGAGAGAGAGAGAGGCACAGAATCTGAGAGAGAGAGAGAGACTGAATCTGAGAGAGAGAGATTGACTGAACCTGAGAGAGGGAAAGAGAGTGAGAAACCGAATCTGAGAGAGACATACAGAATCTGAGAGAGAGGCAGAACCTGAGAGAGGGAGAGAGAGTGAGACACTGACTCTGGGAGAGAGAAAGAGATACCTAATCTGGGAGGGAGAGAGAGACACCGGATCTGAGGGAGAGAATTTGGGAGAAAGAGAACCTGGGAGAGAGAAAGAGAGACAGACTGAGACAGAGAGAGACAGAATCTGAGAGATACAGTGATTCTGAGAATGAGAGAGAGAGTGAGAGACCGAATCTGAGAGAGAAAAAGAAACACCGAATCTGAGAGAGACAGACAGACAGAGAGAAACAGAAACTGAGAGAGAGAGACATAGAATCTACAAGAGAAACGACAACAAATCTGAGAGAGAGAGACACCAAATCTGAGAGAGAGAGACACAGAATCTGAGAGAGAGAGACACAGAATCTGAGAGACACAGAATCTGAGAGAGAGAGACACCAAATTTGAGAGAGAGAGACACCAAATTTGAGAGAGAGAGACACACCAAATTTGAGAGAGAGAGAGAGACACACCAAATTTGAGAGAGAGACACCAAATTTGAGAGAGAGAGAGAGAAAGAGACACCAAATCTGGTAGAGAGAGAGAGAGAAACACCAGATCTGAGAGAGAATATGAGAGAAAGAGAACGTGGGAGAGATAAAGAGAGACAGGCAGACAGAGAGAAACAGAAACTGAGAGAGAGAGAGAGACATAGAATCTAAGAGAGAGAAAGCGACAACAAATCTGAGAGAGAGAGAGAGAGAGAGACACCAAATCTGAGAGAGAGAGACACAGAATCTGAGAGAGAGGCAGAACCTGAGAGAGGGAGAGAGAGTGAGACACTTAATCTGAGAGAGAGACACAGAATCTGAGAGAGAGGCAGAACCTGAGAGAGGGAGAGAGAGTGAGACACCATATCTGAGAGAGAGGCACCAAATTTAAGAGAGAGACACCAAATTTGAGAGAGAGAGACACCAAATTTGAGAGAGAGACACCAAATTTGAGAGGCACCAAATTTGAGAGAAAGAGAGAGACACCAAATTTGAGAGAGAGACACCAAATTTGAGAGAGAGAAACACCAAATTTGAGAGAGAGAGAGAGACACCAAATCTGAGAGAGATAATCTGAGAGAAAGAGTCTGAGAGAGAGACACACACCGAATCTGAAAGAGAGACACTGAATCTGAGAGAGAGAGAACCTGAGAGAGAGTGAGACTAAACCTGAAGAGAGAGTGAGAGACAGAATCTGAGTGAGAGGTAGAGAGAGAGAACATGAGAGGGAGATAGAGAATCAGAGAGAGTGTGTCTGAGAGAGAGACACACAGAATCTGAGAGCGGGAGAGCTACACAGAATCTGGGAGAGACTGCATCTGAGAGAGAAAGAGAGACATAATGTCAGAGAGAGAGAGTGAGACACGGAATGAGAGAGAGAGATAAACAGGATATGAGAGAGAGAGAGAATCTGAGAGAGAGAGACAGAACCTGAGAGAAGGAGAGAGAGCGCGACACCAAATCTGAGAGAGGAAGAGATCGAATCTGAGAGAGAGAGACCGAATCTGAGAGAGAGAGAGTCCGAATCTGAGAGAGAGAGAGACCGAATCTGAGAGAGAGAGAAACCGAATCTGAGAGAGAGAGAGACCGAATCCGAGGGAGAGAGAGAGCGAATCTGAGAGAGGCAGAACCTGAGAGAGGGAGAGAGAGTGAGACACTGAATCTGAGAGAGAGAGACACCAAATCTGAGCGAGGGAGGGAGAGAGAGAGACACTGAATCTGTGAGAGAGAGAGAGACACCAAATCTGAGAGAGAGATAATCTGAGAGAAAGAGTCTGAGAGAGAGACACACACAGAATCTGAGAAAGAGAGAGAGACAAAGAATGTGTGAGAGAGAAAGAAACACGCACACACCGAATCTGAGAAAGAGAGAAGCACCGAATCTGAGAGAGAGAGGCACAGAATCTGAGAGAGAGAGAGAGAGAGAGGCACAGAATCTGAGAGAGAGAGAGACTGAATCTGAGAGAGAGAGATTGACTGAAGCTGAGAGAGGGAGAGAGAGTGAGACACTGAATCTGAGAGAGAGACACAGAATCTGAGAGAGAGGCAGAACCTGAGAGAGGGAGAGAGAGGGAGACACCAATTCTGAGAGAGAAAAACACCAAATCTGAGAGAGTGAAAAAGACATCTAATCTGAGAGAGAGAGACAGAGACACCAGATCTGAGAGAGAATCTGAGAGAAAGAGAACCTGGGAGAGAGAGAGAAAGAGAGACAGACTGAGAGAGAGAGAGACAGAATCTGAGAGAGATACAGTGAATCTGAGAAAGAGAGAGAGAGTGAGACACCGAATCTGAGAGAGACAGACAGACAGAGAGAAACAGAAACTGAGAGAGAGAGAGAGAGAGACATAGAATCCAAGAGAGAGAAAGCAACAATAAATCTGAGAGAGAGAGAGAGACACCAAATCTGAGAGAGAGAGACACAGAATCTGAGAGAGAGGCAGAACCTGAGAGAGGGAGAGAGAGTGAAACACCAAATCTGAGAGAGTGAAACACCAAATCTGAGAGAGAGAGACACCAAATTTGAGAGACACCCAATTTGAGAGAGACGGACACCAAATTTGAGAGAGAGAGAGAGACACCAAATTTGACAGAGAGAGAGAAACCAAATTTGAGAGAGAGCGAGGGACACCAAATTTGAGAGAGAGAGAGAGACACCAAATTTGAGAGAGAGAGAGAAACACCAAATTTGAGAGAGAGAGAGACACCAAATTTGAGAGAGAGAGACACCAAATCTGAGAGAGAGATAATCTGAGAGAAAGAGTCTGAGAGAGAGAGACACACACAGCATCTGAGAGAGGGACACTGAATCTGAGAGAGAGAGAGAGAACCTGAGAGAGAGAGTGAGAGTAAACCTGAAGAGAGAGTGAGAGACAGAATCTGAGTGAGAGATAGAGAGAAAGAATCTGAAAGGGAGAGAGAGAATCAGAGAGAGTGTGTCTGAGAGAGGGACACACAGAATCTGAGAGAGGGAGAGCGACACAGAATCTGGGAGAGAGAGACTGCATCTGAGAGAGAAAGAGAGACAAAATGTCAGAGAGAGAGAGTGAGACACTGAATCAGAGAGAGCGGTACACAGGATATGAGAGAGAGAGAACCTGAGAGAGAGAGACAGAACCTGAGAGAAGGAGAGAGAGCGCGACACCAAATCTGAGAGAGGGAGAGATCAAATCTGAGAGAGAGAGACCGAATCTGAGAGAGAGAGAGAGTCCCAATCTGAGAGAGAGAGAGACCGAATCTGAGAGAGGCAGAACCTGAGAGAGGGAGAGAGAGTGAGACACTAAATCTGAGAGAGAGATAAACTGAGAGAAAGAGTCTGAGAGGGAGACTCACACACAGAATCTGAGAGAGGGAGAGACAAAGAATGTGTGAGAGAGAGAGAAAGACGCACACACCGAATCTGAGAGAGAGAGAGGCACAGAATCTGAGAGAGAGAGAGGCACAGAATCTGAGAGAGAGAGAGGCACAGAATCTGAGTGAGAGAGAGAGACTGAATCTGAGAGAGAGAGATTGACTGAACCTGAGAGAGGGAAAGAGAGTGAGAAACCGAATCTGAGAGAGACATACAGAATCTGAGAGAGAGGCAGAACCTGAGAGAGGGAGAGAGAGTGAGACACTGACTCTGGGAGAGAGAAAGAGATACCTAATCTGGGAGGGAGAGAGAGACACCGGATCTGAGGGAGAGAATTTGGGAGAAAGAGAACCTGGGAGAGAGAAAGAGAGACAGACTGGGACAGAGAGAGACAGAATCTGAGAGATACAGTGATTCTGAGAATGAGAGAGAGAGTGAGAGACCGAATCTGAGAGAGAAAAAGAAACACCGAATCTGAGAGAGACAGACAGACAGAGAGAAACAGAAACTGAGAGAGAGAGACATAGAATCTACAAGAGAAACGACAACAAATCTGAGAGAGAGAGACACCAAATCTGAGAGAGAGAGACACAGAATCTGAGAGAGAGAGACACAGAATCTGAGAGACACAGAATCTGAGAGAGAGAGACACCAAATTTGAGAGAGAGAGACACCAAATTTGAGAGAGAGAGACACACCAAATTTGAGAGAGAGAGAGAGACACACCAAATTTGAGAGAGAGACACCAAATTTGAGAGAGAGAGAGAGAAAGAGACACCAAATCTGGTAGAGAGAGAGAGAGAAACACCAGATCTGAGAGAGAATATGAGAGAAAGAGAACGTGGGAGAGATAAAGAGAGACAGACAGACAGAGAGAAACAGAAACTGAGAGAGAGAGAGAGACATAGAATCTAAGAGAGAGAAAGCGACAACAAATCTGAGAGAGAGAGAGAGAGAGAGACACCAAATCTGAGAGAGAGAGACACAGAATCTGAGAGAGAGGCAGAACCTGAGAGAGGGAGAGAGAGTGAGACACTTAATCTGAGAGAGAGACACAGAATCTGAGAGAGAGGCAGAACCTGAGAGAGGGAGAGAGAGTGAGACACCATATCTGAGAGAGAGGCACCAAATTTAAGAGAGAGACACCAAATTTGAGAGAGAGAGACACCAAATTTGAGAGAGAGAAACACCAAATTTGGGAGAGAGAGAGAGACACCAAATCTGAGAGAGATAATCTGAGAGAAAGAGTCTGAGAGAGAGACACACACCGAATCTGAAAGAGAGACACTGAATCTGAGAGAGAGAGAACCTGAGAGAGAGTGAGACTAAACCTGAAGAGAGAGTGAGAGACAGAATCTGAGTGAGAGGTAGAGAGAGAGAACATGAGAGGGAGATAGAGAATCAGAGAGAGTGTGTCTGAGAGAGAGACACACAGAATCTGAGAGCGGGAGAGCTACACAGAATCTGGGAGAGACTGCATCTGAGAGAGAAAGAGAGACATAATGTCAGAGAGAGAGAGTGAGACACGGAATGAGAGAGAGAGATAAACAGGATATGAGAGAGAGAGAGAATCTGAGAGAGAGAGACAGAACCTGAGAGAAGGAGAGAGAGCGCGACACCAAATCTGAGAGAGGAAGAGATCGAATCTGAGAGAGAGAGACCGAATCTGAGAGAGAGAGAGTCCGAATCTGAGAGAGAGAGAGACCGAATCTGAGAGAGAGAGAAACCAAATCTGAGAGAGAGAGAGACCGAATCCGAGGGAGAGAGAGAGCGAATCTGAGAGAGGCAGAACCTGAGAGAGGGAGAGAGAGTGAGACACTGAATCTGAGAGAGTCACCAAATCTGAGAGACGTAGAGAGAGAGAGACACCAAATCTGAGAGAGAGATAAACTGAGAGAAAGAGTCTGAGAGAGAGAGACAGACACAGAATCTGAAAGAGGGAGAGACAAAGAATGTGTGAGAGAGAGAGAAACACGCACACACCGAATCTGAGAGAGAGAGAAGCACCGAATCTGAGAGAGAGAGAGGCACAGAATCTGAGAGAGAGAGAGAGGCACAGAATCTGAGAGAGAGAGAGACTGAATCTGAGAGAGATTGACTGAAGCTGAGAGAGGGAGAGAGAGTGAGACACTGAATCTGAGAGAGAGACACAGAATCTGAGAGAGAGGCAGAACCTGAGAGAGGGAGAGAGAGTGAGACACCAAATCTGAGAGAGAAAAACACCAAATCTGAGAGAGAGACAGAAAAAGACAACTAATCTGAGAGAGAGACACCGAGACTGAGAAAGGGAGAGACTGAATCTGAGAGAGAGAGATTGACTGAAGCTGAGAGAGGGAAAGAGAGTGAGAAACAGAATCTGAGAGAGAGGCAGAACCTGAGAGGGGGAGAGAGAGTGAGACACTGAATCTGGGAGAGAGAGAGAGAGACACTGGATCTGAGAGAGAGAATCTGAGAGAAAGAGAACCTGGGAGAGAGAGAGAAAGAGTGACAGACTGAGAGAGAGAGAGAGAGAGAGAGAATCTGAGAGAGAGAAAGAAACACCAAATCTGAGAGAGGCAGACAGACAGAGAGAAACAGAAACTGAGAGAGAGAGAGAGAGATAGAAATTAAGAGAGAGAAAGCGACAACAAATCTGAGAGATAGAGAGAGACACCAAATCTGAGAGAGAGAGACACAGAATCTGAGAGGCAGAACATGAGAGAGGGAAAGTGACACACCTAATCTGAGAGAGAGACACCAAATTTAAGAGAGACACCAAATTTGAGAGAGAGAGAGGCACCAAATTTGAGAGACAGCAAATTTGAGAGAGAGACAGCAAATTTTTGAGAGAGAGACACCAAATTTGAGAGAAGTAGAGAGAGACACCAAATTTGAGAGAGAGAGAGAGGGACACCAAATCTGAGAGAGAGATAATCTGAGAGAAAGAGTCTGAGAGAGAGACACACACAGAATCTGAGAGAGAGTGAGACACTGAATCTGAGAGAGAGAGAGAAGCTGAGAGAGAGAGTGAGACTGAACCTGAAGAGAGTGTGGGAGACAGAATCTGAGTGAGAGATAGAGAGAGAGAATCTGAGAGGGAGAGAGAGAATCAGAGAGAGTGTGTCTGAGAGAGAGAGACACACAGAATCTGAGAAAGGGAGAGCGACACAGAATCTGGGAGAGAGAGACTGCATCTGAGAGAGAAAGAGACAAAACCTCACGGAGTGAGAGTGAGACACTGAATCAAAGAGAGAGAGACACCAAATCTGAGAGATGGAGAGAGAGAGAGACACCAAATCTGAGTGAGGGAGAGAGAGTGAGACACCGAATCTGAGAGAGAGAGACACAGAAACTGAGAGAGAGGCAGAACCTGAGAGAGGGAGAGAGAGTGAGTCACCAAATCTGAGAGAAAAACACCAAATCTGAGAGAGAGAGAGAAAAAGACAACTAATCTGAGAGAGAGACACCGAGACTGAGAGAGGGAGAGACTGAATCTGAGAGAGAGAGATTGACTGAAGCTGAGAGACGGAAAGAGAGTGAGAAACAGAATCTGAGAGAGAGGCAGAACCTGAGAGGGGGAGAGAGAGTGAGACACTGAATCTAGGGGAGAGAGAGAGAAAGAGTGACAGACTGAGAGAGAGAGAGAGAGAGAATCTGAGAGAGAGAAAGAAACACCAAATCTGAGAGAGGCAGACAGACAGAGAGAAACAGAAACTGAGAGAGAGAGAGAGAGATATAAACTAAGAGAGAGAAAGCGACAACAAAACTGAGAGAGAGAGAGAGAGACACCAAATCTGAGAGAGAGAGACACAGAATCTGAGAGGCAGAACCTGAGAGAGGGAAAGTGACACACCAAATCTGAGAGAGACACCAAATTTGAGAGAGAGACACCAAATTTGAGAGAGAGCGAGACACCAAATTTGAGAGAGACACCAAATTTGAGAGAGAGGCACCAAATTTGAGAGAGAGAGAGAGAGACCAAATTTGAGAGAGAGAGACCAAATTTGAGAGAGAGAGACCAAATTTGAGAGAGAGAGAGACACCAAATTTGAGAGAGAGAGAGAGACACCAAATTTGAGAGAGAGAGAGACACCAAATTTGAGATAGAGAGAAACACCAAATTTGAGAGAGACGCCAAATTTGAGGGAGAGACACCAAATTTGAGAGAGAGAGAGAGAGACACCAAATTTGAGAGAGAGAGAGAGACTAAATTTGAGAGAGAGAGACTTACACCAAATTTGAGAGAGAGAGACCAAATCTGAGAGAGAGGGAGACACCATATTTGAGAGAGAGAGAGACAACAAATTTGAGAGAGAGAGAGAGGCACCAAATTTGAGAGAGAGAGTGAGAGAGAGAGAGAGACAAATTTGAGAGAGAGAGAGAGAAACCAAATTTGAGAGAGAGAGACACCAAATTTGAGAGAGAGAGAGAGACACCAAATTTGAGAGAGAGAGACTAAATTTGAGAGAGAGAGACACCAAATTTGAGAGGGAGAGAGAGACACCAAATTTGAGAGAGAGAGAGACACCAAATTTGAGAGAGAAGAGAGACACCAAATTTGAGAGAGAGAGAGAAAGGCACCAGATTTGAGTGAGAGAGAGACACCAAATTTGGGAGAGAGAGAGAGACACCAAATTTGAGAGAGAGAGACCAAATTTGAGAGAGAGAGACCAAATTTGAGAGAGAGAGACACCAAATTTGAGAGAGAGAGAGAGACACCAAATTTGAGAGAGAGAGAGACACCAAATTTGAGATAGAGAGAAACACCAAATTTGAGAGAGACGCCAAATTTGAGGGAGAGACACCAAATTTGAGAGAGAGAGAGAGACACCAAATTTGAGAGAGAGAGAAACACCAAATTTGAGAGAGACACCAAATTTGAGAGGGAGAGAGAGACACCAAATTTGAGACAGAGAGAGAGACCAAATTTGAGAGAGAGGGAGGGACAACAAATTTGAGAGAGAGCGAAAGACACCAAATGTGAAAGAGAGAGAGAAAGAGACTAAATTTGAGAGAGAGAGACTTACACCAAATTTGAGAGAGAGAGAGACACCAAATTTGAGAGAGAGAGAGAGACACCAAATTTGAGAGAGAGAGAGACACCAAATTTGAGAGAGAGAGAGACACCAAATTTGAGAGAGAGAGAGAGACTAAATTTGAGAGAGAGAGAGTTACACCAAATTTGAGAGAGAGAGACCAAATTTGAGAGAGAGGGAGACTCCATATTTGAGAGAGAGAGAGACAACAAATTTGAGAGAGAGAGAGGCACCAAATTTGAGAGAGAGAGTGAGAGAGAGAGAGAGACAAATTTGAGAGAGAGAGAGAGAGAGACACCAAATTTGAGAGAGAGAGACACCAAATTTGAGAGAGAGAGAGAGAGAGAGAGACACCAAATTTGAGAGAGAGAGACTAAATTTGAGAGAGAGAGACACCAAATTTGAGAGGGAGAGAGAGACACCAAATTTGAGAGAGAGAGAAACACCAAATTTGAGAGAGAGAGAGACACCAAATTTGAGAGAGTGACACCAAATTTGAGGGAGACAGACACCAAATTTGAGAGAGAGAGAGACACCAAATTTGAGAGAGACACCAAATTTGAGAGAGAGAGAGAGTCACCAAATTTGAGTGACAGGGAGAGAGATCCCAAATTTGGGAGTGTGAGAGCGACACCAAATTTGAGAGAGAGAGACACCAAATTTGAGAGAGAGAGAGAGAGAGAGAGAGACCAAATTTGAGAGAGAGAGAGACACCAAATTTGAGAGAGAGAGAGAGAGACCAAATTTGAGAGAGAGGGAGACACCAAATTTGAGAGAGAGAGAGAGAGACCAATTTTGAGAGAGAGAGACTAAATTTGTGAGAGAGAGACTTACACCAAATTTGAGAGAGAGACACCAAATTTGAGAGAGAGTGAGAGACACCAAATTTAAGGGAGAGAGTGAGGGACACCAAATTTGAGAGAGAGAGAGAGAGAGAGAGAGACCAAATTTGAGAGAGAGAGAGAGACACCAAATTTGAGAGAGAGAGAGAGACACCAAATTTGAGATAGAGAGAAACACCAAATTTGAGAGAAACACCAGATTTGAGGGAGAGACACCAAATTTTAGAGAGAGAGACACCAAATTTGAGATAGAGAGAAGCACCAAATTTGAGAGAGACACCAAATTTGAGAGAGAGAGAGAGACACCAAATGTGAGAGAGAGAGAGACCAAATTTGAGAGAGAGGGAGACACCATGTTTGAGAGAGACACCAAATTTGAGAGAGAGAGAGACAGACAGACACCAAATTTGAGAGAGAGACAGACACCAAATTTGAGAGAGAGTGAGGGACACCAAATTTGAGAAAGAGAGAGAGACACCAAATTTGAGAGAGAGAGAAAGAGACTAAATTTGAGAGAGAGAGACTTACACCAACTTTGAGAGAGAGAGATACACCAAATTTGAGAGAGACACCAAATTTGAGAGAGAGACACCAAATTTGAGAGAGAGACACCAAATTTGAGAGAGAGAGACACCAAATTTGAAGAGAGAGAGACACCAAATTTGAGAGAGAGGGACACCAACTTTGAGAGAGAGGGAGAGACATCAAATTTGAGAGAGAGAGAGACAACAAATTTGAGAGAGATAGAGAAGGACACCAAATTTGAGTGAGAGAGAGAGAGACACCAAACTTGGGAGAGCGAGAGACACCAAATTTGGGAGAGAGAGAGACAGCAAATTTGAGAGAGAGGGAGAGACACCAAATTTGAGAGAGAGAGAGACACCAAATTTGAGAGAGAGGGAGACACCAAATTTGAGAGAGAGAGAGAGAGAGACCAAATTTGAAAGAGAGAGCGAGAGACACCAAATTTGAAAGAGAGAGACTAAATGTGAGAGAGAGACATCAAATTTGAGAGGTAGAGAGAGACACCAAATTTGAGAGAGAGAAAGAGAGAGAGACACCAAATTTGAGAGAGACAGACACCAAATTTGAGAGAGAGAGAGAGAGACACCAAATTTAAGGGAGAGAGTGAGGGACACCAAATTTGAGAGAGAGAGACACCAAGTTTGAGAGGGAGAGAGAGAGACACCAAATTTGAGAGAGACACCAAATTTGAGAGAGAGAGAGAGAGACACCCCAAATTTGGGAAAGAGAGAGAGACACCAAATTTGAGAGAGAGAGAGAGACTAAATTTGAGAGAGAGAGACTTACACCAAATTTGAGAGAGAGAGACCAAATCTGAGAGAGAGGGAGACACCATATTTGAGAGAGAGAGAGACAACAAATTTGAGAGAGAGAGAGAGGCACCAAATTTGAGAGAGAGAGTGAGAGAGAGAGAGACAAATTTGAGAGAGAGAGAGAGACACCAAATTTGAGAGAGAGAGACACCAAATTTGAGAGAGAGAGAGAGACACCAAATTTGAGAGAGAGAGACTAAATTTGAGAGAGAGAGACACCAAATTTGAGAGGGAGAGAGAGACACCAAATTTGAGAGAGAGAGAGACACCAAATTTGAGAGAGAAGAGAGACACCAAATTTGAGAGAGAGAGAGAAAGGCACCAGATTTGAGTGAGAGAGAGACACCAAATTTGGGAGAGAGAGAGAGACACCAAATTTGAGAGAGAGAGACCAAATTTGAGAGAGAGAGACCAAATTTGAGAGAGAGAGAGACACCAAATTTGAGAGAGAGAGAGAGACACCAAATTTGAGAGAGAGAGAGACACCAAATTTGAGATAGAGAGAAACACCAAATTTGAGAGAGACGCCAAATTTGAGGGAGAGACACCAAATTTGAGAGAGAGAGAGAGACACCAAATTTGAGAGAGAGAGAAACACCAAATTTGAGAGAGACATCAAATTTGAGAGGGAGAGAGAGACACCAAATTTGAGACAGAGAGAGAGACCAAATTTGAGAGAGAGGGAGACACCATATTTGAGAGAGACACCAAATTTGAGAGAGAGACAGACACCAAATTTGAGAGAGAGTGAGGGACACCAAATTTCAGAGAGAGAGAGAGACACCAAATTTGAGAGAGAGAGAGAGAGACCAAATTTGAGAGAGAGAGACCAAATTTGAGAGAGAGACACCAAATTGGAGAGAGAGACAGACACCAAATTTGAGAGTGAGAGAGACACCAAATTTGGGAGAGAGAGACGCCAAATTTGAGAGAGAGAGACACCAATTTTGAGAGAGAGAGACTAAATTTGTGAGAGAAAGACTTACACCAAATTTGAGAGAGAGACACCAAATTTGAGAGAGAGAGAGACACCAAATTTGAGAGAGAGAGAGACACCAAATTTGAGAGAGAGAGAGAGACACCAAATTTGAGAGAGAGACACCAAATTTGAGAGAGAGAGAGAGAGTGACACCAAATTTGAGAGAGACAGACACCAAATTTGAGAGAGAGAGAGACACCAAATTTGAGAGAGAGACACCAAATTTGAGAGAGAGAGAGAGAGAGAGAGAGACACCAAATTTGAGAGAGAGAGAGAAAGACACCAAATTTGAGTGAGAGAGAGAGAGACCCCAAATTTGGGAGAGAGAGAGAGACACCAAATTTGAGAGAGAGAGACAACAAATTTGAGAAGGAGAGAGACACCAAATTTGAGAGAGAGACACCAAATTTGAGAGAGAGAGAGAAAGACACCAAATTTGAGTAAGAGAGAGAGAGACACCAAATTTGGGAGAGAGAGTGAGAGAGAGATACCAAATTTGGGAGAGAGAGACACCAATTTTGAGAGAGAGAGATAGAGAGAGAGAGAGTCCAAATTTGAGAGAGAGACACACCAAATTTGAGAGAGAGGGAGAGACACCAAATTTGAGACAGAGAGACACACCAAATTTGAGAGAGAGGGAGACACCAAATTTGAGAGAGAGAGAGAGAGACCAAATTTGAGAGAGAGAGAGAGAGAGAGAGATCAAATTTGAGAGGGAGAGAGAGACACCAAATTTGAGAGAGAGAGAGAGAGAGACCAAATTTGAGAGCGACAGGCACCAAATTTGAGAGAGAGAGTGAGGGACACCAAATTTGAGAGAGAGAGACACCAAATTTGAGAGAGAGAGAGAGAGAGACACCAAATTTGAGAGAGAGAGAGAAGGGCACCAAATTTGAGAGAGAGAGACTAAATCTGAGGGAGAGACATCAAATTTGAGAGGGAGAGAGAGACACCAAATTTGAGAGAGAGAGACACCAAATTTGAGAGAGAGACAGACACCAAATTTGAGAGAGAGAGAGAGAGAGACACCAAATTTAAGAGAGAGATTGAGGGACACCAAATTTGACAGAGAGAGAGAAAGAGAGACACCAAATTTGAGAGAGAGAGACGCTAAATTTGAGAGAGAGAGACACCAAATTTGAGAGAGAGAGAGAGACACCAAATTTGAGAGAGAGAGAGACACCAAATTTGAGAGAGATAGAGAAGGACACCAAATTTGAGTCAGAGAGAGAGAGACCCCAAATTTGGGAGAGAGAGAGAGACACCAAATTTGAGAGAGAGAGACACCAAATTTGAGAGAGAGTGAGAGACACCAAATTTGAGAGAGAGAGAGACACCAAATTTGAGAGAGAGAGAGACACTAAATTTGAGAGAGAGAGAGAGACACCAAATTTGAGAGAGAGCGACACCAAATTTGAGAGAGAGACACCAAATTTGAGAGAGACAGACACCAAATTTGAGAGAGAGAGAGACACCAAATTTGAGAGAGAGAGACACCAAATTTGAGAGAGACAGATAGAGAGACCAAATTTGAGAGAGAGAGACACCAAATTTGAGAGAGAGGGAGAGACACCAAATTTGAGAGAGAGAGAGACACCAAATTTGAGAGAGAGAGAGAGACACCAAATTTGAGAGAGAGAGACACCAAATTTGAGAGAGAGAGAGAGACACCAAACTTGAGAGAGACAGACACCAAATTTGAGAGAGAGAGAGAGAGAGACACCAAATCTGAGAGAGAGAGAGACACCAAATTTGTGAGAGAGAGAGAGAGAGAGGGACACCAAATTTCAGAGAGAGAGAGAGACACCAAATTTGAGAGAGAGAGAGAGAGACACCAAATTTGAGAGAGAGAGACCAAATTTGAGAGAGTGACACCAAATTGGAGAGAGAGACAGACACCAAATTTGAGAGAGAGAGAGACTCACACCAAATTTGAGAGAGAGAGAGAGACACCAAATTTAAGAGAGAGAGAGTGAGGGACACCAAATTTGAGAGAGAGAGAGAAAGAGAGACACCAAATTTGAGAGAGAGAGACACCAAATTTGAGAGAGAGAGAGACACCAAATTTGAGAGAGAGACACCAAATTTGAGAGAGAGAGAGACACCAAATTTGAGAGAGAGAGAGAAGGACACCAAATTTGAGTGAGAGAGAGAGAGACCCCAAATTTGGGAGAGAGAGAGAGACACCAAATTTGAGAGAGAGAGACACCAAATTTGAGGAGAGTGAGAGACACCAAATTTGAGAGAGAGAGAGACACCAAATTTGAGAGAGAGAGAGACACCAAATTTGAGAGAGAGAGACACCAAATTTGAGAGAGAGTGACACCAAATTTGAGAGAGAGACACCAAATTTGAGAGAGACAGACACCAAATTTGAGAGAGAGAGAGACACCAAATTTGAGAGAGAGACACCAAATTTGAGAGAGAGAGAGAAAGACACCAAATTTGAGTGACAGGGAGAGAGATCCCAAATTTGGGAGTGAGAGAGAGACACCAAACTTGAGAGAGAGAGGCACCAAATTTGAGAGAGAGAGAGAGAGAGACCAAATTTGAGAGAGAGAGAGAGACACCAAATTTGAGAGAGAGGGAGAGACACCAAATTTGAGAGAGAGAGAGACACCAAATTTGAGAGGGAGAGAGACACCAAATTTGTGTGAGAGAGAGAGACACCAAATTTGAGAGAGAGAGACACCAAATTTGAGAGAGAGACACCAAATGTGAGAGTGACAGACACCAAATTTGAGAGAGAGAGAGACACCAAATTTGAGAGAGAGACACCAAATTTGAGAGAGAGAGAGAAAGACACCAAATTTGAGTAAGAGAGAGAGAGACACCAAATATGGGAGAGAGAGAGAGAGAGACACCAAATTTGAGAGAGAGAGACACCAATTTTGAGAGAGAGAGAGAGAGAGAGTCCAAATTTGAGAGAGAGACACACCAAATTTGAGAGAGAGGGAGAGACACCAAATTTGAGAGAGAGAGAGACACCAAATTTGAGAGAGAGGGAGAGACCAAATTTGAGACAGAGAGAGAGAGAGAGAGACCAAATTTGAGAGAGAGAGAGAGAGAGATCAAATTTGAGAGGGAGAGAGAGACACCAAATTTGAGAGAGAGAGAGAGAGAGAGACCAAATTTGAGAGAGGCAGACACCAAATTTGAGAGAGAGAGTGAGGGACACCAAATTTGAGAGAGAGAGACACCAAAGTTGAGAGAGAGAGAGAGAGACACCAAATTTGAGAGAGAGAGAGAGAAGGACACCAAATTTGAGAGAGAGAGACTAAATCTGAGGGAGAGACATCAAATTTGAGAGGGAGAGAGAGACACCAAATTTGAGAGAGAGAGAGAGAGACACCAAATTTGAGAGAGACAGACACCAAATATGAGAGAGAGTGAGAGACACCAAATTTAAGGGAGAGAGTGAGGGACACCAAATTTGAGAGAGAGAGAGAGAGAGAGACACCAAATTTGAGAGAGAGAGAGACACCAAATTTGAGAGAGAGAGAGAGAGAGACCAAATTTGGGAGAGAGAGAGAGAGTGACCAAATTTCAGAGAGAGAGAGAGACACCAAATTTGAGAGAGAGAGAGAGATACACCAAATTTGGGAGAGAGAGACACCAAATTCGTGAGAGAGAGACACCAAATTTGAGAGAGAGACACCAAATTTGAGAGAGAGAGAGAAAGGCACCAAATTTGAGTGAGAGAGAGACACCAAATTTGGGAGAGAGAGAGAGACACCAAATTTGAGAGAGAGAGACCAAATTTGAGAGAGAGAGACCAAATTTGAGAGAGAGAGAGACATCAAATTTGAGAGAGAGAGAGAGACACCAAATTTGAGAGAGAGAGAGACACCAAATTTGAGATAGAGAGAAACACCAAATTTGAGAGAGACGCCAAATTTGAGGGAGAGACACCAAATTTGAGAGAGAGAGAGACACCAAATTTGAGATAGAGAGAAACACCAAATTTGAGAGAGACACCAAATTTGAGAGAGAGAGAGAGACACCAAATTTGAGAGAGAGAGAGAGACCAAATTTGAGAGAGAGGGAGACACCATATTTGAGAGAGACACCAAATTTGAGAGAGAAAGAGACAGACAGACACCAAATTTGAGAGAGAGACAGACACCAAATTTGAGAGAGAGAGAGAGAGACACCAAATTTGAGAGAGAGAGAGAGACTAAATTTGAGAGAGAGGGAGACACCATATTTGAGAGAGATACCAAATTTGAGAGACAGAGACAGACAGACACCAAATTTGAGAGAGAGACAGACACCAAATTTGAGAGAGAGTGAGGGACACCAAATTTGAGAGAGAACGAAAGACACCAAATGTGAAAGAGAGAGAGAGAAGGAGACTAAATTTGAGAGAGAGAGACTTACACCAAATTTGAGAGAGAGAGAGACACCAAATTTGAGAGAGAGAGAGACACCAAACTTTAGAGAGAGAGAGACACCAAATTTGAGAGAGAGACACCAAATTTGAGAGAGAGACACCAAATTTGAGAGAAAGAGACACCAAATTTGAAGAGAGAGGGAGACACCAAATTTGAGAGAGAGAGGGACACCAGCTTTGAGAGAGAGAGAGAGAAACCAAATTTGAGAGAGAGAGAGACACCAAATTTGAGAGAGAGAGACACCAAATTTGAGAGAGAGAGACACCAAATTTGAGAGAGAGAGAGACACCAAATTTGAGAGAGAGACACCAAATTTGAGAGAGAGACACCAAATTTGAGAGAAAGAGACACCAAATTTGAAGAGAGAGGGAGACACCAAATTTGAGAGAGAGGGAGAGAGAGAGAGATCAAATTTGAGAATGAGAGAGTGAGACACCAAATTTGAGAGAGAGACACCAAATTTGAGAGAGAGAGAGAGAGACACCAAATTTGAGAGAGAGAGAGACACCAAATTTGAGAGAGTGAGAGACACCAAATTTGAGAGAGAGAGAGAGAACCAAATTTGAGAGAGTGAGAGACACCAAATTTGAGAGAGAGAGAGAGAGACACCAAATTTGAGAGAGAGAGAGAGACACCAACTTTGAGAGAGAGAGAGAGAGACACTAAATTTGAGAGGGATAGAGGGACACCAAATTTGAGAGAGAGAGAGACACCAAATTTAAGGGAGAGAGTGAGGGACACCAAATTTGAGAGAGAGAGAGAGAGAGAGAGACACCAAATTTGAGAGAGAGAGAGAGACACCAAATTTGGGAGAGAGAGAGAGAGACACCAAATTTCAGAGAGAGAGAGACACCAAATTTGAGAGAGAGAGAGAGAGAGACACCAAATTTGGGAGAGAGAGAGACACCAAATTCGTGAGAGAGAGACACCAAATTTGAGAGATAGAGAGACACCAAATTTGAGAGAGAGAGAGACACCAAATTTGAGAGAGAGAGAGAGAGAGACACCAAATTTGAGAGAGTGACACCAAATTTGACAGAGAGAGGCACCAAATTTGAGAGAGGGACACAAAATTTGAGAGAGAGAGACACCAAATTTGAGAGAGAGAGAGAGACACCAAACTTGAGAGAGACAGACACTAAATGTGAGAGAGAGAGAGACACCAAATTTGAGAGAGAGAGAGACACCAAATTTGAGAGAGAGAGAGAGACACCAAATTTGAGAGAGAGAGAGAGGGACAACAAATTTCAGAGAGAGAGAGAAACACCAAATTTGAGAGAGAGAGGGAGACACCAAATTTGAGAGAGAGAGACCAAATTTGAGAGAGAGACACCAAATTGGAGAGAGAGACAGACACCAAATTTGAGAGAGAGAGAGACACACACCAAATTTGAGAGAGAGAGAGAGACACCAAATTTAAGAGAGAGAGTGAGGGACACCAAATTTGAGAAAGAGAGAGAAAGAGAGACACCAAATTTGAGAGAGAGAGACACTAAATTTGAGAGAGAGAGACACCAAATTTGAGAGTGAGAGAGACACCAAATTTGGGAGAGAGAGACACCAAATTTGAGAGAGAGAGACACCAATTTTGAGAGAGGGAGAGACTAAATCTGTGAGAGAGATACTTACACCAAATTTGAGAGAGAGACACCAAATTTGAGAGAGAGAGAGACACCAAATTTGAGAGAGAGAGAGAGACACCAAATTTGAGAGAGAGAGACACCAAATTTGAGAGAGAGAGAGAGACACCAAATTTGAGAGAGTGACACCAAATTTGAGAGAGACAGACACCAAATTTGAGAGAGAGAGAGACACCAAATTTGAGAGAGACACCAAATTTGGGAGTGAGAGAGAGACACCAAATTTGAGAGAGAGAGACACCAAATTTGAGAGAGAGAGAGAGAGAGACCAAATTTGAGAGAGAGAGACACCAAATTTGAGAGAGAGGGAGAGACACCAAATTTGAGAGAGAGAGAGACACCAAATTTGAGAGAGAGAGAGAGAAACCAAATTTGAGAGAGAGGGAGACACCAAATTTGAGAGAGAGAGAGAGACCAATTTTGAGAGAGAGAGACTAAATTTGTGAGAGAGAGAGACTTACACCAAATTTGAGAGAGAGACACCAAATTTGAGAGAGAGTGAGAGACACCAAATTTAAGGGAGAGAATGAGGGACACCAAATTTGAGAGAGAGAGAGAGAGAGAGAGACCAAATTTGAGAGAGAGAGAGACACCAAATTTGAGAGAGAGAGAGAGACACCAAATTTGAGATAGAGAGAAACACCAAATTTGAGAGAAACACCAAATTTGAGGGAGAGACACCAAATTTGAGAGAGAGAGACACCAAATTTGAGATAGAGAGAAGCACCAAATTTGAGAGAGACACCAAATTTGAGGGAGAGAGAGAGACACCAAATGTGAGAGAGAGAGAGACCAAATTTGAGAGAGAGGGAGACACCATGTTTGAGAGAGACACCAAATTTGAGAGAGAGAGAGACAGACAGACACCAAATTTGAGAGAGAGACAGACACCAAATTTGAGAGAGAGTGAGGGACACCAAATTTGAGAAAGAGAGAGAGACACCAAATTTGAGAGAGAGAGAAAGAGACTAAATTTGAGAGAGAGAGACTTACACCAACTTTGAGAGAGAGAGAGACACCAAATTTGAGAGAGACACCAAATTTGAGAGAGAGACACCAAATTTGAGAGAGAGACACCAAATTTGAGAGAGAGAGACACCAAATTTGAAGAGAGAGAGACACCAAATTTGAGAGAGAGAGGGACACCAACTTTGAGAGAGAGAGAGAGACACCAAATTTGAGAGAGAGAGAGACAACAAATTTGAGAGAGATAGAGAAGGACACCAAATTTGAGTGAGAGAGAGAGAGACACCGAACTTGGGAGAGAGAGAGACACCAAATTTGGGAGAGAGAGAGAAAGAGAGACACCAAATTTGAGAGAGACAGACACTAAATTTGAGTGAGAGAGAGAGAGACACCAAATTTGAGAGTGAGAGAGACACCAAATTTGGGAGAGAGAGGCGCCAAATTTGAGAGAGAGAGACACTAAATTTGAGAGAGAGAGACACCAAATTTGAGAGAGAGGCACCAAATTTGAGAGAGAGACACAAAATTTGGGAGAGAGAGAGAGACAAAATTTGAGAGAGAGGGAGACACCATATTTGAGAGAGACACCAAATTTGAGAGAGAGACAGACAGACACCAAATTTGAGAGAGAGACACCAAATTTGAGAGAGAGTGAGGACACCAAATTTGAGAGAGAGAGAGACACCAAATTTGAGAGAGAGAGAGAGACACCAAATTTGAGAGAGAGACTACCAAATTTGAGAGAGAGAGAGAGAGACACCAAATTTGAGAGAGAGAGAGACACCAAATTTGAGAGAGAGAGAGAGAGGCACCAAATTTCAGAGAGAGAGAGACACCAAATTTGAGAGAGAGAGAGAGAGAGAGACACCAAATTTGAGAGAGAGAGAGAGACACCAAATTTGAGAGAGAGAGAGAGAGACACCAAATTTGGAGTGAGAGAGAGACACCAAATTTGGGAGAGAGAGAGACAACAAATTTGAGAAGGAGAGAGACACCAAATTTGAGAGAGAGACACCAAATTTGAGAGAGAGAGAGAAAGACACCAAATTTGAGAGAGAGAGAGACACCAAATTTGAGAGAGAGAGAGACACCAAATTTGAGATAGAGAGAAACACCAAATTTGAGAGAGACGCCAAATTTGAGGGAGAGACACCAAATTTGAGAGAGAGAGAGAGACACCAAATTTGAGAGAGAGAGAAACACCAAATTTGAGAGAGACACCAAATTTGAGAGGGAGAGAGACACAAATTTGAGAGAGAGACAGACACCAAATTTGAGAGAGAGTGAGGGACAACAAATTTGAGAGAGAGCGAAAGACACCAAATGTGAAAGAGAGAGAGAAAGAGACTAAATTTGAGAGAGAGAGACTTACACCAAATTTGAGAGAGAGAGAGACACCAAATTTGAGAGAGAGAGAGACACCAAATTTGAGAGAGAGAGAGACACCAAATTTGAGAGAGAGAGAGAGACTAAATTTGAGAGAGAGAGAGTTACACCAAATTTGAGAGAGAGAGACCAAATTTGAGAGAGAGGGAGACACCATATTTGAGAGAGAGAGAGACAACAAATTTGAGAGAGAGAGAGGCACCAAATTTGAGAGAGAGAGTGAGAGAGAGAGAGAGACAAATTTGAGAGAGAGAGAGAGAGACACCAAATTTGAGAGAGAGAGACACCAAATTTGAGAGAGAGAGAGAGAGAGAGAGACACCAAATTTGAGAGAGAGAGACTAAATTTGAGAGAGAGAGACACCAAATTTGAGAGGGAGAGAGAGACACCAAATTTGAGAGAGAGAGAAACACCAAATTTGAGAGAGAGAGAGACACCAAATTTGAGTGACAGGGAGAGAGATCCCAAATTTGGGAGTGTGAGAGAGACACCAAATTTGAGAGAGAGAGACACCAAATTTGAGAGAGAGAGAGACACCAAATTTGAGAGAGAGAGAGAGAGAGACCAAATTTGAGAGAGAGAGACACCAATTTGAGAGAGAGAGAGAGAGACCAAATTTGAGAGAGAGAGAGAGAGAACCAAATTTGAGAGAGAGAGAGAGACACCAAATTTGGGAGAGAGAGAGAGACACCAAATTTGAGAGAGAGAGACACCAAATTTGGGAGAGAGAGAGACACCAAATTTGAGAGAGAGAGAGACACCAAATTTGAGAGAGAGAGAGACACCAAATTTGAGAGAGAGAGACACCAAATTTGAGAGAGAGTGAGGCACCAAATTTGAGAGAGTGACACCAAATTTGAGAGAGACAGACACCAAATTTGAGAGAGAGAGAGACACCAAATTTGAGAGAGAGACACCAAATTTGAGAGAGAGAGAGAGACACCAAATTTGAGTGACAGGGAGAGAGATCCCAAATTTGGGAGTGAGAGAGAGACACCAAACTTGAGAGAGAGAGACACCAAATTTGAGAGAGAGAGAGAGAGAGACCAAATTTGAGAGAGAGAGAGACACCAAATTTGAGAGAGAGGGAGAGACACCAAATTTGAGAGAGAGAGAGACACCAAATTTGAGAGAGAGAGAGACACCAAATTTGAGAGAGAGAGAGACACCAAATTTGAGAGAGAGAGACCAATTTTGAGAGAGAGAGACTAAATTTGTGAGAGAGAGACTCACACCAAATTTGAGAGAGAGATACCAAATTTGAGAGAGAGTGAGAGACACCCAATTTGAGAGAGAGAGAGACACCAAATTTGAGAGAGAGAGAGACACCAAATTGGAGAGAGAGAGAGAGAGAGAGAGCAAATTTGAGAGAGAAAGCAAGTGACACCAAATTTGAAAGAGAGAGACTAAATCTGAGAGAGAGACATCAAATTTGAGAGGTAGAGAGAGACACCAAATTTGAGAGAGAGAGAGACACCAAATTTGAGAGGGAGAGAGAGAGACACCAAATTTGAGAGAGAGACACCAAATTTGAGAGAGAGAGACACCAAATTTGAGAGAGAGAGTGACACCAAATTTGAGAGAGAGAGACACCACATTTGAGAGAGACTGACACCAAACTTGAGAGAGAGAGAGACACCAATTTGAGAGAGAGACAGGACCAAATTTGAGGAGAGAGAGAGACACCAAATTTGAGAGAGAGAGGACACCAAATTGAGGAGAGAGAGACACCAAATTGTGAAGAGAGAGACACCAAATTTGAGAGAGAGAGAGACACCAAATTTGAGAGAGAGAGAGAGCACCAAATTTGAGAGAGAGAGAGACACCAAATTTGAGAGAGAGAGAGACAACCAAATTTGAGAGAGAGAGCACCAAATTTGAGAGAGAGAGACAACCAAATTATGAGAGAGAGAGACACCAAATTTGAGAGAGAGAGACACCAAATTTGAAGAGAGAGAAACCAAATTTGAGAGAGCAGGGAGAGAGACACCAAATTTGAGGAGAGAGAGACACCAAATTTGAGAGAGAGGAGAGACACCAAATTTGAGAGAGAGAGACACCAAATTTGAGAGAGAGAGAGACACCAAATTTGAGAGAGAGAGAGAGACACCAAATTTGAGAGAGAGAGAGACACCAAATTTGAGAGAGAGAGAGAGACACCAGATTTGAGGGAGAGACACCAAATTTTAGAGAGAGAGACACCAAATTTGAGATAGAGAGAAGCACCAAATTTGAGAGAGACACCAAATTTGAGAGAGAGAGAGAGAGACACCAAATGTGAGAGAGAGAGAGACCAAATTTGAGAGAGAGGGAGACACCATGTTTGAGAGAGACACCAAATTTGAGAGAGAGACAGACAGACACCAAATTTGAGAGAGAGACAGACACCAAATTTGAGAGAGAGTGAGGGACACCAAATTTGAGAGAGAGAGAGAGACACCAAATTTGAGAGAGAGAGAAAGAGACTAAATTTGAGAGAGAGAGACTTACACCAAATTTGAGAGAGAGAGATACACCAAATTTGAGAGAGACACCAAATTTGAGAGAGAGACACCAAATTTGAGAGAGAGACACCAAATTTGAGAGAGAGAGACACCAAATTTGAAGAGAGAGAGACACCAAATTTGAGAGAGAGGGACACCAACTTTGAGAGAGAGAGAGAGACACCAAATTTGAGAGAGAGAGAGACAACAAATTTTGAGAGAGATAGAGAAGGACACCAAATTTGAGTGAGAGAGAGAGAGACACCAAATTTGGGAGAGAGAGAGACACCAAATTTGGGAGAGAGAGAGACAGCAAATTTGAGAGAGAGGGAGAGGACACCAAATTTGAGAGAGAGAGAGACACCAAATTTGAGAGAGAGGGAGACACCAAATTAGGGAGAGAGAGAGAGACCAAATTTGAGAGAGAGAGCGAGAGACACCAAATTTGAAAGAGAGAGACTAAATCTGAGAGAGAGACATCAAATTTGAGAGGTAGAGAGAGACACCAAATTTGAGAGAGAGAGAGAGAGAGAGACACCAAATTTGAGAGAGACAGACACCAAATTTGAGAGAGAGAGAGAGAGACACCAAATTTAAGGGAGAGAGTGAGGGACACCAAATTTGAGAGAGAGAGACACCAAATTTGAGAGGGAGAGAGAGAGACACCAAATTTGAGAGAGACACCAAATTTGAGAGAGAGAGAGAGAGACACCCCAAATTTGGGAAAGAGAGAGAGACACCAAATTTGAGAGAGAGAGAGAGACTAAATTTGAGAGAGAGAGACTTACACCAAATTTGAGAGAGAGAGACCAAATCTGAGAGAGAGGGAGACACCATATTTGAGAGAGAGAGAGACAACAAATTTGAGAGAGAGAGAGAGGCACCAAATTTGAGAGAGAGAGTGAGAGAGAGAGAGAGACAAATTTGAGAGAGAGAGAGAGACACCAAATTTGAGAGAGAGAGACACCAAATTTGAGAGAGAGAGAGAGACACCAAATTTGAGAGAGAGAGACTAAATTTGAGAGAGAGAGACACCAAATTTGAGAGGGAGAGAGAGACACCAAATTTGAGAGAGAGAGAGACACCAAATTTGAGAGAGAAGAGAGACACCAAATTTGAGAGAGAGAGAGAAAGGCACCAGATTTGAGTGAGAGAGAGACACCAAATTTGGGAGAGAGAGAGAGACACCAAATTTGAGAGAGAGAGACCAAATTTGAGAGAGAGAGACCAAATTTGAGAGAGAGAGAGACACCAAAGTTGAGAGAGAGAGAGAGAGAGACACCAAATTTGAGAGAGAGAGAGACACCAAATTTGAGATAGAGAGAAACACCAAATTTGAGAGAGACGCCAAATTTGAGGGAGAGACACCAAATTTGAGAGAGAGAGAGAGACACCAAATTTGAGAGAGAGAGAAACACCAAATTTGAGAGAGACACCAAATTTGAGAGGGAGAGAGAGACACCAAATTTGAGACAGAGAGAGAGACCAAATTTGAGAGAGAGGGAGACACCATATTTGAGAGAGACACCAAATTTGAGAGAGAGACAGACACCAAATTTGAGAGAGAGTGAGGGACACCAAATTTCAGAGAGAGAGAGAGACACCAAATTTGAGAGAGAGAGAGAGACACCAAATTTGAGAGAGAGAGACCAAATTTGAGAGAGAGACACCAAATTGGAGAGAGAGACAGACACCAAATTTGAGAGAGAGAGAGACACCAAATTTGAGAGTGAGAGAGACACCAAATTTGGGAGAGAGAGACGCCAAATTTGAGAGAGAGAGACACCAATTTTGAGAGAGAGAGACTAAATTTGTGAGAGAAAGACTTACACCAAATTTGAGAGAGAGACACCAAATTTGAGAGAGAGAGAGACACCAAATTTGAGAGAGAGAGAGACACCAAATTTGAGAGAGAGAGAGAGACACCAAATTTGAGAGAGAGACACCAAATTTGAGAGAGAGAGAGAGAGTGACACCAAATTTGAGAGAGACAGACACCAAATTTGAGAGAGAGAGAGACACCAAATTTGAGAGAGAGACACCAAATTTGAGAGAGAGAGAGAGAGAGAGACACCAAATTTGAGAGAGAGAGAGAAAGACACCAAATTTGAGTGAGAGAGAGAGAGACCCCAAATTTGGGAGAGAGAGAGAGACACCAAATTTGAGAGAGAGAGACAACAAATTTGAGAAGGAGAGAGACACCAAATTTGAGAGAGAGACACCAAATTTGAGAGAGAGAGAGAAAGACACCAAATTTGAGTAAGAGAGAGAGAGACACCAAATTTGGGAGAGAGAGTGAGAGAGAGATACCAAATTTGGGAGAGAGAGACACCAATTTTGAGAGAGAGAGATAGAGAGAGAGAGAGTCCAAATTTGAGAGAGAGACACACCAAATTTGAGAGAGAGGGAGAGACACCAAATTTGAGACAGAGAGACACACCAAATTTGAGAGAGAGGGAGACACAAAATTTGAGAGAGAGAGAGAGAGACCAAATTTGAGGAGAGAGAGAGAGAGAGAGAGATCAAATTGAGAGGGAGAGAGAGACACCAAATTGAGAGAGAGAGAGAGAGAGACCAAATTTGAGAGCGACAGGCACCAAATTTGAGAGAGAGAGTGAGGGACACCAAATTTGAGAGAGAGAGACACCAAATTTGAGAGAGAGAGAGAGAGAGACACCAAATTTGAGAGAGAGAGAGAAGGGCACCAAATTTGAGAGAGAGAGACTAAATCTGAGGGAGAGACATCAAATTTGAGAGGGAGAGAGAGACACCAAATTTGAGAGAGAGAGACACCAAATTTGAGAGAGACACAGACACCAAATTTGAGAGAGAGAGAGAGAGAGAGACACCAAATTTAAGAGAGAGATTGAGGGACACCAAATTTGACAGAGAGAGAGAAAGAGAGACACCAAATTTGAGAGAGAGAGACGCTAAATTTGAGAGAGAGAGACACCAAATTTGAGAGAGAGAGAGAGACACCAAATTTGAGAGAGAGAGAGACACCAAATTTGAGAGAGATAGAGAAGGACACCAAATTTGAGTCAGAGAGAGAGAGACCCCAAATTTGTGAGAGAGAGAGAGACACCAAATTTGAGAGAGAGAGACACCAAATTTGAGAGAGAGTGAGAGACACCAAATTTGAGAGAGAGAGAGACACCAAATTTGAGAGAGAGAGAGACACTAAATTTGAGAGAGAGAGAGAGACACCAAATTTGAGAGAGAGCGACACCAAATTTGAGAGAGAGACACCAAATTTGAGAGAGACAGACACCAAATTTGAGAGAGAGAGAGACACCAAATTTGAGAGAGAGAGACACCAAATTTGAGAGAGACAGATAGAGAGACCAAATTTGAGAGAGAGAGACACCAAATTTGAGAGAGAGGGAGAGACACCAAATTTGAGAGAGAGAGAGACACCAAATTTGAGAGAGAGAGAGACACCAAATTTGAGAGAGAGAGACACCAAATTTGAGAGAGACAGATAGAGAGACCAAATTTGAGAGAGAGAGACACCAAATTTGAGAGAGAGGGAGAGACACCAAATTTGAGAGAGAGAGAGACACCAAATTTGAGAGAGAGAGAGAGACACCAAATTTGAGAGAGAGAGACACCAAATTTGAGAGAGAGAGAGAGACACCAAACTTGAGAGAGACAGACACCAAATTTGAGAGAGAGAGAGAGACACCAAATCTGAGAGAGAGAGAGACACCAAATTTGAGAGAGAGAGAGAGACACCAAATTTGAGAGAGAGAGAGAGGGACACCAAATTTCAGAGAGAGAGAGACACCAAATTTGAGAGAGAGAGAGAGACACCAAATTTGAGAGAGAGAGACCAAATTTGAGAGAGAGACACCAAATTGGAGAGAGAGACAGACACCAAATTTGAGAGAGAGAGAGACACACACCAAATTTGAGAGAGAGAGAGAGACACCAAATTTAAGAGAGTGAGTGAGGGACACCAAATTTGAGAGAGAGAGAGAAAGAGAGACACCAAATTTGAGAGAGAGAGACACCAAATTTGAGAGAGAGAGAGACACCAAATTTGAGAGAGAGAGACACCAAATTTGAGAGAGAGAGAGACACCAAATTTGAGAGAGAGAGAACAAATTTGAGTGAGAGAGAGAGAGACCCCAAATTTGGGAGAGAGAGAGAGACACCAAATTTGAGAGAGAGAGACACCAAATTTGAGGAGAGTGAGAGACACCAAATTTGAGAGAGAGAGAGACACCAAATTTGAGAGAGAGAGAGACACCAAATTTGAGAGAGAGAGACACCAAATTTGAGAGAGAGTGACACCAAATTTGAGAGAGAGACACCAAATTTGAGAGAGACAGACACCAAATTTGAGAGAGAGAGAGACACCAAATTTGAGAGAGAGACACCAAATTTGAGAGAGAGAGAGAAAGACACCAAATTTGAGTGACAGGGAGAGAGATCCCAAATTTGGGAGTGAGAGAGAGACACCAAACTTGAGAGAGAGAGACACCAAATTTGAGAGAGAGAGAGAGAGACCAAATTTGAGAGAGAGAGAGAGACACCAAATTTGAGAGAGAGGGAGAGACACCAAATTTGAGAGAGAGAGAGACACCAAATTTGAGAGAGAGAGAGACACCAAATTTGAGAGAGAGGGAGACACCAAATTTGAGAGAGAGAGACCAATTTTGAGAGAGAGAGACTAAATTTGTGAGAGAGAGACTCACACCAAATTTGAGAGAGAGATACCAAATTTGAGAGAGAGTGAGAGACACCAAATTTGAGAGAGAGAGAGACACCAAATTTGAGAGGGAGAGAGACACCAAATTTGTGTGTGAGAGAGAGAGAGAGACCAAATTTGAAAGAGAGAGCGAGAGACACCAAATTTGAAAGAGAGAGACTAAATGTGAGAGAGAGACATCAAATTTGTGAGGTAGAGAGAGACACCAAATTTGAGAGAGAGAAAGAGAGAGAGACACCAAATTTGAGAGAGACAGACACCAAATTTGAGAGAGAGAGAGAGAGACACCAAATTTAAGGGAGAGAGTGAGGGACACCAAATTTGAGAGAGAGAGAGACACCAAGTTTGAGAGGGAGAGAGAGAGACACCAAATTTGAGAGAGACACCAAATTTGAGAGAGAGAGAGAGACACCCCAAATTTGGGAAAGAGAGAGAGACACCAAATTTGAGAGAGAGAGAGACTAAATTTGAGAGAGAGAGACTTACACCAAATTTGAGAGAGAGAGACCAAATCTGAGAGAGAGGGAGACACCATATTTGAGAGAGAGAGAGACAACAAATTTGAGAGAGAGAGAGAGGCACCAAATTTGAGAGAGAGAGTGAGAGAGAGAGAGAGACAAATTTGAGAGAGAGAGAGAGACACCAAATTTGAGAGAGAGAGACACCAAATTTGAGAGAGAGAGAGAGACACCAAATTTGAGAGAGAGAGACTAAATTTGAGAGAGAGAGACACCAAATTTGAGAGGGAGAGAGAGACACCAAATTTGAGAGAGAGAGAGACACCAAATTTGAGAGAGAAGAGAGACACCAAATTTGAGAGAGAGAGAGAAAGGCACCAGATTTGAGTGAGAGAGAGACACCAAATTTGGGAGAGAGAGAGAGACACCAAATTTGAGAGAGAGAGACCAAATTTGAGAGAGAGAGACCAAATTTGAGAGAGAGAGAGACACCAAATTTGAGAGAGAGAGAGAGAGACACCAAATTTGAGAGAGTGAGAGACACCAAATTTGAGATAGAGAGAAACACCAAATTTGAGAGAGACGCCAAATTTGAGGGAGAGACACCAAATTTGAGAGAGAGAGAGAGACACCAAAGTTGAGAGAGAGAGAAACACCAAATTTGAGAGAGACACCAAATTTGAGAGGGAGAGAGAGACACCAAATTTGAGACAGAGAGAGAGACCAAATTTGAGAGAGAGGGAGACACCATATTTGAGAGAGAGACACCAAATTTGAGAGAGAGACAGACACCAAATTTGAGAGAGAGTGAGGGACACCAAATTTCAGAGAGAGAGAGAGACACCAAATTTGAGAGAGAGAGAGAGACACCAAATTTGAGAGAGAGAGACCAAATTTGAGAGAGAGACACCAAATTGGAGAGAGAGACAGACACCAAATTTGAGAGAGAGAGAGACACCAAATTTGAGAGTGAGAGAGACACCAAATTTGGGAGAGAGAGACGCCAAATTTGAGAGAGAGAGACACCAATTTTGAGAGAGAGAGACTAAATTTGTGAGAGAGATACTTACACCAAATTTGAGAGAGAGACACCAAATTTGAGAGAGAGAGAGACACCAAATTTGAGAGAGAGAGAGACACCAAATTTGAGAGAGAGAGAGAGACACCAAATTTGAGAGAGTGACAACAAATTTGAGAGAGAGAGAGAGAGAGTGACACCAAATTTGAGAGAGACAGACACCAAATTTGAGAGAGAGAGAGACACCAAATTTGAGAGAGAGACACCAAATTTGAGAGAGAGAGAGAGACACCAAATTTGAGAGAGAGAGAGAAAGACACCAAATTTGAGTGAGAGAGAGAGAGACCCCAAATTTGGGAGAGAGAGAGAGACACCAAATTTGAGAGAGAGAGACAACAAATTTGAGAAGGAGAGAGACACCAAATTTGAGAGAGAGACACCAAATTTGAGAGAGAGAGAGAAAGACACCAAATTTGAGTAAGAGAGAGAGAGACACCAAATTTGGGAGAGAGAGTGAGAGAGAGATACCAAATTTGGGAGAGAGAGACACCAATTTTGAGAGAGAGAGATAGAGAGAGAGAGAGTCCAAATTTGAGAGAGAGACACACCAAATTTGAGAGAGAGGGAGAGACACCAAATTTGAGACAGAGAGACACACCAAATTTGAGAGAGAGGGAGACACCAAATTTGAGAGAGAGAGAGAGAGACCAAATTTGAGAGAGAGAGAGAGAGAGAGAGATCAAATTTGAGAGGGAGAGAGAGACACCAAATTTGAGAGAGAGAGAGAGAGAGACCAAATTTGAGAGCGACAGGCACCAAATTTGAGAGAGAGAGTGAGGGACACCAAATTTGAGAGAGAGAGACACCAAATTTGAGAGAGAGAGAGAGAGAGACACCAAATTTGAGAGAGAGAGAGAAGGGCACCAAATTTGAGAGAGAGAGACTAAATCTGAGGGAGAGACATCAAATTTGAGAGGGAGAGAGAGACACCAAATTTGAGAGAGAGAGACACCAAATTTGAGAGAGAGACAGACACCAAATTTGAGAGAGAGAGAGAGAGAGAGACACCAAATTTAAGAGAGAGATTGAGGGACACCAAATTTGACAGAGAGAGAGAAAGAGAGACACCAAATTTGAGAGAGAGAGACGCTAAATTTGAGAGAGAGAGACACCAAATTTGAGAGAGAGAGAGAGACACCAAATTTGAGAGAGAGAGAGACACCAAATTTGAGAGAGATAGAGAAGGACACCAAATTTGAGTCAGAGAGAGAGAGACCCCAAATTTGGGAGAGAGAGAGAGACACCAAATTTGAGAGAGAGAGACACCAAATTTGAGAGAGAGTGAGAGACACCAAATTTGAGAGAGAGAGAGACACCAAATTTGAGAGAGAGAGAGACACTAAATTTGAGAGAGAGAGAGAGACACCAAATTTGAGAGAGAGCGACACCAAATTTGAGAGAGAGACACCAAATTTGAGAGAGACAGACACCAAATTTGAGAGAGAGAGACACCAAATTTGAGAGAGAGAGACACCAAATTTGAGAGAGACAGATAGAGAGACCAAATTTGAGAGAGAGAGACACCAAATTTGAGAGAGAGGGAGAGACACCAAATTTGAGAGAGAGAGAGACACCAAATTTGAGAGAGAGAGAGAGACACCAAATTTGAGAGAGAGAGACACCAAATTTGAGAGAGACAGATAGAGAGACCAAATTTGAGAGAGAGAGACACCAAATTTGAGAGAGAGGGAGAGACACCAAATTTGAGAGAGAGAGAGACACCAAATTTGAGAGAGAGAGAGAGACACCAAATTTGAGAGAGAGAGACACCAAATTTGAGAGAGAGAGAGAGACACCAAACTTGAGAGAGACAGACACCAAATTTGAGAGAGAGAGAGAGAGAGACACCAAATCTGAGAGAGAGAGAGACACCAAATTTGTGAGAGAGAGAGAGACACCAAATTTGAGAGAGAGAGAGAGAGGGACACCAAATTTCAGAGAGAGAGAGAGACACCAAATTTGAGAGAGAGAGAGAGACACCAAATTTGAGAGAGAGAGACCAAATTTGAGAGAGTGACACCAAATTGGAGAGAGAGACAGACACCAAATTTGAGAGAGAGAGACACACACACCAAATTTGAGAGAGAGAGAGAGACACCAAATTTAAGAGAGTGAGTGAGGGACACCAAATTTGAGAGAGAGAGAGAAAGAGAGACACCAAATTTGAGAGAGAGAGACACCAAATTTGAGAGAGAGAGAGACACCAAATTTGAGAGAGAGACACCAAATTTGAGAGAGAGAGAGACACCAAATTTGAGAGAGAGAGAGAAAGACACCAAATTTGAGTGAGAGAGAGAGAGACCCCAAATTTGGGAGAGAGAGAGAGACACCAAATTTGAGAGAGAGAGACACCAAATTTGAGAGAGAGAGAGAGAGAGACCAAATTTGAGAGAGAGAGAGACACCAAATTTGAGAGAGACACCAAATTTGAGAGGGAGAGAGAGACACCAAATTTGAGACAGAGAGAGAGACCAAATTTGAGAGAGAGGGAGACACCATATTTGAGAGAGAGACACCAAATTTGAGAGAGAGACAGACACCAAATTTGAGAGAGAGAGAGAGGGGCACCAAATTTCAGAGAGAGAGAGAGACACCAAATTTGAGAGAGAGAGAGAGACACCAAATTTGAGAGAGAGAGACCAAATTTGAGAGAGAGACACCAAATTGGAGAGAGAGACAGACACCAAATTTGAGAGAGAGAGAGACACCAAATTTGAGAGAGAGAGAGACACAAATTTGGGAGAGAGAGACGCCAAATTTGAGAGAGAGAGACACCAATTTTGAGACAGGGAGAGACTAAATTTGTGAGAGAGATACTTACACCAAATTTGAGAGAGAGACACCAAATTTGAGAGAGAGAGAGACACCAAATTTGAGAGAGAGAGAGACACCAAATTTGAGAGAGAGAGAGAAAGGCACCAAATTTGAGAGAGAGAGAGAGAGAGAGAGTCAAACCAATTTGTGAGAGACAGAGGACCAAATTTGAGAAGGAGAACAACCAAATTTGAAAGAGAGAGAGACCAAATTTTGAAGAGAGAGTGACACCATATTTAAGAGAGAGACACCAAATTTGAGAGAGAAGAGAACACCAAATGTGAGAGAGGGAGAGAACACAAATTTGAGAGAGAGAGAGAGACAGGCACCAAATTTGAGAGAGACAGACACCAAATTTGAGAGAGAGAGACACCAAATTTAAGGGAGAGAGTGAGGGACACCAAATTTGAGAGAGAGAGTGAGACACCAAATTTTTTGAGAGAGACAGAGACACCAAATTTGAGAGAGACACCAAATTTGAGAGAGAGAGAGACACCAAATTTGAGAGAGAGAGAGAGACACCAAATTTGAGAGAGAGAGAGAGAGAGAGACACCAAATATGGGAGAGAGAGACTAAATTTGAGAGAGAGAGACTTACACCAAATTTGAGAGAGAGAGACCAAATTTGAGAGAGAGGGAGACACCATATTTGAGAGAGAGGCACCAAATTTGAGAGAGAGAGAGAGACACCAACTTTGAGAGAGAGAGAGAGAGATACCAAATTTGAGAGAGAGAGAGACACCAAATTTGAGAGAGAGAGAGAGACTAAATTTGAGAGAGAGAGACTTACACCAAATTTGAGAGAGAGAGACCAATTTGAGAGAGAGGGAGACACCATATTTCAGAGAGAGACAAAAATTTGAGAGAGAGAGAGACACCAAATTTGAGAGAGAGAGAGAGACACCAAATTTGAGAGAGAGAGAGAGAGAGAGAGACACCAAATATGGGAGAGAGGGACTAAATTTGAGAGAGAGAGACTTACACCAAATTTGAGAGAGAGAGACCAAATTTGAGAGAGAGGGAGACACCATATTTGAGAGAGAGGCACCAAATTTGAGAGAGAGAGAGAGACACCAACTTTGAGAGAGAGAGAGAGAGATACCAAATTTGAGAGAGAGAGAGACACCAAATTTGAGAGAGAGAGAGAGACTAAATTTGAGAGAGAGAGACTTACACCAAATTTGAGAGAGAGAGACCAATTTGAGAGAGAGGGAGACACCATATTTCAGAGAGAGACAAAAATTTGAGAGAGAGAGAGACACCAAATTTGAGAGAGAGAGTGATACCAAATTTGAGAGAGAGAGAGAGAAACCAAATTTGAGAGAGGGAGAGAGAGAGAGAAAATTTGAAAGAGAGAGAGAGAGACACCAAATTTGAAAGAGAGAGACTAAATCTGAGAGAGAGACATCAAATTTGAGAGGGAGAGAGAGACACCAAATTTGAGAGAGAGAGAGAGAGACACCAAATTTGAGAGAGAGAGAGAGACACCAAATATGGGAGAGAGAGACTAAATTTGAGAGAGAGAGACTTACACCAAATTTGAGAGAGAGAGAGAGACACCAAATTTAAGGGAGAGAGTGAGGGACACCAAATTTGAGAGAGAGAGACACCAAATTTGAGAGAGACACCAAATTTGAGAGAGAGAGAGAGAGAGACACCAAATCTGGGAGAGAGAGAGAGACACCAAATTTGTGAGAGAGAGACACCAAGTTTGAGAGAGAGAGAGACACCAAATTTGAGAGAGAGACACCAAATATGAGAGAGAGAGACTAAATTTGAGAGAGAGAGACTTACACCAAATTTGAGAGAGAGAGACCAAATTTGAGAGAGAGGGAGACACCATATTTGAGAGAGAAAGAGGCACCAAATTTGAGAGAGAGAGAGGCACCAAATTAGAGAGAGAGAGAGAGAGAGAGACGCCAAATTTGAGAGAGAGAGACACCAAATTTGAGAGAGAGAGAGAGAGAGACACCAAATTTGAGAGAGAGAGATTAAATTTGAGAGAGAGAGACACCAAATTTGAGAGGGAGAGAGAGACACCAAATTTGAGAGAGAGAGAGACACCAAATTTGAGAGAAAGAGAGAGACACCAAATTTGAGAGAGAGAGACACCAAACTTGAGAGAGAGACAGAGACACCAAATTTGAGAGAGAGAGAGAGACACCAAATTTGAGAGAGAGACACCAAATTTGAGAGAGACAGACACCAAATTTGAAAGAGAGAGAGAAACCAAATTTGAGAGAGAGACACCAAATTTGAAAGAGAGAGAGAGACACCAAATTTGAGAGAGAGAGAGAAAGACACCAAATTTGAGTAAGAGAGAGAGAGACACCAAATTTGGGAGAGAGAGAGAGACACCAAATTTGAGCGAGAGAGACACCAATTTTGAGAGAGAGAGAGAGAGAGAGTCCTAATTTGAGAGAGAGAGACACCAAATTTGAGAGAGAGGGAGAGACACCAAATTTGAGAGAGAGAGAGAGACCAAATTTGAGAGAGAGAGACCAAATTTGTGTGAGAGAGAGAGAGAGCCCACATTTGAGAGAGAGAGAGAGAGACCAAATTTGAGAGAGAGAGAGATCAAATTTGATAGAGAGAGAGAGACACACGCACCAAATTTGAGAGAGAGCGACACACCAAATTTGAGAGAGAGAGAAAGAGACTAAATTTGAGAGAGAGAGACTTACACCAAATTTGAGAGAGAGAGACACCAAATTTGAGAGAGAGAGAGAGACACCAAATTTGAGAGAGAGAGAGAGACACCAAATTTGAGAGAGAGAGACACCAAATTTGAGAGAGAGAGACACCAAATTTGAGGGAGAGAGACACCAAATTTGAGAGAGAGAGAGAAAGACAAAAAAATTTGAGAGACCCCAAATTTGAGAGAGAGACACCAAATTTGAGAGAGACACCAAATTTGAGAGAGAGAGAGACCAAATTTGAGAGAGAGAGAGAGACCAAATTTGAGAGAGAGAGAGAGAGACACCAAATTTGAGAGAGGGAGAGAGAGAGAGAAAATTTGAAAGAGAGAGAGAGAGACACCAAATTTGAAAGAGAGAGACTAAATCTGAGAGAGAGACATCAAATTTGAGAGGGAGAGAGAGACACCAAATTTGAGAGAGAGAGAGAGAGACACCAAATTTGAGAGAGACAGACACCAAATTTGAGAGAGAGAGAGACACCAAATTTAAGGGAGAGAGTGTGGGACACCAAATTTGAGAGAGAGAGACACCAAATTTGAGAGAGAGAGAGAGAGACACCAAATTTGAGAGAGAGAGACACCAAATTTGAGAGAGAGAGAGTGAGACACCAAATTTGAGAGAGAGAGACTAAATTTGAGAGAGAGAGACACCAAATTTGAGAGGGAGAGAGAGACACCAAATTTGAGAGAGAGAGAGACACCAAATTTGAGAGAGAGATAGAGACACCAAATTTGAGAGAGAGAGAGACACCAAATTTGAGAGTGAGAGACACCAAATTTGAGAGAGAGACACCAATTTGAGAGAGAGTGAGACACCAGATTTGAGAGAGAGACCCCAAATTTGAGAGAGAGACACCAAATTTGAGAGAGACACCAAATTTGAGAGAGAGAGACACCAAATTTGAGAGAGAGACACCAAATTTGAGAGAGAGAGATACACCAAATTTGAGAGAGAGAGACGCCAAATTTGAGAGAGAGAGACACCAAATTTGAGAGGGAGAGAGAGACACCAAATTTGAGAGAGAGAGAGACACCAAATTTGAGAGAGAGAGAGAGACACCAAATTTGAGAGAGAGAGACACCAAATTTGAGAGAGAGAGACACCAAATTTGAGAGAGAGAGACACCAAATTTGAGAGGGAGTGAGACACCAGATTTGAGAGAGAGACCCCAAATTTGAGAGAGAGACACCAAATTTGAGAGAGACACCAAGTTTGAGAGAGTGAGACACCAAATTTGAGAGAGAGAGATACACCAAATTTGAGAGAGAGAGATGCCAAATTTGAGAGAGATAGAGAAAGACACCAAATTTGAGAGAGAGAGAGAGAGACACACCAAATTTGAGAGAGAGAGACCAAATTTGAGAGAGAGAGAGAGACACACACCAAATCTGAGAGAGAGAGAGACACCAAATTTGAGAGAGAGAGAGACCAAATTTGAGAGGGAGAGACCAAATTTGAGAGAGAGGGAGACACCATATTTGAGAGAGAGAGAAAGAGACACCAAATTTGAGAGAGGGAGAGACACAGACACGAAATTTGAGAGAAAGAGACAGACACCAAATTTGAGAGAGAATGAGGGACAACAAATTTGACCGAGAGAGAGAGACACACCAAATTTGAGAGAGAGAGACACCAAATTTGAGAGAGAGAGACACCAAATTTGAGAGAGAGACACCAAATTTGAGAGAGAGACTTACACCAAATTTGAGAGAGAGAGACACCAAATTTGAGAGAGAGACACCAAATTTGAGAGAGAGACACCAATTTGAGATAGACACCAAATTTGAGAGAGAGAGAGACACCAAATTTGAGAGAGAGACACCAAGTTTGAGAGAGAGACACCAAATTAGAGAGAGAGATACACCGAATTTGAGAGAGCGAGAGAGACAACAAATTTGAGAGAGATAGAGAAAGACACCAAATTTGAGAGAGAGAGAGAGAGACACACACACCAAATTTGAGAGAGAGACACCAAATTTGAGAGAGAGTCAGATACACCAAATTTGAGAGAGCGAGAGAGACACCAAATTTGAGAGAGATAGAGAAAGACACCAAATTTGAGAGAGAGAGAGAGAGAGAGACACCAAATTTGAGAGAGAGAGAGAGACCAAATTTGAGAGAGAGAGAGACCAAATTTGAGAGAGAGAGACACCAAATTTGAGAGAGAGAGACCAAATTTGAGAGAGATGGAGACACCATATTTGAGAGAGAGAGAGACACCAAATTTGAGAGAGAGAGAGAGAGACACCAAATTTGAGAGAGAGAGGGAGACCAAATTTGAGAGAGAGAGACACCAAATTTGAGAGAGCGAGAGAGACCAAATTTGAGAGAGAGAGAGACAGACACCAAATTTGAGGGAGACAGACACCAAATTTGAGAGAGAGAGAGACACCAAATTTAAGGGAGAGAGTGAGGGACACCAAATTTGAGAGAGCGAGAGAGACACCAAGTTTTTTGAGAGAGACAGAGACACCAAATTTGAGAGAGAGAGACACCAAATTTGAGAGAGAGAGAGACACCAAATTTGAGAGAGAGAGAGAGACCAAATTTGAGAGAGAGAGACACCAAATTTGGGAGAGAGAGAGAGACACCAAATTTGAGAGAGAGAGAGAGAGAGAGACACCAAATTTGGGAGAGAGAGACTTACACCAAATTTGAGAGAGAGAGACCAAATTTGAGAGAGAGGGAGACACCATATTTGAGAGAGAGACACCAAATCTGAGAGAGAGAGAGACACCAAATTTGAGAGAGAGAGAGACCAAATTTGAGAGGGAGAGACCAAATTTGAGAGAAAGGGAGACACCATATTTGAGAGAGAGAGAAAGAGACACCAAATTTGAGAGAGGGAGAGACACAGACACGAAATTTGAGAGAGAGAGAGACAGACACCAAATTTGAGAGAGAATGAGGGACACCAAATTTGACCGAGAGAGAGAGACACACCAAATTTGAGAGAGAGAGACACCAAATTTGAGAGAGAGAGACACCAAATTTGAGAGAGAGACACCAAATTTGAGAGAGAGACTTACACCAAACTTGAGAGAGAGAGACACCAAATTTGAGAGAGAGACACCAAATTTGAGAGAGAGACACCAATTTGAGATAGACACCAAATTTGAGAGAGAGAGAGACACCAAATTTGAGAGAGAGACACCAAGTTTGAGAGAGAGACACCAAATTAGAGAGAGAGATACACCGAATTTGAGAGAGCGAGAGAGACAACAAATTTGAGAGAGATAGAGAAAGACACCAAATTTGAGAGAGAGAGAGAGAGAGAGACACACACCAAATTTGAGAGAGAGACACCAAATTTGAGAGAGATGCAGATACACCAAATTTGAGAGAGCGAGAGAGACACCAAATTTGAGAGAGATAGAGAAAGACACCAAATTTGAGAGAGAGAGAGTCACACCAAATTTGAGAGAGAGAGAGAGACCAAATTTGAGAGAGAGAGAGAGACACCAAATTTGAGAGAGAGAGAGACTCCAAATTTGGGAGAGAGAAAGAGACTAAATTTGAGAGAGAGAGACTTACACCAAATTTGAGAGAGAGAGACCAAATTTGAGAGAGATGGAGACACCATATTTGAGAGAGAGAGAGACACCAAATTTGAGAGAGAGAGAGAGAGACACCAAATTTGAGAGAGAGAGAGAGACCAAATTTGAGAGAGAGAGACACCAAATTTGAGAGAGCGAGAGAGACCAAATTTGAGAGAGAGAGAGACAGACACCAAATTTGAGGGAGACAGACACCAAATTTGAGAGAGAGAGAGACACCAAATTTAAGGGAGAGAGTGAGGGACACCGAATTTGAGAGAGAGAGAGAGACACCAAGTTTTTTGAGAGAGACAGAGACACCAAATTTGAGAGAGAGAGACACCAAATTTGAGAGAGAGAGACACCAAATTTGAGAGAGAGAGAGAGACCAAATTTGAGAGAGAGAGAGAGAGAGACACCAAATTTGGGAGAGAGAGAGAGACACCAAATTTGAGAGAGAGAGAGAGACTAAATTTGAGAGAGAGAGACTTACACCAAATTTGAGAGAGAGAGACCAAATTTGAGAGAGAGGGAGACACCATATTTGAGAGAGAGACACCAAATTTGAGAGAGAGAGAGAGAGACACCAAATTTGTGAGAGAGAGAGATACCAAATTTGAGAGAGAGAGAGAGAGATGCCAAATTTGAGTGAGAGAGAGAGAGACAACAAATTTGAGAGAGAGAGAGAGACACCAAGTTTGAGAGAGAGAGAGACTAAATTTGAGAGAGAGAGACTTACACCAAACTTGAGAGAGAGACACCAAATTTGAGAGAGTGAGAGAGACACCAAATTTGAGAGAGAGAGAGAGAGATACCAAATTTGAGAGAGAGAGAGAGACACCAAATTTGAGAGAGAGAGACACCAAATTTGAGAGAGAGAGACCAAATTTGAGAGAGATGGAGACACCATATTTGAGAGAGAGAGAGACACCAAATTTGAGAGAGAGGGAGAGACACCAAATTTGAGAGAGAGAGAGAGAGACCAAATTTGAGAGAGAGAGACCAAATTTGTGTGAGAGAGAGAGAGAGCCCACATTTGAGAGAGAGAGAGAGAGACCAAATTTGAGAGAGAGAGAGATCAAATTTGATAGAGAGAGAGAGACACACGCACCAAATTTGAGAGAGAGCGACACACCAAATTTGAGAGAGAGAGAAAGAGACTAAATTTGAGAGAGAGAGACTTACACCAAATTTGAGATAGAGAGACACCAAATTTGAGAGAGAGAGAGAGACACCAAATTTGAGAGAGAGAGAGAGAGACCAAATTTGAGAGAGAGAGACACCAAATTTGAGAGAGAGAGACACCAAATTTGAGGGAGAGAGACACCAAATTTGAGAGAGAGAGAGAAAGACACCAAATTTGAGAGAGAGACCCCAAATTTGAGAGAGAGACACCAAATTTGAGAGAGACACCAAATTTGAGAGAGAGAGAGACCAAATTTGAGAGAGAGAGAGAGACCAAATTTGAGAGAGAGAGAGAGACACCAAATTTGAGAGAGGGAGAGAGAGAGAGAAAATTTGAAAGAGAGAGAGAGAGACACCAAATTTGAAAGAGAGAGACTAAATCTGAGAGAGAGACATCAAATTTGAGAGGGAGAGAGAGACACCAAATTTGAGAGAGAGAGAGAGAGACACCAAATTTGAGAGAGACAGACACCAAATTTGAGAGAGAGAGAGACACCAAATTTAAGGGAGAGAGTGTGGGACACCAAATTTGAGAGAGACACCAAATTTGAGAGAGAGAGAGAGAGACACCAAATTTGAGAGAGAGAGACACCAAATTTGAGAGAGAGAGAGTGAGACACCAAATTTGAGAGAGAGAGACTAAATTTGAGAGAGAGAGACACCAAATTTGAGAGGGAGAGAGAGACACCAAATTTGAGAGAGAGAGAGACACCAAATTTGAGAGAGAGATAGAGACACCAAATTTGAGAGAGAGAGAGACACCAAATTTGAGAGTGAGAGACACCAAATTTGAGAGAGAGACACCAAATTTGAGAGAGAGTGAGACACCAGATTTGAGAGAGAGACCCCAAATTTGAGAGAGAGACACCAAATTTGAGAGAGACACCAAATTTGAGAGAGAGAGACACCAAATTTGAGAGAGAGACACCAAATTTGAGAGAGAGAGATACACCAAATTTGAGAGAGAGAGACGCCAAATTTTAGAGAGAGAGACACCAAATTTGAGAGGGAGAGAGAGACACCAAATTTGAGAGAGAGGGAGACACCAAATTTGAGAGAGAGAGAGACACCAAATTTGAGAGAGAGAGAGACACCAAATTTGAGAGAGAGAGACACCAAATTTGAGAGAGAGAGACACCAAATTTGAGAGGGAGTGAGACACCAGATTTGAGAGAGAGACCCCAAATTTGAGAGAGAGACACCAAATTTGAGAGAGACACCAAGTTTGAGAGAGTGAGACACCAAATTTGAGAGAGAGAGATACACCAAATTTGAGAGAGAGAGACGCCAAATTTGAGAGAGATAGAGAAAGACACCAAATTTGAGAGAGAGAGAGAGAGAGACACCAAATTTGAGAGAGAGACACCAAATTTGAGAGAGAGAGAGAGACACACACCAAATCTGAGAGAGAGAGAGACACCAAATTTGAGAGAGAGAGAGACCAAATTTGAGAGGGAGAGACCAAATTTGAGAGAGAGGGAGACACCATATTTGAGAGAGAGAGAAAGAGACACCAAATTTGAGAGAGGGAGAGACACAGACACGAAATTTGAGAGAAAGAGACAGACACCAAATTTGAGAGAGAATGAGGGACACCAAATTTGACCGAGAGAGAGAGACACACCAAATTTGAGAGAGAGAGACACCACATTTGAGAGAGAGAGACACCAAATTTGAGAGAGAGACACCAAATTTGAGAGAGAGACTTACACCAAATTTGAGAGAGAGAGACACCAAATTTGAGAGAGAGACACCAAATTTGAGAGAGAGACACCAATTTGAGATAGACACCAAATTTGAGAGAGAGAGAGACACCAAATTTGAGAGAGAGACACCAAGTTTGAGAGAGAGACACCAAATTAGAGAGAGAGATACACCGAATTTGAGAGAGCGAGAGAGACAACAAATTTGAGAGAGATAGAGAGAGACACCAAATTTGAGAGAGAGAGAGAGAGACACACACACCAAATTTGAGAGAGAGACACCAAATTTGAGAGAGAGGCAGATACACCAAATTTGAGAGAGCGAGAGAGACACCAAATTTGAGAGAGAGAGAGAGAGACACACCAAATTTGAGAGAGAGAGAGAGACCAAATTTGAGAGAGAGAGAGACTAAATTTGAGAGAGAGAGACACCAAATTTGAGAGAGAGAGACCAAATTTGAGAGAGATGGAGACACCATATTTGAGAGAGAGAGAGACACCAAATTTGAGAGAGAGAGAGAGAGACACCAAATTTGAGAGAGAGAGAGAGACCAAATTTGAGAGAGAGAGAGACAGACACCAAATTTGAGGGAGACAGACACCAAATTTGAGAGAGAGAGAGACACCAAATTTAAGGGAGAGAGTGAGGGACACCAAATTTGAGAGAGAGAGAGAGACACCAAGTTTTTTGAGAGAGACAGAGACACCAAATTTGAGAGAGAGAGACACCAAATTTGAGAGAGAGAGAGACACCAAATTTGAGAGAGAGAGAGAGACCAAATTTGAGAGAGAGAGAGAGAGAGAGACACCAAATTTGGGAGAGAGAGAGAGACACCAAATTTGAGAGAGAGAGACAGACTAAATTTGAGAGAGAGAGACTTACACCAAATTTGAGAGAGAGAGACCAAATTTGAGAGAGAGGGAGACACCATATTTGAGAGAGAGACACCAAATCTGAGAGAGAGAGAGACACCAAATTTGAGAGAGAGAGAGACCAAATTTGAGAGGGAGAGACCAAATTTGAGAGAGAGGGAGACACCATATTTGAGAGAGAGAGAAAGAGACACCAAATTTGAGAGAGGGAGAGACACAGACACGAAATTTGAGAGAGAGAGACAGACACCAAATTTGAGAGAGAATGAGGGACACCAAATTGGACCGAGAGAGAGAGACACACCAAATTTGAGAGAGAGAGACACCAAATTTGAGATAGAGAGACACCAAATTTGAGAGAGAGACACCAAATTTGAGAGAGAGACTTACACCAAATTTGAGAGAGAGAGACACCAAATTTGAGAGAGAGACACCACATTTGAGAGAGAGACACCAATTTGAGATAGACACCAAATTTGAGAGAGAGAGAGACACCAAATTTGAGAGAGAGACACCAAGTTTGAGAGAGAGACACCAAATTAGAGAGAGAGATACACCGAATTTGAGAGAGCGAGAGAGACAACAAATTTGAGAGAGATAGAGAAAGACACCAAATTTGAGAGAGAGAGAGAGAGAGACACACACCAAATTTGAGAGAGAGACACCAAATTTGAGAGAGAGGCAGATACACCAAATTTGAGAGAGCGAGAGAGACATCAAATTTGAGAGAGATAGAGAAAGACACCAAATTTGAGAGAGAGAGAGAGAGACACACCAAATTTGAGAGAGAGAGAGAGACCAAATTTGAGAGAGAGAGAGAGACACCAAATTTGAGAGAGAGAGAGAGACACCAAATTTGAGAGAGAGAGAGACTCCAAATTTGGGAGAGAGAGAGAGACTAAATTTGAGAGAGAGAGACTTACACCAAATTTGAGAGAGAGAGACCAAATTTGAGAGAGATGGAGACACCATATTTGAGAGAGAGAGAGACACCAAATTTGAGAGAGAGAGAGAGAGACACCAAATTTGAGAGAGAGAGAGAGACCAAATTTGAGAGAGAGAGACACCAAATTTGAGAGAGCGAGAGAGACCAAATTTGAGAGAGAGAGAGACAGACACCAAATTTGAGGGAGACAGACACCAAATTTGAGAGAGAGAGAGACACCAAATTTAAGGGAGAGAGTGAGGGACACCAAATTTGAGAGAGAGAGAGACACCAGGTTTTTTGAGAGAGACAGAGACACCAAATTTGAGAGAGAGACACCAAATTTGAGAGAGAGAGAGAGACCAAATTTGAGAGAGAGAGAGAGAGAGACACCAAATTTGGGAGAGAGAGAGAGACACCAAATTTGAGAGAGAGAGAGAGACTAAATTTGAGAGAGAGAGACTTACACCAAATTTGAGAGAGAGAGACCAAATTTGAGAGAGAGGGAGACACCATATTTGAGAGAGAGACACCAAATTTGAGAGAGAGAGAGAGAGACACCAAATTTGTGAGAGAGAGAGATACCAAATTTGAGAGAGAGAGAGAGAGATGCCAAATTTGAGTGAGAGAGAGAGAGACAACAAATTTGAGAGAGAGAGAGAGAGACACCAAGTTTGAGAGAGAGAGAGACTAAATTTGAGAGAGAGAGACTTACACCAAATTTGAGAGAGAGAAACCAAATTTGAGAGAGTGAGAGAGACACCAAATTTGAGAGAGAGAGAGAGAGATACCAAATTTGAGAGAGAGAGAGACACCAAATTTGAGAGAGAGAGAGAGACACCAAATTTAAGAGAGAGAGACACCAAATTTGAGAGAGAGAGAGAGAGAGACAACAAATTTGAGAGAGACAGACACCAAATTTGAGAGAGAGAGAGACACCAAATTTAAGGGAGAGAGTGAGGGACACCAAATTTGAGAGAGAGAGACACCAAATTTGAGAGTGAGAGAGAGAGACACCAAATTTGAGAGAGACACCAAGTTTGAGAGAGAGAGAGACAGCAAATTTGAGAGAGAGAGAGACACCAAATTTGAGAGAGAGAGAGACACCAAATTTGAGAGAGAGAGAGGGACTAAATTTGAGAGAGAGAGACTTACACCAAATTTGAGAGAGAGAGACCAAATTTGAGAGAGAGGGAGACACCATATTTGAGAGAGAGAGAGACACCAAATTTGAGAGAGAGAGAGGCACCAAATTTGAGAGAGAGAGAGAGAGAGACGCCAATTTTGAGAGAGAGAGAGAGAGAGACCAAATTTGAGAGAGAGAGACACCAAATTTGAGAGAGAGAGAGTGAGACACCAAATTTGAGAGAGAGAGACTAAATTTGAGAGAGAGAGACACCAAATTTGAGAGGGAGAGAGAGACAGCAAATTTGAGAGAGAGAGAGACACCAAATTTGAGAGAGAGAGAGAGACACCAAATTTGAGAGAGAGAGAGAAAGGCACCAAATTTGAGTAAGAGAGAGAGACACCAAATTTGGGAGAGAGAGAGAGACACCAAATTTGAGAGAGAGAGACCAAATTTGAGAGAGAGAGACCAAATTTGAGAGAGAGAGAGACACCAAATTTGATAGAGAGAGAGAGAGACACCAAATTTGAGAGAGAGAGAGAGACACTAAATTTGAGATAGAGAGAAACACCAAATATGAGAGAGACACCAAATTTGAGAGAGAGACATCAAACTTGAGAGAGAGAGAGACACCAAATTTGAGATAGAGAGAAACACCAAATTTGAGAGAGACACCAAATTTGAGAGAGAGAGACACCAAATTTGAAGAGAGAGAGACACCAAATTTGAGAGAGGGACACCAATTTTGAGAGAGAGAGAGACACACCAAATTTGAGAGAGAGAGAGAGACCAAATTTGAGAGAGAGAGAGAGACACCAAATTTGAGAGAGAGAGAGAGACACCAAATTTGAGAGAGAGAGAGACTCCAAATTTGGGAGAGAGAGAGAGACTAAATTTGAGAGAGAGAGACTTACACCAAATTTGAGAGAGAGAGACCAAATTTGAGAGAGATGGAGACACCATATTTGAGAGAGAGAGAGACACCAAATTTGAGAGAGAGAGAGAGAGACACCAAATTTGAGAGAGAGAGAGAGACCAAATTTGAGAGAGAGAGACACCAAATTTGAGAGAGCGAGAGAGACCAAATTTGAGAGAGAGAGAGACAGACACCAAATTTGAGGGAGACAGACACCAAATTTGAGAGAGAGAGAGACACCAAATTTAAGGGAGAGAGTGAGGGACACCAAATTTGAGAGAGAGAGAGAGACACCAAGTTTTTTGAGAGAGACAGAGACACCAAATTTGAGAGAGAGAGACACCAAATTTGAGAGAGAGAGAGACACCAAATTTGAGAGAGAGAGAGACCAAATTTGAGAGAGAGAGAGAGAGAGACACCAAATTTGGGAGAGAGAGAGAGACACCAAATTTGAGAGAGAGAGAGAGACTAAATTTGAGAGAGAGAGACTTACACCAAATTTGAGAGAGAGAGACCAAATTTGAGAGAGAGGGAGACACCATATTTGAGAGAGAGACACCAA